>NW_022589708.1:43855841-44014014 GCF_004348235.1 Phoca vitulina
ATGGGGTGGCTGGGTGATAGACATTGGGGAGGGTATGTGCTATAGTGAGCACTGTGAATTGTGTAAGACTGATGAATCACAGACCTGTACCTCTGAAACAAATAATACATTATATGTTAAAAAAAAAAAAAAAGAAGATAGTAGGAAGGGAAAAATGAAGGGGGGGAAATCAGAGGGGGAGACGAACCATGAGAGACTATGGAGTCTGAGAAACAAACTGAGGGTTCTAGAGAGGAGGGGGGTGGGGGGATGGGTTAGCCTGGTGATGGGTATTAAAGAGGGCACGTACTGAATGGAGCACTGGGTCTTATATGCAAACAATAAATCATGGAACACTACATCAAAAACTAATGATAGTGATGTATGGTGATTAACATAACATAATAAAAAAAAAAAATGTTCCCAAATGCTCTGTGAGTGTTGCTATCAGCCAAGACAGTTCCTGAAAATCAAATAAAATGTTTCTTGTTGATGTTGCAGCTGTGGCCAGTTCCATGCTGTTCTGGAATGTTTTTTCCTCACTTTATGGATATAATTATATGAATTAAATGATCATAAACCCATATATGATAATCGCATATGTGAATTTTTGCATATACGTCAAAAGTTTGAAGACATTTTCACTTACAACTTTTTTTTTTATAAATTAGGCTAATTTTTTTTTTAAGATTTTATTTATTTATTTGACAGAGAGAGAGAGCGAGAGCAGGAACACAAGCAGGGGGAGTGGGAGAGGGAGAAGCAGGCTTCTAGCTGAGCAGGGAGCTGGACGCGGGGCTTGATCCCAGGACCCTGGGACCAGGACCCGAGCTGAAGGCAGACGCTTAATGACTGAGCCACCCAGGCACCCCTCACAACTTTTAAGAAGACTTGAAAAATTGAAATGCCTAGGAGGTAGGATGGGAGAAGCATGGGTATGAGGTAGTTGAGTATGTAAAATTCCAGATTAAAAACAGGCATTCAATATGTGTAACTGCTATTTTACAACAAAACAGGCATATGTGTCCCTTATTCCATTTAATAATTTAAAATAATTGGCCTATATAGTATGGCAGAAAAAGGCTTTCTGTCACTGTGCCTAGTGGCCCATTTCAAACACAAGAACAGAATTATGTAAAGAAGTATAAAATGAAATTTAATATCTATAAGGTTTTTTTGTAAATTTCTTTTTAAAAAGTTACAACTCATGATTTAGCCTGTAGAATTTTTTCTATAGTATCATATGTTATTAGTTTTCTTTCAATTCTCTTTATTCCAGAGAAGATATTTTACCTAGACATATAAAGTACTATTTAAATTCTTCTCCAAAAATACTATTCAACTGTAAAAGTATCATCTCTTTTAAAATTATATACAGTATGTTGTGTATCCTGTAATAAAAATAATCAAGTTTCATGTACTGGCTTAATAAACTTCATGTTTCCCTGGGGTTTAATACCTTTATTTTGTATAAATATAAAGCATATTAATGTTTTTAGTGGTTAATATAGCTTTTAAAGAAACTAGTTCATTTTCAATGCTTTTAAACCACTAAAATTAAGTTATATGAGACTTTCATCTCTATTAATCAAATTGTAGAAGCGTATTAGCTTGGGCTACCATAAAAAAATTCCATAGACTGGCAGCTTAAAAATAGAAATTTATTTTCTCACAGTTCTAGAGGCAGTAAGTCTGATACCAGGGTGTGAGAATGGTGATGTTCTGTTGAAAACTCTCTCCCTGGCTTTCAGACCGTGCCTTCTTAGGATATCCTCAGATGGAAGAGAAAGAGAGCAGTTTGGTGTCTCTTCCTCTTCTTATAAGGATGCTAACCCATCATGAGGGCTCTGCCTACATGACCTCATCTGAACATGATCATCTCATAAAGGCCCCACCTCCAAATACCATCACACTGAAGGTTAGAGCTTCAACACATGTAATTTGAGGGGAACACAATTCAGTCCATAACATTAAGTTTTATATTCAGAACTCTCAAATCTGGGACAAGTATAACATATATATGTAATAACCAATGGATTAAAAATTTGCCTTCAAATGCCTATCATTTCATCCATAAGCACCTACACAAAGAAAGTAGCAGGGGAAAAAAGAGTTGCTTATATGAAAATATATAGAAATTCCAAATAAATTTTAATCATTATAATGCCTGTATTTGCATACCATTTTATAAATGTCAAAGTGCTTTCTAAGCACTTCTTACATAACTGAAGTGATACACCTGTTTTAGACCTTTTCATTTTTCCTATTAATATTCACATTTCAAGAAGTCTGTTTCTTAGGATTATAATGTTGTTTGTGGTTACTTAAAATCCAAAGAAATAAGTAGACAGGTCCCCTGCTCTGAATCTTTGCTCTTTCAAAGCTGACATTAATATAACCTGTCACATTAAAGGACATTTTGAGTTGATATGAAAACAGCCAAGTAATCCTCTTACTAAAGATCTCCCACACATAATCCTCTCTCATGTGCAGATGACAAACTGACCTGAAGTTCCAATTTTGAGCAGAGGCCTGCTCTTTATGACGTAGGTCAAAATAATAATTTTTACCTAAAAATTCACTCTTTATACAAAGAGTTAGTCTTTGTTTCATGGATATTTTATTTGATATATTTCTGTGGAAGCCTAATGAAAGAGTACATGACTACTTCCATCTTTTTATACCTGAATAATATAAATATTTATAGACAGAATGAAAGTTGACAAATGCAAATAATCAGCCCTAAACAATATTGTATTTTAGTGATAAGTAGAATGTGTGAATTTTCTTCAGCTGCTCTTCCAGACTCTATAAGAACATCCTTATCAACAAATACTTTATTAGTATAAATTATTTTACATCAGTGAATCTAATACCACAATGATTCTGAGTTGCTGTATGATTTGAAACTTTAATGCTACCTCTGAAAAGAAAGGTCATTTTGGATACTTTTTACCAAATTGTGATTCTGGGGGAACTAGGAGAAATAATGCAGTCCAATTAAAGAAATAAAATGATTGGAACATATATTTAAAAGGCTCTTGTGTGGAAGTATTAATGTAAAGAGAAGAATCAGCATATTTCTTCCATTTATTTTCTAAGAAGGATTAGAGACATAAAGTAGCTGGCTCATTTGAAAGTCATTCAGATTCTTAGAAAATGCATGAATCACACAATTTAATTTACAAAGTCTGAAATGCTGTCATTCTTTTACTTTATAGTGGATAATCCTATTTCTAGATACATAAAACTGCATAGAGTACATTTTGATTCAATACTTGAGAAGGAGTAAAAAATGTAGTGACATCAGTTTACTAATTTATTTTTCTAATTAATTTGTCTTTAATCTATATTGTTTTTAGAAGATCATTATGTTAATAAATGGGCATAAATGGGAGCTAATCATTATTATGTTAATTGCAAAGATGAATGAAATCATGTGTCAAAAGCAACAGATTTACACTTCTTGCATAACCAGCACATTTATTAAAAAAAAAAAGATTTAAAAATTATCAAAGTGGTCTTTTGCTTTTAGAAGAAAAAATTAAAAGTTAGAGATTATTTCATTATATTTTGTATAGTTAGAAAATTCAGAGTCAAACAGTGAGTTTCCTGATTTAAAATAATTATGCAGTTGATCAAGTGACCTGAGTTGTCTTACTTCCCTAGTCCAGTGCACTAGACACTCAGTTTTGCCTGCTCCATTCTTCAAGCATGCTCATTATTCCTATGAAGTGTCTTTTCGAGTCCCTTCCAGATTTTGAAAGTCACATAGGAAAGTATATTTATTAAAGAAAGTAATCAAGGCTATGGAATCTTCTTGGCAATCACTGATCTGAAATATTCAGTGTGTGACAAAGGTTTGGATTGAAATTCCAGGAGCCAAAGAACTGCCAAACCTAATGTGAATGTTCTTACGTGGTTTTCAATTTATATTTGAAAGATGTGAAATTATTTTACATGGAAACAAGTAGAATGGTGTTAGGATAACTGCAAAAGGAATCAGAATAGAATGTGCCAGATTCTGACTCTCAGAATTCTGAGTCTGTGGGATGTGCCGGTCTTGTGACCCTGACCAATAACTATCTTGCCTCTCAAGCTATTTCCTGGCCTGTTACATGGGGAAGGAAACGCCGACCTCATGAAATCGCTATGAGGATCAAATGGGAGAAGCCGTGGTTGCTTATTCTGTGCCATCTAAAAACACAGATGTGTAATGAGAAGATAGAAGTTTTACATACCATGAATAATAAATTTATGATGATACACAGATCATTTCTTAGATTTTAAAGGCCAAGAAATGTCTTAGATGGGAAGTTACTACATCTAGTTATTTTGTTATGTTTCTCTGACATAAACGCCCTCAAATTAATTTCTATTATAGAATTGTGACACAGAGGATTTTTTGTACAATAAATTGTCAATCTTAAGTTGCTTTTCAGAAGTATACAAAGATTTTTATTTTTATAGGATTATTAGTCTAAATGTATCAACATCAAATGATACCAGCGTGAATATAAGGGTGAATGAACACCCTTCATTCACACTGTATCTTTGCTGTCCCTGATCACATCATCATCCATACCATGAGGCTCATAAGGCAGAACACACACACACACACACACACCAGGAAAAAGCAAAAGCAAACAAACAAGAATCACTGTACTTGAAAATTGACTATTCTCATGTGCGAAACACTTAAAATACTGATCTTCTGAATCCCAAATTTTAAGATAACATCCCTCTACTATGTGCCAGAGACTGAGCAAGGCTTTTGCATGCATTACATCATTTAATTTTCACATATGCAGGAGTAAGACTTTAGATATACTAAGAAACTTTAGACAAAACTAAGAAGATGCAGAGCCAAGGTTCTTCCATAAATGCCGACCAAAAAGCAAGTGCCCTCCATCACTAGGGTGTACGGACTTTAATTAGCCAGCACACTGTCTTGTTTTCAGCTGTCAGTGATCACAAAAATTGTATCACAGTCATTATTGCATAAAACTAATACAATATCATAGAAAGCATTAATGTACCTACTGAAATTTAGAGCTTACAACTTCAAAGATGGTAGTAACTGTCAAGTATTCCATTATTAGTCCCTTTCGTAACTGGAAAGCTTTAAAATAAACCTGTTTGGAAGTGTCTATGTGGTTAGAAAAAAATGGAAAAGAAAGTCAGTCAGAAAAACATTATTTGAACAATGCCAAATTCTCCAGGTCTACATTTTCAAATACGTCAAATATAAGGAATGCTACTTACTTTATCTTCTATAGAATGATCATCTTTTGTGAGATCATTTAATACTAATGTCTACCTGATTTAATAGTATAAAAACGGTGGGATTAAAAGTGAATACTTTACAATATAGAAATGCATCAAGTTAACACATTATATACTTTATACAATGTTATATGTCAAATATATTTCAATAAAAATCTTTTGAAAACAAGTAATAATAAACAAAAAAGTAAAAATCAATTCTTAATCCCTTTGTCTCCCTTCTCAATTAAGGTACTGGTTTATGAATGCATTTTCTCCACAAACTATTGAAATTTTATAGGAAATCGTATGTTTCAACCCTCAATCTCATGAGGGCTAGACAGAATTTATATTACCAGCTCTGGAAATCTAAAATACCATGACACTGTTTGGAAGTTTAAGGAAAAAAATAACAGAAATTCCAGATTTCCCAGAAATAAAGGGGAAGGGGAGATAAAGATTATCATGGCCCAGTTCAGGTCCCAGGAAAGTCACAGGTCACAAAACTCAGAATAAAGCAGGAAGGGTTATAGCTTAATTTAGCTTAATTTTCTATCACTGTTTTTCTAAAAGAATATATGTTTTACAGAAAATCCTGTTTGGTTAATTAAATGGCTGGATCCTACTTGGTTACAACTTTGCCAGTTTCTTGGACTCCTCATGGCTGAATGGAAGAAGTGAAACATCCTTAGATTATAAGAGATTTTTAGGACTTCTGGCACTTTAGAACTACGAGCATATGGCTTATAGGGCTGGTGCTTCATCTTCATGGACATTACCGTTTCACTAGAATTCCTAAATGAGATCCATGAGGTCAACTCATATATTTTTTTTTTTTTTTTACATTCTGGCCTTGTTCACCTCCCCTACTAAGTTCATATCACCCTTTGCTGGACACTGCCTCTTCCTCTTGCTCTTCTTCCTCTTCCCATGTAATCAGTATATCAGAATTTTATTTCATACCATTGTTATTACATCCAGTATTCTTTTACTTAGGAAAAGGGAAAGCAGTCACTGCATTTCTCCTCTGTGAGCTGCATACAACATCTTCCTTGAATGAAACTGTCTCCAATGCAGACATATTTTTCTTTCAAATGTCAGGAAAAATACAGCCTATTTCATTAGCCCTTATTATCTCTTTAATATTGTATGTAATGGTCCTCCAGTATTATTTCTTCTTAAATATTAATTAAGAAAAAATATTTCCTTATTTCTACATACAGCCCACTGGTATCTCATCCTTGAAAAAGAAGATAGTACTTCGGGGTTCTTTCTAAGGGGAGAAGGGCATGACAGAGAAGAAAAGAGACAGTATCTATTAGTCTCTGGGTTTATATCTCCAACAGTTTATACCTATTAGGGAGATTATACTCGTTATATGTGAAGTAAAAAACACTGGGACAGAGAAATTGTCTTTGAGAAAAAATTATGATGAATAGAAAGAGAAGTAATGAGAAGAGAGAATTAGATGGGATTTGTAGGGCATTGCATCATGCTTCCCTGGTTGGATGTCTGGGGACGCATTAGAGATGTGGAGTCTGAGAACAAAGGAGTCTCTACTCTACCTGCTGGGTTAGAGATCCAGCGAGACAATAATACTGCAGGATAAGGAATGGTTGAGTGAAAGCTTGCACTTGCAGTACTGGGTCATTGACAGCTTACATGTGTCAATGAATACCTAAGGGGAACAGATCTTCCCCTACCCCAATACACGCATCACCTTGGATCTACATGTACTCCCAAGATTTAGTTACAACTCCAGGGAAAGGAGTAATACAGCACAAAAATGACCAAAATGATATTTTTCTTTCTTGGTGGAATAGAGATTCAAAACATAAACTGAGTTTGGCTCTAATTATAATTGTGTTTGTAATGCCTCTCCCTCCTTCTCTCTATGACAAACTATGAACCTCTTGAAAGCACAAGCTGTACCTTAATCATTTTATGTTCCATTGTCTGATTTCATCAATAAATGGTTGACAAATAAAAAAATAATGAATAAATACAGATTGTAAGTTAGGAGGTAGAAATATTATCTAAACTTTAAACCCTAAAGTTAGACCACAGGTGAGTTCGCTGATCAGATTTCTGTTACACGGTGTTTTATGGACTATGCTATCTGGAAATACCTTAACAGGTTTTACTTGTCATTTACCTCCCTTCTATGAGCCATTCCAGGAAAGCTATTCTTTTGAACACATAGTCACAATTTCACCCCTTGGTTAGTGCAATGAAAGAAAGTACTGGGTATATCCTAAGTCTCCTTCCTGACAATGTTTTAGAGGAACTGCTGATAAGACTTAGAAAAGACTAAAAATATTTGCATGGATAAAGGAGACTGAGAAAATGTATAAAATATATCTATTATAAATTAAATATATTTTTAGAATTATAGCTTCACTATTAGGCATTGATAAAAAAGAGTATTTTAATTTTTTATAATTTAACCATGAGTCTCTAAAACCTCTAAGAGAACGAAAGTTTTAGTAATATTTAATGGTTCCTAAAATTCAGAGGGTAATTATTAAAACATGTTTTAAACTTAAAATAGCTATTGGACTTCATATTTTAAGCAGTGTTATAAATTATAATGATATGATTTTTTTTTTTTTTTTGCTCTAAACTAAATTATCATCCTATGAGTGATGGAGGCTTTGACCAGAACAATCTCAAATAGCCTGAGATTGTTTTATAAGATATCTAATTCCCAGTGGCTCACTGTAGCTTCAGTACTACAGTGTAGAGAGATATTGTTCCTGGAAGAAGAGGAGCTGTGATGTAACGCTCTGGGACACTTTTTTTTTTTTTTTTTTTTGTTTAAAGATTTTATTTCTTTTTATTTATTTATTTGACACAGAGAGAGAGACAGCTAAGAGGGAACACAAGAAGGGGGAGTGGGAGAGGGAGAAGCAGGCTCCCGGCTGAGCAGGGAGCCCGATGCGGGGCTCGATCCCAGGACCCTGGGATCATGACCTGAGCTGAAAGCAGACGCTTAACAACTGAGCCACCCAGGTGCCCCTGGGACACTTTATTTTAACTTGTTCTCTTGTCGGAAGTATTTGACTTTTTTTTCCTCTTTAACAGTCTTCATACGTCTAAGAAAAATTGGCCTTATTAAAGCAAAAAAGAGCATAAGCAATAGCAGCTCTATTTTGCTGAAGCTCCCACCTTTTTCTTAAGGAATAACTGTTCTTATTCTATTGTCCTACTTGACCACACTTAATTATGTTAACAATTGTTATTTATAAAAATTTAAAGGATGTTTATAATAATTAAAAGGTCTTTAAAATTTTTCTTCTGGGATTGTTTACCTTAGAAAAAGATCAGCTGGTACCATATGCAAGATGAATAAATTAAGTGAAATAAATTTTCTTTAAAACCATGATTTACAACAGAGAGGCTTGACTTGAGATAGCCACATGATGGCTATTGAGTGATGGCAAATATCAGATGCTAGGAAAAATATAGTGGATTACTACAATTGCAATGTATTAAATATCTGCTGCTCATTCATGATTCTGTGGAGCTCTGTGAGAGTGATGAAAGACATCACAGATGTAACCCATAGCTTCAAACAGTTGATTTTGTGGTGAAGATGTGAATATGAAACATCAGTGAACATCACAATATCAGTGAATATGAAACATCAGTGAACAAGATGTGAATATGAAACATGAGTGAACAGAACACAATAAACCATTAAATTACCTAATATAGACAATATAAATATTGACTGAGAGAATTTCAATTAATTCGATGTAAATGTAGAACAAGATGAGACCTGAGGAAAGCTCTGGAAGATGGACAGGATTAGAACAGAAGAATGAGAAATAAAGGACATTGAGGGTGAGGATGATGAACGATCAAAAGGGGTGGTCAGGTTAAGAATATAGCTGATTTAAGATACAGTGAGGTGAAGAGATCAGCTTAGTGCATAGGAAAGTGCAGTGAAATTATAGAAGATTTTCAAAACCATGCAAATAAGTATTACCTTAAAAGCTTATGAACAGAAAGATGGCAACTACTTCTAAATTGTTTAATGGCCTGATGGTAATAATGATGATTTTTGATGAAGTTGCTAATAATAATAGAGAGCATTTGTACTATCTGCTGAGTACAGTCCTGTGGTTTTACATACTCTTTAATATGTAATCCCCACAACATCTTCTAAGGTCAGCAATGCTGCCACACCAATTTTACAAATGATGAAATAGAAGTTTTTTTTTTTTGTTATATAGACTCTTAAGAGTCAGAATAGAGATTTCATACCAGATGTGTCCTAGCAACTATATATAAATGGTAGCTAAAGTTCTTATTAAAAATACAGACAACTTTGGGTAGGATAGACATTTTAACAATATTTATTCAGCCAACCTATGAGTATGGCATGTCTTTCCATTTCTTTGTGTCATCTTGAATTTCTTTCATAGATGTTTTATACTTTGCAGAGTACAGGTCTTTCACCTCTTTGGATAAGTTTATTCCTAGATACTTTATTGCTTTTGGTGCAATTGTAAATGGGACTGTTTTCTTAGTTTCACTTTCTGCTGCTTTGTTATTAGTGTATAGGAATGTTACAGATTTCTGTACAATTGATTTAGTATCCTGCTACTTTACTTAATTCATTCATCACTACCCAAAGCAATCTACAGATGTAATGCATTCCCTATCACAAAACTAGAACAAATAATCCTAAAGTTTGTATGGAACCACAAAAGACCCCAAATAGCCAAAGCAATCTTGAAAAATAAAAACAAAACTGGAGGTATCACAATTCCAGATTTCAAGTTATATTACAAAACAATAGTAATTAAAACAGTATGATACTGGCATAAAAAATAGACACATAGATCAATGGAATAGAAAAGAAAATCCAGAAATAAACTCAAGAATTATATGGTCAAATAATATTTAACAAAGAATGTATGAATATGCAATGGGAAAAAGACAATTTCTTCAACAAATGGTATTGGGAAAACTGGACAGCTACATGTAAAAGAATGAAACTGGACCACTTTCTTTCCCCATAAAGAAAAATAAATTCAAAATGGATTAAAGACCTAAATGTGAGACCTGAAACCATAAAAATCCTTGAAAAGGGCACAGGCAGTAGTCTCTCTGACATCGGCTATAGCAACCTCTTACTAGATATGTCTCCTGAGGCAAGGGAAACAAAAGCAAAAATAAACTATTGGGACTTCATCAAGATAAAAAGTTTCGGCACAGTGAAGGAAACAACAAAGCTAAAAGGCAACCTACTGAATGTGAGGAGATACTTGCAAATGACATATCTGATAAAGGGTCAGTATCCAAAATATATGAAGAACTGATACAACTCAATACTCAATACCCCAAAAACAAATAATCCAATTAAAAACTAGGCAGAAGACATGAACAGACATTTCTCCAAAGAAGACATACAGATGGCCACACGTGAAAAGATGCTAATCATCACTCATCATCAGGGAAATGAAAATCAAAACTACCATCCATGAGATATCACCTCACACCTATTAGAACGGCTAAAATCAAAAACACAAGAAACAAGTATTGACAAGGTATGGAGAAACAGGGACCCTTGAGCACTGTTGGTAGGAATGCAAACTGGTGCAGCCATTGTGCAAAACAGGATGGAGGTTCCTCAAAAAACTAAAAAAAACAAACAAACCCACAAAAAACCCCTACTCTATGATTCAGGAGTTGCACTACTGGGTATTTACCCCAAAATTACAAAAAAACTAATTCAAAGGGATGTATGCACCCCTACATTTACTGCAGCATTATTTACAATAGCCAAATGATGGAAGAAACTCAAGTATCCACTGATAGATGAATGGGTAAAGCAGAGGTGGTATATATATATATATATATATATATATATATATAATGAAATAGTTATATATTGAAATATATATAATTATATGCATAATATATAATATATATAATTGAAATATAAGTAATATAATATATATGTATATAGAATATATGTATATAGAATGTATATGTGTATATATATATGCAATATTATATGTATATATAATATACATATAATTATATATATGAAATATTTATAAAGTGAAATATATATATATATAATGAAATACTATTCAGCCATAAAAAAGAATGAAATCTTGCCATTTGCAATGATGTGGATGGAGCTAGAGAGTATTATGCTAAGTGAAATAAGTCAGTCAGAGAAAGACAAATACTGTATGATTTCACTCATATGTGGAATTTAAGAAACAAAGCAAATGAGTAAAGGAAAAAAAAAGAGGAAGAGAGAGAGAGACAAATCAAGAAACAGACTCTTAACTACAGAGAACAAACTGATGGTTACCAGAGGGGAGGTAGGTGGGGGGGGATGGGAGGCACAGGGGTTGGGGATTAAAGAGTAGACCTATCATGATGAAAAAAATGATAAAAAAATACAGATAACCTTAAATAGGAGGTAATTTATCAGAACACACAAGAGAAATTAGACTAAACCTAAAAAAAATTGTATTCAGCTAAAATAAAATATTTTAAGAATCACACATGAAAAAATCATGGCTGATAATTTGTCTGAATTTCACTATCTTAAATCAATGTTGCTCAAAATGGAGTCCATCAACTACCTGAACCTTCACGAACTTGGTTGTACATTAAACATTAAAAATACAGCATAGATTACTGAGTGTATTTAAACCAAATAAATCAGAATGTATTGGCAGTTACACGAAGAATTGTAGCATATATTAATACCCACAGTGGCACACAGACTAAACATTATTTCTTATTATTCTACTTTCTATATATTATTTCTTTAGATAGATGATAGACAGATAGATAGATAGAGATATATATAGCCAGTACTTGGAAAAGACATAGTACTTAGAAAAGCTACAAGGACAACTGAAACATTCTCCTTTTTTTCTGGGGAAATTCTCATGGTTTGCAGGGGAAAAGCTTACCTTTGTTGATTTCTTCACCTATGATGTCTTAGATCAGAACCAGATGTTTGAGCATAGGTGCCTGAATGAATTTCTAAATCAGAAGACTTTCATGTGCTGTTTTGAGGCTTTGGAGAAAATAGGTGCCTACCAGTCTGACTGCTTCTTCAAGATGACATCAACAAGATGCCCCTGGGGGGCGGGGGGGGGACATCCAGGGTATATGCTGAACAGGAGGCTGACTTGTACTGCTTGCTTTGTTCCATCCTGTCCCTAGGGGGGCTGTACTCTATCTTCTCTACCCTTTTGAATACATAGTACTTAGCTAAAATAAACAAAACCCAAAAAACAAACAAAAAAAACCTACTTTATTATATAGACATATTATTTGTAACTTAATTTTTAGACACACATATATATGTATATAATTGATTCCATTATAAGCCTACACCATTCCATTTTTTTTTAAGATTTTATTAATTTATTTGTCAGAGAGAGAGAGCACAAGCAGGGGGAGCAACAGGAAGAGGGAGAAGCAGGCAGAGGGAGAAGCAGGCTCCCCATTGAGCCAGGAGCCTGATGTGGGACTCAATCCCAGGGCCCTGGGATCATGACCCAGGCAGAATGCAGACACTCAACCGAATGGGCCACCCAGACATCCCCCCATTCCATTTCTTTAATTCCTTCCCTAGAAGTATCCATGATTCTCAAGTTGATGTAAATCTTTTCTACCATGCTTTTACATTTTAGGGAAATACCAATTCAAATTAAATGCATGAAGTTGCTTGGAAGTTCAAACTATTGTACTAAATATATGATTTTGTAACTGAATTTTTAGACATGCTTTTGAGATTTTTTTCATGTGGATACACATAAATATAGTTCATTATTTTATACTGCTTTTCAATATTCAATTTATGAAAAAAATCAAAGCTTATTTACCCATTCCTCTACTGAGATAGAATTAGGGTTTTTCCCATCTAATTTTTTTACTTTATCTTAGTACAGTCTTATTTTGCACATTTAATAGAAATTCTCTAGGTATAAACCTACCAATGGACTTATTGAATGGAAGAGTATACACATTCAACCTTATTTGGTAATAAAATTTGTCACCCAAAATACATCTGAAGTGTATGAGAATTTCTGTTCATTCTCAGTCATAATAAAGATAATTACCCAAATTGGGACACCTGGGTGGCTCAGTCAGTTAAATGTCCAACTCTTTTTTTTTTTAAAGATTTTATTTATTTATTTGAGAGAGAGAATGAGAGAGAGAGAGAGCATGAGAGGGGGAGGGTCAGAGGGAGAAGCAGACTCCCCACTGAGCAGGGAGCCCGATGTGGGACTCGATCCCGGGACTCCAGGATCATGACCTGAGCCGAAGGCAGTCGCTTAACCAACTGAGCCACCCAGGCGCCCAAATGTCCAACTCTTGATTTCGGCTCAGGTCATGATCTAGGGGTCCTGGGATAGATCCCTGCATCATGCTCCGTGCTCAGCAGGGAGTCTACTTGAGATTCCCTCTCACCTTCTCCCTCTGACCTTCCTTCTTCTCTCTCTCAAAATAAATGAATAAAATCTTAAAAAAAGTAACTACCTAAACTGACAATGTTTGGCTACTATGGATATGAAGTGGTAGATCAGTGTCATATGTCGGATGTTCAAGTGAGAAAACTGAAAATCATTCCATTTATTGGCCATTCCCATTTCTTGTTCCTTAAATTGATGGTTTTCTATAGGCTTGTCTCTCTTTCATTTACTTTCATTTACTTATTGCACTGGGAAGGTTTATGATATGTTTTGATTTATTAAAAATCGTATTGAAAATATAATTTATGCTTTGTCTTTTACTTTTGTAAGATGTGTCATAACTAATTATATCAAATATAATGTGAAGTGCAGTAGAAAGGAAAATTATAATTTATTGAGGAAAATTTTAAGGGTCAGACACCCTGGTAGTTATTTTAGGATGTGCTGTTTCACTTTAACTTCATATTAAAACTCCAGGGTATGCGTTACTACTTCCACTTTGCTGATGATGGCCTCAGTTCTGAGATGTTAAATAACTCACCAATGGATTTCAGCTGTGAAGTAGAGGAAAATTCCACACACATTGTATTTGACTCTGTAGGCCATATATTTTATAACAAAACAATGATCACACTTCAACTCTTTAAAACTCATATAAATAAATTCATTAACTTAAAACTCACTTAATTATAAGGATGATTAGGGCAAGTTTTATTAACTCTTGCTTGTTTGATCATTAAATCAGAATATACTCCTAGGTGTCATGTATATGAGGAATCTTAAAAAAAATTTTTTTACCTCATAGAAACAGAGTAGAAAAGTAGTTTCCAGGGGTTTGGGGGTGGGAGAAATAAGAAGATGGTAAAAAGGTACAAACTTTCAGCTTTAAGATGAATAAAGTCTGAGGATGTAATAGTTGATAACACAGTGTAGTATCATTAAAATTCGTTAAGAAAGGGGTGCCTGGGTGGCTCAGTCGGTTAAACATCTGCCTTCGGCTCAGGTCATGATCTCAGGGTCCTGGGATCGAGCCCCATGTTGGCCTCCCTGCTCAGCCAGGAGTCTGCTTCTCTCTCCCCACTCCTGCTCTCTCTCTCTCTCAAATAAATAAATAAAATCTTTAAAAAAAATTCGTTAAGAAAGCAGAACTTAAATGTTTTCACCAAAAAAGGGGGGGTAAATATGTGAGGTGATGGATGTGTTACTTAACTCAATGGGAGATCCTTTCACAATTATATCAAATTATCATGTTGTATGCTTTACATAGCTCACAATTTTGTTAGTTATACCTCAAGGGACAAAAATGGAATATAGGAGTTAGAAATAATTTTTCTGAAGTTACTGGCGAAAGTACAATCAGAAGTCAGATATTCTAACCACTGAATCCAATATTCACCTGAAGCTTTAAATTTACCTGAAGCTTAAAAGAGACTAATAGGTTGACATAAAATGGCATCAGTGATGCATATGCTAAAACACTGCTGATGAGGTTAACATTTTTTTATTGTTATGTTAATCCCCATACATTACATCATTAGTTTTAGGTATAGTGTTCCATGATTCATTGTTTGTGCATAACACCCAGTGCTCCATGCAGAACGTGCCCTCCTCAATACCCATCACCAGGCTAACCCATCCTCCCACCCCCCCTCCCCTCTAGAACCCTCAGTTTGTTTTTCAGAGTCCATTGTCTCTCATG
Source organism: Phoca vitulina (assembly GCF_004348235.1). Lineage (NCBI taxonomy): Eukaryota > Metazoa > Chordata > Mammalia > Carnivora > Phocidae > Phoca > Phoca vitulina. The sequence continues at coordinate 43,871,247 of NW_022589708.1, forward strand.
GTTCTTCTCTCCCTCCGATTTCCCCCCCTTCATTCTTCCCCTCCTGCTACATTCTTCTTCTTCTTCTTTTCTTTCTTAACATATATTGCATTATTTGTTTCAGAGGTACAGATCTGAGAGAGGTTAACATTTTTTTCATTAATCCTTTAATGTAAAATGGGTGAAGGTTATAATATTTAGCCTTGATGCTAATATATTTGAGCCTATATTATTTTTTTCTTAATTAACATTATGTGGTATATATGATTATTTTATGTATTATATACATAAATATTTACTTCGTTTAATTTCAAAGAAGCATAGAAATTTTGGCAAATATCAATTTTAAAGTTAAAAGTACTTTTGAACCAGAGAGTTTTGCATTAGAAGAGAAAGATTTATAAATCCATAGATTAGATGGTAAAAAATAAAAAGAATCAAATAAAGCAAAGGGAAAATTATATATGCCAGAACAAAAGATTTGGAAAATACTCATCTAAATCATTCTCTTAGCTCAGATAAAATTCTGAGGCTGAAACAGGTCATGTGCTTTCACATAGTCCATTGATAGAGGATTGAGAACTCAGTGCTCTACACTTTATTTTTTCTCACACATACAGGTTTTGTTTTCTATCCCATTCAGTTTTGAATGGAGACTGATATGTTTCTAAAATAATGTAGTACAATAACTGATACAACCATTCAGTGCTTCTTCCCCTGGTTAAATAAGTTTTTATGAAGACATTCTGAGTGGCACATTACCACTCACCAGATCAGCCACTCCACTTTCTAAGATCTCCCAGGAACTTAAAAAATTCAGGACACGTAAAGAGAAAGCTTTAAGTAACAGGATCCTATACACAAATGTATATCATATATACAAATGCTTAAGCTTTAAACAGATAACACAACATAAAGTCAATGAAACCTTTTGATTTACTTTATACTTATACTTTGCTTTACTTTACTTACACTTTATAATTTGCATTGCTACTTTGTTCTGCACCTACGTTTCTAGTATTACATTAATGAGATACGTTATCTCATTTAGTCCTTTTACCACCACCCTACAAGGAAGCAGTAAAAATCCCAATTTTATAGATAAACATAGGGAGCAACAAAAAAATTAAGCAATTACACCCAGTTGATGTAACACGATTAAGAAGGTGAGTCAGGATTCTAATCCAAACCTGTCTGTATTTTCTGGTGAAGTATACCGACTCAGCCTGCAAACCTCATTTACCTCATGCCCAATAATTGGTATAATTTTCTTTATCATAAATGAAAATAGGTTGCTCTCATTTCCATACATAGCATCCCAGCATTCCATAACTGCATTGTGTGTGTGAATCTTGGAGCAGTTCAGAAACTTCTTTTCACCTCTCCCACAGTTGAAAAATCATCTGTCTCAGGAGTGCCTGGGTGGCTCAGTCAGTTGAGCGCCTGCCTTCCACTCAGGTCATGACCCACGGTCCTGGGATCAAGCCCCATGGCGGGCTCCCTGCTGAGCAGGGAGCCTGCTTTTCCTTCTCCCTCTGCCTGCCACTCCCCCTGCTTGTGCTCTCTCCCTCTCTCTCTCTGTCAAATAAATAAAACCTTTAAAAAAAGAAAAAAAGAAAAATTATCTATCTCTCTCCATTCCCTCTTGGCTCTAAATACTTGGCCATACAAAATTGTGGTTCCATTTTTTCTTACCTTTGAGAAAATCACCCTGGCTATGGTGTGAACTATTTAGCCTATTCCCTGTCTGATACTCACACGTGCAGAGCAGAGCGACCCAGAAGGTGTGTGTGCTGCCAGGGAACAATAGTGGGGCTTAGCTGCTTTTCATACCCTCTGGGCTATGCAAACACATCTGGCCCCTCTGTATTCTGATACTCCTTTGTTTACTACAATCAGCATATTTTAGTGTAATAATTTCAACTACTCAAAGCTATCTTTTCCTCTTTGTGATACATTTTTAAATACCTTCCAAAAATTGAAGACAGATTCTAAGAGCATTCACAGATGACTGTTAGTTACTTTTTCAATTTTCTTGCAGTTTAAAGAAAAGCTCTGGGTTCTATTTTAAAAGTTGAGACATTTTATTTTGGAGAAAAGTTTGATGTTTGATGTGCAGTTTCTAAGTTTGTACTTCATGTGTTTTTTGTCATTCAGCATGCTTTGGGGTTATTTTTTATTTTGATGCTCTTGAAATTTAGTAAATATAATAGATGGCCATAACTGTAAATCCCTGTGACATTTTTAAAATAATGCCTAGTTTAAAATATATTTCATTTCACTGATGTCTTTTACTATTTAGAAGATACATGTAGGAAGTGAGGAGAAATCTAAGTTATAAGTTTGATGAAAATATATCTCTTGTCCTTGAATTAGTTTTCCACACTCTATTACATTTACAAATTAAGAAACTGCTGATCAAGATTTAATTGGCAGTGTAGCTATCTATTTCTGAAAATATTTTTTTTCTAACCTTTGGTTTGACAATCCCTAAACATTTTTATTCCACATTCACCATAGCCTAAAACTCCATGATTAATTTGAAGGTGTGGGAGAAGCAATTGGAGGAAGTGTTATTTTGAGCAAACTTAATCCTCATTTAATTTTGACAAGTTTGAAGGCATGTTTCATCTCTACTGATTTAAAGCTCTTGGATTTGATTTGTATTTTCAAGCAGAGCTTTGGAGAGTTTTGTTTTCAAACTGAAGAAAAATCGAACCCATCAGACTTTGAAAATCAACAGTAGATATAATAAAATCTCTCAATGCCTCCCCATAGTCTTTCAAGACAAAATTCCAACTTTTTAGCATGGCAAGAAAGATCTCCCTTTATGACTCAGGACTCAGAAACACTCAGTTCTCCACATCCCTGAACAAAGCCATTGTCCAGCCATATATGATGACTACTGGCTCTTAAGCACTCAAGGCTCTCTAACGGGTAGACCCATGCAGACTTTCCTCCTACTCAGTGCATTCTTTTTCCAACTGTTTTTCTCTTATTAACACCTCCACATTGCTGCAGAAATTAATTAACATTAGTGAAGTCCCTGTATGCTTGAATGTTGTAGCAAGAAGGAACCCAAAGGGGGCGCCTGGGTGGCTCAGTCGTTAAGCGTCTGCCTTCGGCTCAGGTCATGATCCCAGGGTCCTGGGATCGAGCCCCGCATCAGGCTCCCTGCTCGGCGGGAAGCCTGCTTCTCCCTCTCCCTCTCCCCCCTGCTTGTGTTCCCTCTCTCGCTGTGTCTCTCTCTGTCAAATAAATAAATAAAATCTTAAAAAAAAAAAAAAAGAAGGAACCCAAAGAAGGTCACATAAAAATCAAGCTATGGAAGCAAATGGATCCTTTTCTGAACATTAAAATGGAAGTTACTTATTCCCAGAAATCCATGTGATCTCTGGGCACTGTTTCATCTACAGCTTACACTGACTAGAGCTGTTTTTACTTTAAGTCTTATATTGGTATTATGTGGCATAATTGGTACTTAATGCAAATGGGATTGAGAACTTCAGGAAGTTCTACACTAAGAGCACTGGAAAGAAGCTCCAAATACAAAGTAAAAATTAGGCTTCAAATGGGAATGTACTAGTGTTACGCAGGTCAGAACAATGATCTTATTTGGGTTAACTCTTCTGCTCCAGTGCTAATGTATAGAGAAAAATTTTTCTGTGGAGTTTGTTTTGTTTTGTTTTGTCTTCTTGGAGGGGTGGATGGAAGAAGAAGGAAAACCAATTAGGTTGCAATGGCTAACACTTTCATGATGGAGTCCAACTAAGAGAGGATGGAGTTCAGGAGAGAGTGTAGTATTGAAAGTGGAGGGGTGCCTGGGTGGCTCAGTCAGTTAAGCGGCTGCCTTCAGCTCAGGTCATAATCCCACAGTCCTGGGATTGAGTCCTGTATAGAGTCCCCACATCGGGCTCCCTGCTTAGCAGGGGGTTGCTTCTCCCTCTGCCCCTTCCCACCCCACTCATGCTCTCTCTCTCCCTCTGTCTCTCTCGCAGAAATAAATAAATAAAATCTAAAAAAAAAAGTGGACAAATAAGGACAGATTCACAATATGAAATTGGCACACTTCATTGATGAATTGATTTGAGGGAGATGAGGGTAGGTAGAGGAAATGAAGGAAATGAAGATGATGACAACATTTCTTGCTTGAACATGTGGGTGAAGGCAGTGCCATTTCTTGAGATATAAAAGATTGAGGTAAACAATAGGAATTGGAGAAGAGAAGAGACTGCAAAAACAGAGAATGATTTCAACCAATGGGAACAAATGATTATTTCAAAAAGCATAAGGAAATATAGTTCATAAAACAAATCACCTTACTGTGGGGCTTTATGAGAGCAATACAAATATCAGAAATATTGCCCTTGTGTAAATTCACATCAAAGGAAATCAAGAATTCATTTTCTTCAAAAGAGTTTCAACTCCCCCCCTCCATTATTATGCCAGTAAATTATTTCACTAATATTTGGTAAACTGAATTTTAACATAATTTTAGTACTTCACATATGAATATCCATACGACTCTGGGAAAAAAATAGAATCACTTTGGATCTAGTAATTATAAAATGTAGCTCCAGAAAATATCTATTAGCAAAATCCATTACGCCTCTAAGGGTTTTGGCAAATTGCTCCCAATAGTGCTTTTAGTAATGCTTTTATGTCTTCCCAAAGCAGCATGTTAGATACAGGGTGGTAGTCACTTGTAAAATTAAGTTGAGGAATTGTCAAAAATATAGAGCAGCTCATAAAAGGGCATCTTCAAGTCAAAGTAACATGTGGCATTTGGAATCTTAAAATTAAGTGAAGTGAAAACTATGTACAGAGATTTCTACATATTACTTTTATTCAACAAAGCAAAAGATTATTTTAATAATGAAAACAAAAGCATGTAAAAACAGCATAGATCATAAAGATCTATGATCTTTAATAGACAGATGAAACAGAGTACTCAACAGAAATGAATCTATGAAATGAAGCATAGCTATATTTTCTTGTAGCTCATAAAGTACATAAATAACAAATTTTTCATTAATGATGAACTTTGAAAGTCATCCAGATATCCTCAGAGTAATTTCTGATAACCTGTTCATTGAACCCATTTGTTGCTTCCTGAACCCACTCCTTGCTTTTCTTTTGGATCAGGTATCACTACAATTGCCAAAATTCTAAGAAATCATATATAAATAACATGTTAGCCTTATTGTACATATATTTATAAAAATGCAATATATGATGAATAATTCCAGTGTTCTTCCTCTCTAAAGAGAACCATCTCTTATAACCACCAGTGAAACACTAATTCTTTAAAGTTTTTTTGGTTTGTTTACTAGTTTTATTTTCTCCAGATCAGTCACTCTGACTTACCAGAACTGAGTGTGTTAGACATAATGTGGACAGGGAATTCTCCATTTATTAGAAATAAAGACATCTTTTCTGGGACTCGGTTCACTCATAGAATTCAAATACTTTTTGTTTAAAAAAAAAGGAAAAGAAAAAGAGGACTTTTCTACAGCTTTTACAAAAAAAGATTTAAATTTCATGAATGAACTGAATCCCAGGAAATTCCTCTTCTTTTTCTAGACAGAATCATTGTAAATGTTGGATATATGTTTACTCTATGAATGAATGAATAAACAAATGAATGGAAGGCAGACCTTCCAGCTTCTGCTGTTTCCTTAACTACGTTTATGCTCAACATATCATCTGTGATCCTGTTAACATACGGGTTAGGTTCTATCACTCTTCTGGCTCAAAACTTTCGAATAGCTCCCACCTTTCCTTGAGTAAATTCCCATTATTACCCTGACCTATAAGGCTTCATGAGGTTGAATCCTCATTTCTCCTCCGACTTCACCTCCTTCTGTCCTATATTTGTTCACTTTAATCTAGCCCTCCAGCCTCCTACAACCCACCATGCTCATCCCAGACAAGGGCCTCTGTACTCTGATTGCTGTACTCTTTACCCAAATGTTGCTCAGTTGGCAAATACAAGGTATTCACTTAAATGTAAACTTCTCAATGAAACATTCCCTGACCACTCTATTTAAAAAGCATATTCTTCATCACTCCCTGTCTCTGTTCTCTATTTTATTTTTGTCCATAGTATTTATCACCATCTAGTACTTCACAAAGTTACTTATTTCTTTTGTTTTTCTGTCTTTACAGACTACAATTTATATATTATCCAAGAAGACAGGGTTTTATCTTTTATAGCCCCCATGCTTAAAACAGTAACACATAGTAGGTGTGCAATAAATACTTTTGTATAGTGAATGAATCTAACCAACTATCCTGACAGCTTTGAATACTCATGTAATTCTTTCTGTAAATGAACCAAGAAGATATATAGTTTTTTTTACTAAGGCAATAAATATTAAAAAAAAACACACATTATTACTCAGGCAGTTATTTCGGGGCACACTTCATTTTCAGCCAAATAAAGCAGCAAAATGAATCATGGCTGGAAGAGTCAGTAGTCAAATATATCCCACATCCACTAATGAACTTTATTAAAGGTTTGTGCATAGACTCTAAAATTATTCAGTCTTCAGTTGAGGAAAACTTTCATTATCTTCAGACTAGTAAATAGTCATCATAAAACTGTCCACAACTTCTGCACTGGGCTTGTCTATATATAATAATATCTGTCTCATTTTGACTCTCATCACAGTACTTATCTACATTCCATTCTTCTGAAATGATAAAAAGGGAAATCCACGTGAAATTGAGGTTGCTGTTCACTACAATCGCAAATGATGTTTTGATTGCCATTGACTTCTATATTGAATGGCAAAATGGTGCTATTGGAAAAATAATGATCTGTCAGCATGGCATGGCTGAGAATAAATAAATAAGAATAGCTTGAAACAAGAGCCTCTTCTCTATGTTTTAATATCTCACTTGTGGTGAGCCATCTTTCCAATTAGTGCTAAGTATGGCCCACAGGTGACCCAGTGATGAAATGTCTCTACATTCTTTTCAAAGCCTGTCAGTGAAATGAATTAACAAAAGGATGAGTGACACTTATAAATTAGTTTGGTTAACTTCCAAGCATACCAAATTAAATAAGCTTTTGCCAAGCTTGATTTATAGAGGATTGCTTGGTCTTTATAATAGCCAAAGGAGAATCTTTTATTACAAAATATATTTTATACAGTTTTTATGAAAGACAAGATTTCTTTCATTTCTCAAGCCTTCTAGTTTTCTTGAAATTATTAGCAAAACCTGCCTTAAATTTTCATTATATGTCTACTGACTCAGATTCAGCAAAAATCAACCAACGTGCGAAAGGAATTTGAGGCTTCAGTCAAGATAAAATTAGTGAGTCTTTGATTGTTTGCCATTATGTTATCATAATAAAAAAGTGTTGTTTGTTAGCTTGATTCATTCAAAGAATATTTATTAGGCACCATTAGCTAGACATTGTTGCATATTTTCTGCTATTCAGGAGTTTATTCTTTAGATGCCCAAACTGCCAAAACAATACATATAACTGAAAAGTCAATACTGCATGAACAGACTGTCTGGAAAGCTCAGAAGATGCTATGATTCTCAAGGGCCAAGAAAAGAGTCTTTCTGAAAAGATGGTCATAGCAATCAGTTCTGCCAGGGAATAAACAGTCTGACTCAAACTCATTAAGGACAAAGTCCCGATAACACCCTCTGCCCCCCTAAACGCAGCATGTTTTCTTTTCTCATCTGGATGATATTGTATAGGAAATCAAATAGAATATTTCAAGAGCATCCAGGGTAAGAAGATGCCAGGGAAAAGACCAAATGGCTTTGTGGGAGGATATAAGTAATTGTGTGTGTGTGTGTGTGTGTGTGTGTGTGTGTGTGTGTATACACACCTGTGGGCATTTTTGTGTGTCAGTATGCCCAAGCATATGAATGTTTGGGTATGTCAGCGACCATGGGACTGTGAGAGGGTGACTATTCGACCACCAACAGAATATTGTAGTGATCCTGGTCAGTTCTTCCAGGCACTGTGCCCACTTGATCTTACAGACAACCAAGAGTGTATGCCTACAGATTGGTCACTGCTGCCTAGCTGCAATGTTACCAAGTATCATCCAGTAATCTATACTGCGCACAGCAGTGCTAAGTGGCATATGTAGGGTAGTATGAAACTATAGTGGAGGTAGACAATAATGGATCCAGGGGATATGGCTGGCTAAACATAGTTGCCCATCAGTAAGCAGTGACGGTTTCAGACTGACATGGCTCATTTTCCACTTAACCCCAAACAAAGCAGCAGTGCCACCAACCCAAGCACTACTCCCATGAGCTGATCAGTAAGTCTAGAAAAGCCCCCTCACTGAATATCTCCCAGTCTGATGCTTTGCCAAAAGTATCTCTTGATCTCCTCTCACTAACTCTAACCTGAATGTTTATTTTAGGAATAAATACATGGGTGTTCATCTCCAGAAAGCCTCAAACCCAGTCCTCTTCTTGACCACAAGATAAACAAAGATAAAGTTTCTATGTCTGTGTGACTGGAAAAAGGGTGAGTTAATAATGTTTCCTGAAATTCTGTACATAGTGCCTCTTATTTTTTTTTAATTAAGAGGAAAAGAAATATATTTTGACTAGAGTATGGGAAGAGATGAACTATGTTATATTAAAATAAATTGTTCATAATCACTGAAGACCTCTACAATTCAGAGCTATGTATTTCTATGATAAATGCAGTATATGGACATATTGCTAAATTATTGAGCAATATACAGAAAGACGTATTTATGTTTTATACACATGGTGTGTGATTCAAGAGACACTAGAACAGTAAGAATGGCAAATGGTTTCATCTTGAATTATGACACCTCTCCTTTGATAGTGCTGCCTTGAATGCTGAGCTAAGAAGGACTCTGATGTAATTAATGTCTTGAATCAGCTGACAAGCGTGACGTGATCTATGAGCAATGTCAGTGGAAAGGCTGAGGAGGCGTATGTGTCAAATATTTGCTCTCCCTGGGGCTAAATAGTTTAAAATAAAATCTTAAAAAGAATCATAACTATATCTAAAACTAACATCTTAATCTTTCCCTTAAAATCTGCTCAGTCTTATCTAGTTTAGTTCATGACAACTCCATCCATCCAGTTGCTCATGCAAAACCTTTGGTATTATTCTTGTATTCTCTAGTTCTTTCATAACACCTACCCAACTCATTAGAAAATTCTATTGGCTCTATCTTTAAGACATATCCAGAACTAAACTGTTATTCATCATTCCCACCACCACCACCTTGCTCTAGGTCACCGTCATCTCTTGCCCAGGTTACCGAGAGGCATTCCCAGCTGTTTCCATTTTTACCCTTGCTTTCCCAGAGTCTACAATCCTCAGCACAGTAACTGTGTTAGTTTACTATTGTAGCTGAAACAAATTACCACAGAATTAGTGGCTTAAAACAACTATTTATTACCTTACAGTTTCCATGGTCCAAAGTCCAGGCACAGTGTGGCTCCGACAGTTCTGTTTAGGCCAAAATCAAGGTGTCAGCAGGGCTGTGTTCTTTTCTGGAGGCTTTAGGGAAAAACATGCTTCCATAATTGTTTGGGTTGATGATGGAACTCAGTTCTATGCAGTGTAGACCTGAGATCCCTGTTTCCTTTCTGGTTTTTGGTTGGGTGTGGTTCTCAGCTTCCAGAAGCTGCCCATATGCCTTGGTTTGTGGCCTTTTTTCCACCTTCAGAGCTACCAATAGTGGGTGGCATCTCCCCCATACTTCGAATCTCTCCTTTGCCTACCTCCCTCTTCCGCCACATCCCTCTGACTAACACCAGATGGAGAAATTTCTCTGCTTTAAGGTCTTAAGTGATTAGATTGGATATGGCCAGATAATCTGTGATGATCTTACTATTTTATGGCCTGTGATCTAATTACATTTGCAAAGTCCCTTCACATTAGTACCTAGATTAGTACTAATTGAATAACAAGGGAAAGGAACTTTGGAGAATAGCTTTAGCATTCTCTCTACCATAGAAGTCAAAGGATCCTGTGAAAACATAAAGTAGATTATGCTTCTCCTCTGCTCTATACCATATAATGGGTTCTTATCTCGTGCAAAGTAAAAGCCAAATTTCTTAGAATGGCCTACAAAAGCCTACACAATCTTTTTTTCCATTACCTGTGATTTCATTTCTTATTATCCCTAGTATTCATCTTTTCCTCTAAGAAGACATTTTTTGAGTATCTTAGCCTTTTTGGAGAACTTTAATACTCATATTAAGTAAGCATCCCTTTTTTCTAAAGTACACTAATTTTTAAAACTTTGTATAAACCAGTGTTTCTTTATCTCAGCATTATTTACATTTTAAACCAGATAATTCTTTGTTGCGAAGGGCTGTTCTGTGTGTTACAGAATGTTTAGTACATCCCTGGCTTCTACCCACTAGATCCCATTAGCACAGTTTAATTGTGACAATCAAAATGTCTGTAAAAATGGACAATGTCTCCCAGGTGGCAAAATTCCCACTGGTTTAGAACAAGTGTCAACATAAATCTCTTTCTATGCAGTAATACCAAAAGGATAGCTATAATACCAAAAGCAGGTAGGTACTGGTTCCTTAAACTTCTAATTTCAGAAGTCTCAGAACTTTTTAAACAGCTTATATAAATATATTATATTGGAATGGTAAAGCAGAAAAGCTTGAAGTTTCTACATTTATAAGCAATCTTCATTCAATCAGAAACATGAATCAAACATAAGTTAAAAATGAAAACAAAATATAGAATGATATGGGTGGGCTATAGCAGTTACTAATATAGAAAAATATAACTGGGCTGCTAAACAATACGTGATCATTATAATCAGTCCTTTGTATTACAGATTTGCAAAACCTGTCTTTATACAAATGCCTGATATAAATATCTAATCTCCTGGTTTTAGGAAATCCATTTTCAATAAACTAAGGCTGCATGTTTAAGGTGTCTCTACTGAATATTTAAAATACATCATAAATAGATTTTAAATAAGAGCTTAGTGCATGTCCTCTGGCATTCAGTGTAAGGTTAGTTACTGTAGAACTCTAGGGTATTACAAGATTTGGGAAAATAAAACTCTAATAAATGAATCTAAGTTATCCTCAAATGTTTTGGTGGAAAAATTATGTATGATGTAATGTTCACATGCTATTTTTGATTTCTGAACAGGAACAAAAGTATCAGTTCAGAAGAGAGCAAAGTCAAGGGCACATTCTTATAGCAGCAGCAAAAAAAGAGAAATCAAACCTTCAGCTGCAACTACCCATGATGATTGAAAAAGTTATCTCCAAGGTCATCAAAAAATGTATGAACCTTTAAATTAAAACACCATTAAAAGCACAAAGAAGTGTTTCATTTTCACCAGACTGTAAGCACACTAGTGATGTTCAGAAATAAAAATTAAAAATCAATTACACAATTATTATTGATTGTTAATATTTCTGAACAAATTAGCTGTCCCTAGAATATTGTTAGAATTGATATTTGTAATATTTAACATTCCTTTTAAAAATTAATTAATTAGCTAATTTATTTGAGAAAGAGAGAGCATGAGAGAGCACAAGTAGAGGGAGGGGCAGAGGCAGAGGGAGAAGCAGCCTCCCTGCTGAGTAGGGAGGCCGATGCTGCTAGATCCCAGGACCCTGGGATCATGACCTGAGCCGAAGGCAGATGCTTAACCTACTGAGCCACCCAGGTACCCAATATTTAACATTCTTTCTAAGATGATTTAGTCTATATAATTCCATGTTTTCAGTTAGACAAAATTAAGATACCATTTAATTGTTATTGTTTTACATTTAGAGATGCCTAATGCCTGTAATTTTAGAGAGACCTTCCTTTGTCAATATCTGCCATTCAACCAACATTTCCTGAGAGTCCTCTCTATGCCAGACACTGTTCTTTTGCAGTAGTGAATAACCCTCAGGTCATGGATCTTGTGTTCCAGTGGAGGAAGAAGGCAAATAAACAAATTAAGAAATAATGAGTAATAAAACACAAGGCAGTGATAGCAATAAGGATAAAAGGACAGAAAGAGCTTGAGAGACTGTTAGATCAGGTTGTTGGGCAGGACTCCTAGAAGTAGTGATTCTGTACCCAGGCCTAAAGGACAAAAAAATCTCTGACCCTCTGGGAAAAAGAAATACCCATCATGCTGTGTAAAATTAAGTACTCCTTAGGAGTAAGCTGGAGTGCAAGGCATGGTGTTGCTCCCTAGAATCATGGAAGGGAGCAGAGTAAAAATGAACCAGAAGAGGTCACCGGTTCCTCTTATTAGCATATCAGCAGTTGTCATAATTTTACATACATCCTAGAAGTATGATACTTTTATGACCTTGGTAATTCTTCAGACAGAAACGAGTCCTGTGATTTCTAAATTAAAAGTGCAGAGCTCCAATCAAATGGACAAGTTCAAATTTCTGTGGAAAGAAACTCAAAATTCAAAGTAGAAAAAAATAGTAATCAAATACCCAATAAAAGTTCAGAGGACTCTAAGATCAAAAAGAAAGGTGTGGTTGAAATCAAAGAAATAACTGAAATGTTTATAGGTCCTGGAGTCAAGGGGAGAGGAGTTAAGAAGTCCAAATCCAGAAGTTCGTGGTTGTCTTGCAATTGTGAAGAACATACTGATTTCTAATACACTGTCTGATTTTCTTCAGAGGCAAACCAGTATCTGTCAGAAGATGTACACTGAGTTTGAGCTTGTAAAACTTTTTCTATAAAAAGGAGTCTAATATTCATGAGTGGGAACTCACTTTTTATTTTGGAAAAAAATACTATAATCAGCTCCTACTCTTGAAAACCACAGGACTCTCTAAATATGCCCACTCTCTCTCTCTTTTTTTTTTTTTAAAGTAATCTCTACACCCAAAGCAGGCCTTGAACTCACAACCCAAAGATCAAGAGTCACATGTTCTACCAACTGAGCCAGCCAGGCAACCCTGCCCACTGTTTCTATCCTGATTTGGAAATATGAGTGAGCCCACAGTGAAGGGCTAGGGAAAGCTAAGGCTGAGAATTAGGTAAGAATAAAGGTCATGGGGCTGTCCAATTTTCCCAGCAGCCACATGTAGAAGAATGAAACTGGACCATTTTCTTACACCACACATAAAGATAAACTCCAAATGGATGAAAGACCTAAACGTGAGGCAGGAATCCATCAAAATCCTAGAGGAGAACACAGGCAGCAACCTCTTCGACCTCAGCCACAGCAACTTCTTGCTAGACATGTCTCCAAAGGCAAGGGAAACAAAAGCAAAAATGAACTATTGGGACTTGATAAGATAAAAAGCTTCTGCACATCAAAGGAAACGGTCAACAAAACTAAAAGGCAACCTACGGAATGGGAGAAGATATTTTCAAATGACATATCAGATAAAGGGCTAGTATCCAACATATATAAAGGACTTACCAAACTCAACACCCAAAAAAACAAATAATCCAGTCAAGAAATGGGCAGGAGACATGAACACTTCTTCAAAGAAGACATACAAATGGCCAACAGAAACATGAAAAAATGCTCCACATCACTCGGCATCAGGGAAATACAAATCAAAACTACAATGAGATACTACCTCATACCAGTCAGAATGGCTAAAGTTAACAAGACAGGAAACAACAAATGTTGGCAAGGATGCAGAGAAAGGGGAACCCTCTTACACTGTTGGTGGGAATGCAAGCTGGTACAGCCACTCTGGAAAATGGTATATAGGTTCCTCAAGAGGTTAAAAATAGAGCTACCCTATGACCTAGCATTTGCACTACTAGGTATTTACCCCAAAGATACAAATGTAGTGATCTGAAGGGGCACCTGAACCCCAATGTTCATAGCAGCAGTGTCCACAATAGCCAAACTCTGGAAAGAGCTGAGATGTCCGTCAACAGATGAATGGATAAAGAAGATGTGGTATATATATATACAATGGAATATTACTCAGCCATCAGAAAGGATGAATACTTACCATTTACATCAATGTGGATGTAACTGTAGGGTATTATGCTGAGCAAAATAAGTCAGTCTGAAAAAGACAATTATCATATGGTTTTACTCATATGTGAAATATAAGAAACAGGGCAGAGGATCATAGGGGAAGGGAGGGAAAACTGAATGGGAAGCCATCAGAGAGGGAGAAAAACCATGAGAGACTCTTAACTACTGGAAACAAACTGAGGGTTGCTGGAGCAGAGGTGAGTGGGGGGATGGGGTAATTGGGTGCTGGGTATTAAGGAGGGCACGTGATATAATGAGCATGGGGTGTTATATGCAACTGATAAATTATTAAACACTGCATCTGAAACTAATGATGTACTATAAGTTGGTTAATTGAATTTAAACTTAAAAAAAAAGGTCATGGTCTAAGGTAAGGAAGATGACTTTCTGTTGATACCTTCAAAGATATCAAGGCAAGTAAAACCTCTCCAAATTAAAAATCTCTGGTTCTCTGCCCCATTATAATTTATCTGTGGCATATACCACTTACCTTCTCCAGATTTCACTCAGAGGCATTTATAACCACTAGTAATTTCTTTATCAAATTAATTATAAACATTAACTTTTTATCATTGTCAATTATTAAATGTGTATTTTTAAATCATTAATGTAATCAGGTTATTTTCCATGTTTTTACCCAAATGAATAACTTTCCATTAAAATTCTTAAGCATTTCTAAGCACTCTGAAGGACCTGCATAAATATGATGAAAGGAAAAATTAGAAAGATTAAAAAAACACAATCTTTTGGTTTTAAAATAAAAATTCAAAAGTAGATTGAATAAAATATTGACATTTAGTTCCCCCAAATACATTGCAAGTCATTCGTAAATTCCTCTGAATACCTGTGTGTAATAGACACTGTTCTTTAAAGTTATTTACTGAGTTCTTTCTATTTTCAGGGATAGGGGACTGCCACAAGGTTAATTCACTTGCATAGAAAGTGAACGAGAACTGTAACAAAGCATAGGGTATTGCCATTATTGTAAGTATATGTATTTAAAAGTGGTGATACTGATCTCTAGAGTGATAAATGAGTAACTTCCACTTGGTAGATGTGTTAAATTTGTTAAGATGTCAGAAGATCCTTTTAACAAAGGAAATAATAATTTATTATGTTAATAATAACTTGTTAACTGGCATAGTGATTCTTAAAATAGAACATTTTTCCTTCTCACTATTAAGATGAGAATTCTGGCATCACTAAGTATCTGCAATCAAATGCCATACCTGCATTTTGAAAAAAGTTAGTATTGACATTTTTAAGTATAAAATGGCAGGGTGATTTGTTTTGTTACCAGGGATTCGGTAAATTGCAGTTTAGCATGAGTAATTCCTATAAGCATATACAAATGAAGTGTGGACAAAAATATTGTTTAGGGAATTTTGTATTTGTGTATATTAATTGCCTGAGTTTTCAAGGATGACTGATGCATTATAATTCAAACTTCAAACGCCCTTCAAATTAACAGCCTGTACATGAATTTAAACCCTTACAAAGAAATAGCACTGGAAGCTCTACTTTCTATTTTGAGGGTACCTAGAAATATAAATCAGTCTTTTTTCTTCAGATTAAACTGTCTACTGACCATCAAATTTTTAAATGCATCTGGAATATTCTTTCTAAAAAACAGTTTGTGTAAATGGGTAAAATTTCAAGATTAAGGGAGAAAAAAGCAAGTTAAAAGCCCTATTCCAAAGCTTCAAAAATTCACTTTCTCAAAATCAAGCATTAGTAGTAAAATAACTGAAATAAGAGTCCCCTGCTCTCTTCTTAGCACCAACACACTTACTTTAAGATGTGTGGCAAGGAGATCTCAGTGATTCTACTCAATCTTGGCTATTTAGATGAATAATCAACTCAAACAAAACCCACCTAATTTTTATCTTAGAACAATCCTTTTCCAAGTCTCCTAATATTTCCTGGCTCACTGAATCAGGAGTGGTAATTTTAAAAATATTTTTGATAGCTTTTCTTTACCTGTTTTTGTAATTTCATTTCCATTTCCAGACAAAATCGGGGAGTGCTAAAAATAACAAACGTGACTAATTCTCAATTACCTGCAATAAAGAGAAGGCAAATGGGGACCCGGCATGATGGAATAAATTACATCCACTGATAGCTTAAAAATCCAATTTTAACCATTACTTTCAACCTCCTTCTTATTAACAAATAAAATTGGACTTCTCTAAGTTCCATTTCCTCTTCCTTCATCTGAAAAATCCCGATGGAGTTGCTGGCATGAAGATAAATGTCCCAAAGATTGGTAAACGGAGACAAAAAGGGAGAAAAAAATATGGGTCATTTATGTACTTAATGTTTCACTACAAATAAAGAAAATTAGGAAAAATAACTGAATTGCCTTAAACATTTTTTCAAAGTACTAACCCACTCACTCCAGAGTCAGGTTTCAAATGGTCACTAGGGTTGGTAAAAACATAGAGAATACTAATATTCCTTTCAACTTTAAAAATGCAGGCTTTTGTATATAATTATAATACAGAACTGTATCTTAATAAGTGGACTGCAAAATAATTTTTTACAATTCAGTAACAGTAACACATTTTATTCATTTAAAATATGAATAATTAATATTGTGAGAAAATGTGGATTTGGGCACAGAATGTTGATCTAGAAATCATGAAATCTGATTCACGATTAACCTTATTACCTTGCGCAAATCATTTAATTTGGCCATAGATTCTCATTTGTGTAGTAAAGAAAATGATGATGTTAAGAACTACATGATCTCCAAATTCTGTTCTAGACTTTTTAATCTAACAAGAAAATATCAGCTGTAAGCAAAAAATCTGAGAAGAAAACATAATTTTTATTGGATGACAATCTGTGTCTGAGATCTGTGTTATTCCCCATTATACTTACATATTCTTTCATCCTTTAAAATTGAGTGGTGACTGGATAGATGGAGAGGTAAGTGTATAGACAGGTGATAAAGCAAACACAGCAAAATAATAATTATTAGATTTAGGTGGTATATATATGAGGGTTCACTGTACAATTTTTTCAACTTTTCTGCCTGAAACTTTTCATAATAAAATTTTGGAAATAAAAATCAGAATTCTCTGAGAAATTCTCTACAAATAAATTTAAGGTAATATTAGAAGAGAATTAAATATCACATGAGTTGGTCTTTTCTGACCATAACAAGTGTTTTGAGTATATGGAACTACTAGAACCTTTGATAAGGGAAACAAAGGCAAAAGAAAAAATTAAATCTCCTTATTGCCTACAGCCGATTGTCAAGTCCTTGAAATAGGTAGAATGACCTTCCTCTGTGAGCTCATCTGCCTTGATGTTGACACTTTGCTAAGGGCAAAAGGCAGTCTTAGCCTGAACCCCCAGGATCCAGTGAGTTTACTTTAACATAAAAATTCCTTTAGGAACTTCCTTTATCTCTACCCTGCAAGACACATGTTAGCAATCATCCTCCAATCATATGGCCCACTGATACACATCTGAAGGGTCTCATGACTGAGGGTTTACTAAACAGTAATAAATGACCTTTTTCTAACAATAACTGGTCCCCTCAAGGTCCCAGAAACCTTGTTTCCAAAATACCTTTGATGCTTGTGGTGTCCCTAACCCCTTTCCAACTTGAAAGTATAAAATCAGTCACCGGTCACAACCCCAGTGCAGCTCTTTCTGCCCCCGGGTCCTGTCCCCCTGCTTTAATAAAGCCACCTTTTTGCCCTAAAGATGTCTCAAGAATTCTTTCTTGGCCATTGGCTCTAAATCCCAACATTTCCTACATCACCTTCACACATTGCTGGTGGGAATATAAAATGCAACAACCACTTTAAGAAACAATTTCCCACTACCTTAAAAATTTAAACGTTTAACCACTATGTAACTCAACTATTCCTATCCCAGTTATAACCCGAGAAAATAAAAATCACATTTCATACAAGGATGGGTATTCATTGCAGCTTTCCACGTAAGAGCCAAACACCAAAGAAAACATGGATCTCTATTAGCATGTGATGGATAAACAGTTTACTGAAAGGAATACTGATCAGCAATAAAAAGGAATGAAATACTGATACAAGTAACAATACGAATGAACTTCAAAGTCATTATGCTGAGGGAAAAAGGCTAGACAAATGTACATATTCTATGCTTGCAGAAAATTCAAATTAAACTACAGTGACAGAAAGCCTATTAGTGGTTGCCATGGGACAGGGTGTAGAGAAGGAAGG
This sequence comes from Phoca vitulina, assembly GCF_004348235.1. Lineage (NCBI taxonomy): Eukaryota > Metazoa > Chordata > Mammalia > Carnivora > Phocidae > Phoca > Phoca vitulina. Next base: position 43,889,419 of record NW_022589708.1, read on the forward strand.
ATGGATTACAAAAAGGAAGAAGCTTTTGAGGATGATAAAACATTTGTTACCTTTCTCGTGGTGATGGTCTTTTGGGAGGATGCATATGTTGAGAATTGTCAAGTTTTGCATTCTATATATGTGTACATCAGTCTACTTCCACTACACCTCAATAAAATTACAAAAAATGACATGAATTGGACTTTTCAATACCATTAGAAGGTATTATAAAGTAATATGGAGAACTTTATAATTAAAAAATGATATGTACAGGGCTTTCCTTGTGTAGAATGGCTATCTAATGGATATCATTTCCAAGTAACCTTCATGGGCATGGGTCTTATTAGGTATGCCAGTTTTGCAGATGGGCTTTGTGGTTGTGCAATCTGAGTGGCCACAGAGGATTCCATGCTTGGTATAATGCCCTGCTGTTGCCATCGCAAAATTCTTCATATTTTTTTATTTATTTATATTTAAAGATTTATTTATTTATTTATTATTGGGGGGGAGGGCAGAGGGAGAGGAGGAGAGAGAATCTCAAGTGGGCTCCCGGCTGAGCACAGAGCCTGACGTGGGGCTCGATCCCAAGACCCCGAGATCATGACCTGAGTGGAAATCAAGAGCCAGATGCTTAACTGAGTGAGCCATCCAGGCGTCCCACTTCATAACTTTTAACCAGGGGGCCTCTCATTGTCATTTGCTACTGCACCTGGCCAATTATGTAGCCAGTCCAGTCCCAGATCATGGAATCGTCATGGAGGGAATTTAAAAGAATGAAGCCTCTTGATAATAAAGAGTAGATCCGTACTTGAAACATCTGTATCCATGGTTTAGAAATTCGACAAGGGACAAGATATGGGAAATTCGACTGCACAGTGTGGATTTTTTTTTTTTTTTTTTTGGTATCATTGGCAGGATGGAGTGTTTATAGACTAAAAGTACATGCTAAACACATACTTTCCTGATGAAACCAGGAAATAAGAACTACTAGAGCTCTCGAAATTTAATGAGAAACTACCAGCCGGTCAAATTTCTTTCACTTTTTTTCTTTCTACATCAGGATATAAATTATACATCATTCCCTGATATGTGCTCAGTAGTTATAGGCCCTCTCTAAGAGTTATCTGAGAGTCGATGATGTACATGTTATTTGCTATGGGGCTCTGCAGAGACAAACATGTTACACCATCCTCCACAGATGTTTATTACACCACAATTACTGAAACAGACATGCACTGTACTAAATTTCCAAATATAAAGCAGAAACAGAGAATGACTGTAAGAGTAATGATGTTATTCGATCTCCTCCTCCCTCCCTTTTTTTTTTTTTTTTTTTACCAACAGACATGATGAATATCAACAAAGTGATCCCTGCACTGTCAACAAGAGGAGATGATTAATAATGCATCCCTAGGTAACTTGCTGGGATTTCTTTGTGAAACAAAAGCTTACCTTCTAGGTTTCCTCTCCCACTTTAAAAGCTTCAGGTTTTTGCCTATCACTGAGTAGAGGCCAAGAAAAAGCCCTTGCCTTAGCTACAGAAACTGAGAAGAAAAATAACAAGTCCTAGGTCACTTGCTTGATGTCTTACAGCTAGATGCAGCTGCATTTTACAGCCTGTTTATTAAAAAAAAAAAAGTTCTAAGACTTTGCTGAGCTATGAAACTTCCTCACCACAGAAAAAATAGACAAAAATTCAGGAGCTGAAAGCAAAAGCAAAAAGAAATAGGTGAGGTGTTCGCATTAATTACCATGAATTGGGCTTGCAGAATGGGTAGATCGATAATAATGGGTATCATACTGCATATTTTCAGCTCATAGGCAAATTGTTCATATCATTGAGGAAACTACTGTAAACACATTATTACAGGTTTGAGTCAGAACTCAGAGGATGGAGGATGCGATGTGTCAACAAGCACAGTAGATTATTAAGAGTAATGTCAAATGGCCTGAGCATTTCACCAAAATGAATTTTATGCCTTAAATACTGACAACTTGTTCCATCCATGGTACAGGGATGACCTTGAGCTGATTATTGGTTGGTTGACTGGCTGAGGAATATCTCAAGATTTGCATTAGCAAACAGCTCAAAAAGTTTGACTCTGTCCCGGGTTATCCCTAGATCCAGAGTATAAGGAAAACCAAGAAAATTACTAGACTAACTCAGGGCTTCCAGGTTCCAAGCCAGGATTTCTCAGCCTAATTGTGCCATGACCTTCAGGATCAGATAACTGCCAAATCTCTGATATCATAATTTCAATTGCCTTAGTCACTTTTTTAAACCCATTTAAGTGAATGCTCTATAAATTTAAAATAATATATCACACAGATTAACTGAGATCCCCAACTCAAGTTAAATTTGGCCACACTGCTAAAATGGACATTATTCCTGTTTTCACCTTTTAATTGTGTTTTGGTTGTCACTCTCTTTTCAAACTTTACTCTTATTATGCTAACTTTTATCCCTAAAATCTTGGAGTAGATACACTATCTCCCTCTACCCCAAAAAAAGCAGAAGAGGAAAAGTTGTAGAAGTAAATTTGCCTTCCCAAGAGGCAGAAACTGGTCATCCTACCTACATGTAAGGCTATCTAAGAACTCCGCTCAGCCATCTTTTTGGTAAGATCACATAGAGGGGAAAAAATTCAGGATGTCAGAATAGGAAAGTCCTTAAAAGAAAGCTATTCCAGGTTCTGCTTCTACTCTAACTTTAAAGGCAAAGATTTTCATTTTCATAGTAATACTATTATGTGGGATAGGAGTGCAAATGAGAAAGATACATACTTTAAAAAGAAGCAAGCGCATAAAAAAATAATTTTACATTTGGAGAAGGGCTATGTCCTAATAAAATCTCTGTTTTATCATACTGACCCCAGCTTGGTTTGATCTATACCAGGGTTTCTCAGCCTTGGCACTGCTGACATTTTGGAACCAGATCATTATTTGTACTGTACATTCCAGAGCTTTTAGCAGCATCCTTGGTCTTTACCCATTATATGCCAGTAGCAGCACTCCATACTCCACAACTCATGACAATTAACAATGTCCCCAGACATTGCCAAGTGCCTCCTTGGTGAAGCAAAATCACCCCTGGTTGAGAACCACTGCCCTAAATAGTACGGCTAGAATAACGCATGGCACAGTCTCCTCACACAGCCTCTGGATATATTGGTTTCTCTTCCTGGCTTGATCTTCTTCACACACTCACACACACACACACACACACACTTCTCTTTCAGATTTTTTAAAAATGACTTTTTAAGGGACATGTTAAAATTTAAAGGCTCTATTTCCTTACTTGAATTCAACCAATATTTACTAAACACTTACTATATGCAGAGCAGTGGGCTATGCATTAAATACGTTCTAAAGATGTATAAGGAAAATTCTCTTCCAAAAAGGGTTTGCAATCTATAAAGAGGGATTCCAATTACTGGAGCACATTGCAGAGTAAATTAGCACCATAAGAGGGGAAAGATGGTGAGGAAAGGAATATACGACACCTGGGCATATTGCTCACACAACCTCCTCGGGGCTCTTTGTAGAGTATTGTGCCCCGCCTTGTGCTGCTTCTTGAGAACATATTTAAAAGCTTCTGAATATAAATCTATCTCCCAAAACTACCTTCTCATGTTTAGGAATGTTAGGAGACACAGAAGGGCCACGGATTTCCTTCAAGTGACGTTAAATTTCAAGGCACTTAATCAGAGGTGCGTGGTTACTCATCACTCTTCAATATTAATGCTCTTACATCACGTTCACTGCCGATGACTATTTGCTCTTCACAGAACTTCAGTAATTAACTGAGAGAATTACTAACTTTGTTTTATAGGAAAGAACTAAAGGCCCAGAAAAACTCACTAATTTTTTTTTTTAAGACTGCTGTGAGAATTAACTTTACATTCTCCTTTCAAAATTTAGTATTGGCAGCTTAAATATGGATTAAAAGTTATATTCTAATGAGTTTAAATTACAACGGACAGTAGCTTGGATCAGAACCTGGTTTGGCTATGAGCTGAACAGCCAGCTAACCTTATCACTAAGAGAGCCACAGGAGAAAGGTTTCATGCATAAACCTTGCCTATAGAAATCTGTAGTGATCCAAGCATTAGTTTCAAAAGAGAGACTATGTGTCAGAAAGTTGATGACTAGAGAAAGATCTTATTTCTCTCCTTTTAGTAATTCTTTGCTTCCCTAATAGTAAGAGCAAAGAAGTTAGGTAGGACATACAAGAAATCTGCTCCTGATCTGGTTCTTTTATTTGTTTGTTTTAATTAAGTCTTTAATTTTAATTCCAGTATAATTAACATACAGTGTTATATTAGTTTCAGGTGTACAATAGAGTGATTCAACAATTCTATACATCATTATTCAGTGTTCATCATAAGTGTGCTCTTAATCAGTGTTCATCATAAGTGTGCTCTTAATCCCCTTCACCGATTTCACCCATTCCCCCACCCACCTCCTCTCTGATATGCTTTATTTTAAATGACTAAACTAGGAATGTCAAAAAAGTAAACGTTATTTCTTTAGCTAACAGGCTAAGCAAGATAAACAGAAAAACAAAGTCCTGTTTTGTGAGAATGCCACAAAAAACCTTCCAGAGCAGGATAATGATCCACAGTGATTTATTATCCTGCACCCCAGAGTTGCAGACATAGTAGATTCCAGAAGAGGCCTGATACAGACAATGCTAATACTAAGCAAAGGTAAATAACAGAAGGATGGCTGGTGTTTAAATAAACCTCTTAATCTGGTAGCCTGTTTAAATGAATGCTGGCATTAATATTTATTACTAGAAGTTTTAATTAATACTAAAAATTATCATTTTTTAAATTACATCTTATTTTCCATGTGAACCACATCTATGGGTAACCTGCTGGTTTAGACTGCAAGGCAGTAATCATCTTGCCGCTGTACAAATTAATTTAATGGAGGGGTAAGTACACAGGAGAAATGCGACAGCTCCTAACATTTTGACCTAATACCAGGTCACAAAGTGGAAGTAAGTAGAATATTTTGATAGGAAAATCATCAGAAAAGACACAGACCTCATCCATGTCATAACCATGGAAAATGAGATCTGGGGCAGTGGGTTAACTGTAGGCTGCTTTGGTATTTTGATAGCATTAAAGAAGGTATTTAAAAGATTTTTCTAAATTTTGAAATAACTGTGGCTTACAGAAAAGTTGCAAAAATAGTATAGAGTTCTCACTTCACCCAGTTTGCCTTAATGTTAACATTTCATATAATTTTAATAATTACATGAATAATTAATATTGATACAATACTATTAAACTACAGACATTATTTGCATCTCATTTGCTTTCTCTCTATCGTTCTTTTTCTGGACCAGGATCCTACATTGCATTTAGTTGTCATGCCTTCTTATGTCCTTAAACCTGTCAGAGTTCCTTAGTCTTTGTCCTTCATGACCTTAACATGGTTGAAGAGCATCAATCAGCTATTTTCTCCCTTAAAAATATCCCTTAATTTTGGTTTGTCTTCTGTTTTCTCATGATTATATTAACGTCATCTTTTTTGGCAAGAATACCACAAAAATAAGGTTATAACTTTCTCAGAACATCATATTAGGAAAAATAATAAATAAATGACAATATGTCTCATTACTTATGATCAACATTGTATCTGCCCAGATTTGTCCACTATAAAATTACTAGAACCTTCAGAAGCAACACTGCCCTATGAACACATTAGTTTTAGTCATTGAACCCATTTTGAACTTCTGACACTCAGAGTCATAAGAAAAATTTTTGCATTGTTTTAAACTACTGAGTTTGTGGTAATTTGTTACAGTAGCAATAGGAAATGAATACGTTACCCGTATTATTAGTTAAAATAAAGGTATCCAATTTGTTAGATATTTCTGAAGAAAAAGTGTTTGTATTAATCAGAGCTTATGTCCTTCAAAAAATAATTTGACCTAGCACTCCCAGAAATAAAGAAGCTCTAATTCCACAGACCATAGTAGGTTGGAAACTACATATTTTGGATCTGAAAATGTCAGCATTTACATTTGCTTTTAATTCCACACGTAGCCTACTCCAGAATCAGTAGAGCTATAGTACCTCTTCAAAGATATAAAAATCTGGAAAAACCTTCCAACTCGGTTGGATAAATGAGTGAAGTAGAGAGTACATTAACACCCAGATTTCATAGTAACCAAGAAATTTTAGAAAACCATAAAAGGTTATCTAACTAAATCCTTTGGCTTGAATTTAACTGAATAAAATCTTCCACATACATTTATATTTTCTGCAACCAAATATATGTGTTTGCATGCATGTGCCTACATATGTATACATTCATAGTGGATTAAATATGGAGTTAATGTTTTTTAAAAAATATTTTATTTAGGGGTGCCTGGGTGGTTCAGATGGTTAAGCGTCTGCCTTCGGCTCAGGTCATGATCCTGGAGTCCCTGGATTGAGCCCCACATCCGGCTCCCGGCTCAGCGGGGAGCCTGCTTCTCCCTCTCCCTCTGCCTCTCCCCCTGCTAATGCTCTCTCTCTCTCTCTGTATCTCTGTGTCTTAAAGAAATAAAATCTTTTTTAAAAATTATTTATTTATTTATTTATTTATTTATTTATTTATTTATTTGCGAGAGTGAGCAAGCAAGTGGGGGGAGGAACAGAGAGACAGAGGGAGAAGCAGACTCCGAGCTGAGCGTGGAGCTCCACGCAGGCCTCAATCCCACAACTCTGAGATCATACCTAAGCCAAAATCAAGAGTTGGAAGCTTAACTGACTGAGCCACCCAGGTGCCCCTGAAGTTAATGTTTTCATTTCATTAAAACTATAGGTATTCCACAAGTATTTTCAATTGTTGATGCAGAACACGATGTTGATAACAATGAGAAAAATACTCACATTATTCTTTTTTTTTTTTTCCCTTGGACAACTGTAAGCATTCCTTAATATCAATTTGATTTTCTCTGGGTTAATTTTTCAGAAAGATCGATTTCTTTTTTTCCTTCAGTTTTACTGAGATATAATTGACATATAATCTTGTGTAAGTTTAACATGTATAATGTGATAATTTGATATATGTATATATATTGCAAAATGATTAACATAATAAGGTTAGTTAACACATCCACCATCTCACAGAGTTATCGTGTGTGTGTGTGTGTGTGTGTGTGGTGAGAACACTTAAGGTCTATTCTCTTAGCAACTTTCAAGTATATAACACAGTATTATTAACTCTAGTCACCATCTATACATTATATCCCCAGGACTTATTCATCTTATAACTGAAAATTTGCATCATTTGATCAATATCTCCCTATTTCCCCCATACCCAGGACCCTGGCAATCATCAATCTACTCTCTATTTCTACAAGTTTGGCTTTTTAAGATTCTACATAAAAGTGATACCAGGTAGTATTTATCATTCTGTGTCTGACTTATTTCATTTAGCATACTGCCCTCTAGGATTACCCATGTTATTACAAATAGCAGGATTTCCTAATTTTTTATGGCTGAGAAATACTCTATCATGTATGCATATTATATACATACACACACATACACATATGTATATATACATACCACATTTTCTTTATCTATTCATCCACCAGCAGACATATAGGTTGTTTCCATGTCTTGGTTATTATGAATAATGCTACGGTGAACATGGGGGTGTTCAGATATCTCTTCAAATTTCATTTCTTTTGGATATATACCCAGAAGCAGGATTGCTGAATCATAAAGTAGTCCTATTTTTAATTTCTTGAGAAACCGTCACACTGATTTCCATAGTTGCTAAACCAATTTATACTCCCACCAACATTGCATAAGGGTTCCCTTTTCTCTATCACATTATTCTTAAACATTTCATGTATTTTTGCACCTTTTCTTGGATATTACTTGAAAAAGTCATATACTTCTGTGGTTACAGGAGTACTGTTTTCACTTTGACTGGACACATTCCTTCCTAATCTCACTTTTGCTGCTTTCTTTGATTGGGGCATAAAATCAAAGCTTGATTTTTTATTCTTGACTATTTCTGATTAAAAAAATCATTACTCTTCTAAGTTTAACAATTTTATTTATTACTTTTTTTAATAATCCAATCAAGAAATGGGTAGAGGACATGAATATACATTTCTTTTTATTTTTTATTTTTTTTAAGATTTTATTTATTCATTTGAGACAGAGATACAGAGAGAGAAAGACAGCATGAATGGGGGAGAGGCAGAGGGAAAGGGAGAAGCAGGCTCCCTGCTGAGCCAGGAGCCTGATGCAGGGCTCGATCCCAGGACCTTGGGATCATGACCTGAGCCGAAGGCAGACGCTTAACCATCTGAGCCACCCACGTGCCTCAGTTTAACAATTTTAAATTGTTGTTGTTATTTGTCCAGATTTTGAAAGTACTCTTAAGCAGCTATCTCATTTTGGTAAAATAAATTTAATTTCAGTAATACTGTTTAAAAATTTGGAAAATTCTAAAGGATGTCTTTGGCTATTGAACTAAATGTAGTTTCTTTACATTGACTTAATTCGTTTCAATTTATTTCCTTACGAAAAAAAATCTGCAGTGCAAAACAGAAGCTAAAATAAGTCCAGATGACAAAGGTGATGATTCAGATAAATCTTATAAGCCTACTTCACTTAGAAATATTATCAAATCAGGCACCTGGGTGGCTCAGTTGGTTAAGCGTCTGCCTTCATCTCAGGTCATGACCCCAGGGTCCTGGGATCAAGTCCCATATTGGGACTCCCTGTTCAGTGGGGAGTCTGCTCCTCCCTCTCCCTCTTGTGCTCTGCTCTCTCTCACTCATTCTCTCTCAAATAAACAAATAAAATCTTAAAAAAATATATTATCAGGGGCGCCTGGGTGGCTCAGTCGTTAAGCGTCTGAGTGGTGAGAACACTTAAGGTCTATTCTCTTAGCAACTTTCAAGTATATAACACAGTATTATTAACTCTAGTCACCATCTATACATTATATCCCCAGGACTTATTCATCTTATAACTGAAAATTTGCATCATTTGATCAATATCTTGAGAAACCGTCACACTGAGCCTTCAGCTCAGGTCATGATCCCAGGGTCCTGGGATCGAGCCCCGCATCGGGCTCCCTGCTCCGCGGGAAGCCTGCTTCTCCCTCTCCCACTCCCCCTGCTTGTGTTCCCTCTCTCACTATATCTCTCTCTGTCAAATAAATAAATAAAATCTTAAAAAAAAATATATATATATATATATTATCAAATCAAGAAACACTCTTTTTTCTTAGTTCCTAAGACAGAATTAGGAAAACAAGGATTTTCTTATTAATTTTATAGAATTCAAATGAATATCCTTGCTTACTAAAAAATATACTTTCCTTCTCAGAACAATGCAAGAAAGATTTTGTTTGTATTTATATTATCATATATAAAAATTATCATAAAAATCTATACTAATTACTACTATCATTCATGGAATAAAACATTTCTGAGTGCACACTATGTACAAGACACTACGTTATAGTGACAAACACAACCAATATGTAAAAATAAGCAATAGGATACTGAGAAGCTAGCTGGAAGTGTTATTAAGCTTTTGGCTAGATTTTGCTTAGGGCAACACAGGCCAAGAATGGTAATAATAAACTGTACTAAGGCAGCCCAGCATGTCAGGCTGAAGCCTGATGAATGAGATGGAAACACAAGGCATTAGTGAGTGGGCTTTGCTTTCACTGATTTAAGTGTAAGAGATGAAACTTGGAAAAGTAAAACTTCCCTCAGGCAGGGAAAGAGATGCATAAGTGCTTCTCCAGGGGATGGGCAGCTGCCAGTCTAGAAAACAAGCTAACTAGTGTACTGGTCACAGCCAAGAAAGCCAGGAAGCTTTGCCAGGCAGGCAAGGATGATTAATATTCAACCATTTATCCACCCACCGGGATACATTCACACTTCAGACAGCAGAAGTTGAACCCAAAAAGCAATTTTTTCCCTTTGCAGTCTTTTGTGATGGCTTGATTGTTAACTAGCTTGCCTAGTGATCATGGTGATCAAATTACCCATATTGTCATCATTTTATTTATCCTCTCATATTCTGGAAATATGCAGTTAAATCATTGTTCATTGGTTTCCTGCTAAATATTCTGTATTATATACCAAAATTTTTAGAACCCTATAGTGCCTCCACATGCTTCTTGTTCTAAATTACCTTAGAAAATTAACAGGAAGCACAGCTCTCTTAGAAGCTCAGGGACACTTTTGTATTTCCCAGCACTAATGATAAAACTGCTACCCAAAAAGGCAGCAAAAAATTTAGGAGGTCAAACAAAGGTGATAGGGACCTTCATTTATTTGTTATGCTACCCTTCCTGTGTCTTATTTGCTTAATGTTGCTCTATCGTTATTAGAGCCCCTACAGTTAGGGAAAAATAAATCATAATTAGCATTAGTAAGTTACCTTTTGGGTAATAGGATTCCTAGGTGAGTCTGGCACAGATTAAGCCTTCCATAAGAGTCTAATTAGAGTGTTACTTATTCTCTAGCTACTACTCACCAATTATTTAACATAATCTTTGACACCAGCTTATTCTAACGTCTAAAAATATTAAGGTACTTTAGAAGAGGTCTTTTTGAGATTAGCTCCTATACTTCCTCGAAACAATTAGGGAAGTAAAATAAGGAAAAACCAAGATTATCTTTGCTAAGATGATTTGGAACACAAAATGCCTACCTCTATTTCTGTAGCATAATTCTTTCACTGAAGTTCATGATATGATAAGGTTTACAAGACTTGGGAATTTATATCCAGACTACTTTTATGAGTAACTGTGCACTTAAAACCTCTGTATCATTTGTAATATCTGGGAAATTTTGGAAGAGGTTTCAGAATTCTTGAATCCACTAGTCAATAAAATGCACAAAATATAATAAGATCCAGTAAAAATATACCAGTAGCAGTCAAAAAGGGAAGAGTTCCAACTTTATGCCTTAAATTGTAAAATATAATAGCCAAAACAAGGAACAGAAGGTTCTGGGTTTACATAGTGCTCAGTTCCTTCCACTGTTCCCAACCTTGCCAAAACTGAATGAAAAAAAAAGGTAAGTGATATCCTCCAATTTTCTGAATTTGGAGGAAAAACGGTTAATAATGAGAAAGGTCAAGGGGCAAGATTCCATGAGTAGAAAGAAGCTCTGACATACCACTTTGTGAACTACAGCAGAGATAAGAGGGGTATCCAGGGCTTCCTTTTCTCCAGGACATTGCACTATCAGAGAAGGAGATGAGGGAGGTTATAACGGGGCCAATGAATAATAACTTTCTTTTTCTTAATCAGATTCTGAATCTGTCAAAAAAAAAAAAAGGCAAAGAATCAGTATATGGAGACAAAATGTTGTCCCTGCTAGTGATAAAACTGCAAAGGAGGATGTAGCATGTAGTTGCAAGGTAGCGGGATTCCTAATACTGATTTAGATTCACTTGCCCATGCAATAATTACCAGAGCTGGAAATCTGAAGACCTCCCCTTGTGAAGGCTCACCCTTGTAAAAGTTAATAGAATCCAAGAGCAGACTAGTGCTCATGCTTCTTCCAAGTACCTTGGTTCCCAAAAGGAAAGAGTGGCTTAACCATGCATGTCTACTTCCATGAGCAAACACCAAGCAAAACTCCTTCCAGCTATTCACATTTCCAAAGGTAGTGGATAAAGATGGTACTCTGGTCTACTGAGGAAAATGTCCTCTTGGTAAAAGCTAGAGAATTGAAGACTAAGCTTCCTTTCCAACTAAGGTTATACTCCTGTCTGGACAGATTGGGTTCTGTTAACAGAAAAGTAATTGGGTCTTAGAAGAAAGACCAAAGTCTCAGATGAACCCAGCCTCATCCCAGCTCACCTTGTAGCCCCCAGATATGCCAGGCCTCAGGAAAATGAACAGAAAGAAGTGCTAAGTGGGGTAGGGAAAGGTGGATTAGTCCCAAATAAGATGGGTATCAAAGACATCTCTCACATTTCATCAAAACAAATAAAAAGTTTGGATAAATATGCCTGTATCAGAGAGACAAATGAAAAGTAATGGTATGGCACCTTTGCAAACATACTATAAACACATTTGAAGGAAAAAATGAACCAAAATGAACAAAGAAAACAACAAATGCAGAAAAGAGACAAAGAATGCAGCATGGGAAAAGTATCATCTAAGAAATAAAAGCAGCACTACACAAGTGCTGCAGAAACACAAAAAATTAGCATAATATAAAAAGCTCAAAATTATATAATTAAAAATCAGAATGAGATGAAAACATAAGGAAACTTCTAGAGTTAAGGAAACAAATATAGAAATAAATAGTTCCATTGCAAATATATTGCCTAAGTTAAAAGACAGTGATGAATAGAATAGATGTGGATGAATAAGAAAAGATTTGACAGAATCATAATGGGTAAAAAAAAAAAAGGCAAGAATAAAGAAATAACGAATGAGGAGGTGAAAATTATTTAAAGCAGGCAAAAATGATCCAACGTAAAAATAGTATCTCTTAGATAATGAATATAAGGAGAATGGATCTGAAATATAGGAAGACATGACTAGGCATATTAAGAAGGTATAATATCTCCTGGAAAAACTGATAAAAACAAGCACATTAAGATAAATTATGGCTAACTATTGAAATATAAAGATAAAGGAAGGTGGAAACCATTCAAGATGGCAGCATAGGAAGACCCTACATTCACCTCCTTCTATGGATATACCAAATCTACAGCTAAATCCAGGGCAATTTTCTCTGAAAAAGACCTGTGAAATAGATGAACAGCTCCTCCACAATAAAGGATGAAAAGGCCACATCAAGATGGGTAGGAAAGGCAGAAATATGGTCTTGCCAAACCGCCCCCCCCCCCTCCAGTGCCACAACCAATAAGTGGGAGGGATCTCACAAATGCAGAGCATATCCTGGAGGAGTGAAAGGTTCAAGAACCACATCAGGCACTTCAAACCATGGGAAATGCACAGAGAGATGAGCCCCCAAAATGTCTGGCTTTGAAAACCAATGGGACTACATCCAGGGGACACAAAGGGCTATAAAAAACTTAGACTCCATTCATAGGCTTGAGCACAGACTTACTTATCCTGGGACCTAGTACAAAAGTAGCAAGTTGAAAAGTACTTAGACTACAAGTGAAGGAGATTAATGGCTAATCTTAAAACATGTGGAGGAGCAGGGGTCTGTTGGAACTCTCTCCAGGGATGGAGGCACTGGTAGGTGTCATTTTTTGCAGTCTCCCTCTCCTTGATAGCACTGCATGTCCCAGGCTAGGGCTCCCCTGGAGCTAAACCTGGGAGGTAGGATCACCCTAGCCATGTGTTCCCCCATGGCCTTTCCCTGCTAAATCCAGTGGGCAGATGTACCCAGGCATTCTCCTGTGGTCCCACGAAAGCTGGTGGGTACATACAGTCCACAGAGTGAATACCCTTTGAATGCCTGGTTCTGAGGGTCAGAGAAACTTGCATTTCTGGGCCCCACAGGACTGAAACAATCTGAGACACAGTTCTTGGCAGGTTACCATCCCCAAGTCACTGCGCAGACCACAGACTGAAAAATACCTCTGTCTTCCTGTGAGCACTCCTTTAAGACTGGGAGAGATAGCTGCTTCACCTAATACATAAAAACAAACAGAGAAAGCCAAGTAAAATGAGGAAACAGAGGAATGTGTTCCAAATGAAAGAACAAGATAAAATCCAAGGAAAAAAACCTTATGAAATGGAGATAAGTAATTGACCTGATAAAGACTTCAAAGTAGTGGTCATAAAAATGCTCACCGTCTCATGAGAAGAACAGATGAACCCAGGGGGAGCTTCAACAAATAGATAAAAAATATAGGTAAGTACCAAGTCACAGAGCTGAAATAAAAATACACTAGAGGGGTTCAACAGGAGACTAGATGAAGCAAAGGAAAGGATCAATGACCTGGAAGACAGGTTAGTAGAAAGAACTTACTCAAACAGAGCAGCAAAAAGTAAAAAGAATTTTTTAAAAATGAAGATAACTTTAGGGACCTATAGGACAATGTCAAGTGGAACAACATTTGCATTATAGGGGTCCCAGAAGGAGAAGAGAGAAACAGAAAACTTATTTGAAGAAATACTGGTTGAAAACTTGCCTAACCTGGGGAAGAAGGAAACAGAAATCCAGATCCAGGAAGTCCAGAGAGTTTCAAAAAGATGAACCCAAAGAGATCTACATTAAAATGCATTATAATTAAAATGTCAAAAGTTGAAAATAAAGAGAGAATCTTAAAAGCAGCAAGAGAAAAACAATTTATTATATACAAGGAGACCACCATAAGAATATAAGCAGGTATTTTAGCAGAAACTTTGCTGTCTAGAAGACAATGGCATGATATTTTCAAAGTGTTGAAAGCAATAAACTTCCATCTAAGAATACTCTACCCAGCAACGTTTCATTCAGAATTGAAGGAGAGATAAAGAGTTTTCCAGACAAGTGAAACCTAAAGGAGTTCACCACCACTAAATCAGCCTTATGATAAATGTTAAAGGGACTTTGTTAAGTTGAAAAGAGAGGGCATTAATTTGTAACATGAAAACATATGAATAAGTAAAAATCTTACTGGTAAAAGTAAATATATAGCTAGGGTAGTGGACTAATAATCACTTAAAAGCTAACATGAAGGTTAAAAGAAGTAGTAAAAATAACTATAACTACAACAATTCATTAATGAATATACAAAATAAAGAGATGTAAAAGGTGACATCAAAAACATAAAATAAGACGGGGGAGTAAAAATATAAAATGTATTTTATACATGTATTCAAATTTAATGTATTCATAATACATTATAATGTATTTTATAATGTATTCAAACTTAACTTGTTATCAACTTAAGATAGACTAGTATATATGTAGACTGATATATAATAGCTTTGTGGTAACCACAAAGCAAACAACAATGTAAATACCTAAAAAAATAATGAGAATGAAATCTAAACATAACACTAAAACGAGGCATCAAACCACAAGGGAAAAGAACAAGAGAAGAAAGAATCAGAGAGGAATTACAAAACAGTTGGAAAACAATGAATAAAATGGTAGTAAGTACGTACTTATCTATAATTACTTTAAATGTAAATGTACTAAATTCTCTAATCAAAAGTCATAGAGTGGATAAATAAATAAAAAAACAAGACCCATCTATATGCTGCCTACAAGAGATTTACCTCAGATGTAAGGATAAACAAATTGAAAGTGAAGAGATGGAAAAAGATTTTTCATGCAAATTGAAACCAAAGAAATATGGGGTAGCTATATCAATATCAAACAAAATAGACTTTAAAGCAAAGATGGGCATTAAATAAGGATAAAAGCATCAATCTAGTAAGAAGCTATAACATTTGCAAATATTTATGCACCCAACATAGAAGCACCTAAATATATAAAGCACTTATTAAACAGAATTAAACAGAGAAGTCAGTAGCAATACAATGACATCAGGGGACTTTAATACCCCACTTACATCAATGGATAGATCATCCAGACAGAAAACCAGTAAGGAAACGTTGGCCTTCAGTGACACATTAGACCAGATGGACTTAACAGATATATACAGAACATTCCAATCGAAGGCAGAATAATACATATTCTTCTCAAGTGCACATGGAAGATTCTCCAGGATAGATCATGTTAGGCCACAAAAACGTCTCAATAATTTTAAGAAGATTGAAATCATATCAAGCATCTTTTCAGACCACAATGTTATAAAAGTAGAAATCAATTACAGGAAAGAAAACCCTGGAAAAATTACAAATATGTGGAGATTAAACAACATGCTCCTGAACAACCAATGGATCAACCAAGAAATCAAAGGAGAAACCTTGAGACAAATGAAAATGTAAAAACAACATGCTAAAATCAGTTCTTAGAGTGAAGTTTATAGCGACACAGGCCTATCTTCCTAATTGGATGAATTAATGTTGTTACAAATATTCATATCAAAGTTAAAGTGGCATTTTTCACAGAAATAGGACAGCCTTAAAATTTATATGGAACCACAAAAAGATCCTAAATAGCTAAAGCAAGCTTGAGAGAGAATAAAACTACAGGTATCACGCTTCTGGAATTTCAAACTATACTACAAAGCTTTAGTAATCAAATACTACGGTATTGGTATAAAAACAGCCCAATAGATCAATGGAACAAAACAGAGCTCAGAAATCAACCCATGAATATATGACCAATTAATTTACAACAATGGAGGCAAGAATATACAATGGGGAAAGGACAGCCTCTTCAACAAATGGTGTTGGGACAGTCATATAAAAAAGAATGAAACTGGACTAACATCTTACACAATACACAAAAAATTAACTCAAAATGGATTAAAGACTTGAATATAAGACCAGAAACCATAAAACTCCTAGAAGAAAACATGGCCTGTAAGCTCCTTCACATCAGTTTGGCAATAATTTTTGGATCTGATTTTTTTTTAGATTTTATTTATTTATTTATTTGAGCACGAGAGAGAGACAGAGAGACAGGGATTACGAGTGAGGTGGGAGGGCAGAGGGGGAGGGAGATGCAGACTCCCCACTGAGCAGGGAGCCCAATGTATGGCTCAATCCCAGGACCCTGAGATCAAGATCCTGAGCTGAACAGATGCTTAACTGACTGAGCCACCCAGGCACCCCTGGATCCGATTCTAAAAGCAATGGCAAGAAAGCAAAAATAAACATATGGGACTCTATCAAACTAAAAAGCTTCTGCACAGCAAAGGGAAAAACAAAATAAAAAGGCAACCTACTGAATGAGGTTAGATATGTGGAAATCATATATCCAATAAAGGGTTAATACTGAAATTGTATAATGAACTTCTACAACTCAATGACAAAAAACCCTAAACAATCTAATCAAAAAACGGGCAGTGGATCCGAGTAGACATTTTTTCAACGAAGACATACAGATGGCCAACAAGTACATGAAAAAATTATCAATATCACTGATCATCAAGGAAATGCAAATCAAAATCATAATGTGATATCATTTCATATGTTAGAATGGCTATTATCAGAAAGACAAGAAATAACAAGTATTGGTGAGGGTGTGGAGAAAAGGGAACCTTCATGCACTGTTGGTGGGAATGTAAACTGATACAGCCAGTATAGAAAGCAGTATGGAGCTCTCCCAGAAAACTAAAAATAGAACTACCATATGATCTAATAATTCTACTTCTGGGTTTTTATCTCTAGAAATGAAAACAGTAATTTGAAAAGATATATTCACCCCTATGTTTACTGCTGCTTTACTCACAATAGCCAAGATACGGAAAGAACCAGAGTGTCTATCAATGGATGAATGGTGTTAGAAGATGGAGGAGGGTCAGCAAAGTATCCTCTGAACTGAACTGAAAAGGCACTTTGAGACTGAAAAACAAAGCCACTCCATACCATTTACACAGAGTTTTATTCAGGTAACTTACTGACAGAGGGAGTAGGTGGACAGATGATCTAGGTGCTATTCTCCATCCAGTCTGGACCTGAATCCACAGCTTTTATAGAGTGAAGGGGCATTGTGGTGAGGTCAAAGGATAATTATCTACACTGGCACCGTCTAGAGTGCCAGAGGATCTCTACTAGTTATTTGAAGTGACACCCTCTGTATGCCAGTCATCTCTACTAGTATCCAAAGTGGCACCTTCTGTGTGTCAGTCATCTCTACTAAAGTGGTGCCTTATGTGTGCTACTTTAGGGAAGATCAGAACAAGCCTTCTTGAATTCTGGTCAGGGTACATATTAACTTCCAATGGGTCTGGAACATGGAGGGCCAAAGATGGAGTCAGTGTTGTCCGCACTCCTACAAATGTAGAAAGAAGACATGGTACTTTACTCAATGGAATACTACTCAGCCATAAAAAAGAAGGAAATATTGCCTTTTGCAACAACATGGATATGTCTTGAGTGTATTATGTTAAGTGAATTAAGTCACAGAGAAAGACACATACCATACGATTTCACTTACATATGGAATTTAAAAAACAAAACAAAACCAACTCATAGATGCAGACTGATGGATGTCAGAGGGGAGGGGAGTTGAGGGTAAGTGAAATGTGAGAACATGGTAAAAAAGTACAAACTTCCAGTCATAAAATAAATCAGTCATGGAGATGTAATGTACAGGTTGGTGAGTATAGTCAATAATATTGTATTGAATATTATGTAGCTTTATATGGGGAAACTAGACTTAATTGTGATGATCAATTCATAAGCATATACAAATATCAAATCATTATATTGTATACCTGAAACTAATATGTCAATTATACCTCAATAAAAAACAAAAAAATTAAAGGAAGACTTGTGACATCCAGGTACAAAAAGTAAATCACCTACAAGAGAGAAAAATTAAATCTACACTAATCTCAGATATGATCCAAGCAACAATCAATGCCAGAAGATATGGAATAACTTCCAAAAATTTCTAGGAAAGACACTTTGATTCAGTACCTACCTAAGACAAAAATTATCCTTCAAGTTGGATAGAAACAGGCAAACAAAACATGCACTAATTCAGGGAAGAAAGTAAACATTAAAACAATTATCTAGATTTATCAGGAAATAAATCATTACCATGTCCTTATATAACATGTATAAAACTGGGTGGTATGCTTTGGAATGATATTTGAAATATTATTTTCTCCTGCTTTATATTATTTGAGTTTACTTAAAATGAACATAGATCATATTGATAAAAAAGCATGAAGTGCGTACTTTTCATGTATAAATAGTATGATTCCATCTAGGTAAAATTTTAAAACAGTCAAAATTAATTTGAACTTATAGAAATAAGTCAACATTTGATTGGGTCCAAGGGTGGGATACTTGCAAATGTGTAAAGGGGAGATTTTCAATGATGGAAATTTCTACTTTTTGACTGTGGTCATCTTACAAAGGAGCATAAATTTACCAAAACTCACACAACATTATATTGAAAATAGGTGCATCTTACCATAATTAAATTATACTTCAATAAAATTGACTTATATTGCAATATGAGGAACTCATGGAAAATAATCTGGGGGCACAATGATTATTAGTCACATACAAAATACACACACACTTACTTTTTCTACCTAGTGGCTATAAATACTTTCCTACTAAATGTATCAAATGAACAAAAGAATTTTGATACTACAATTTAGGCAAAAGGTTAAACCAAAGCTCCAAAATTTAAATGAACTGGTCCTCTGTGAGATACACAAAGATCCCCATGAGAAAATTTTCCTAGAGTCATTTCTCATTCCAATCATATATATATATGTCTTTACCTTTCCACGAAGTTTTTTTTAGTTTTTTATTTTAGGGGCACCTGGGTGGCTCAGTTGGTTAAGCACCTGCTTTTAGCTCAGGTCATGATCTCAGGGATCATGGGATTGAGCCCCATGTTGGGCTCCCTGCTCAGCAGGGAGTCTGCTTGTCCCTCTACCCCTACCCCCATTCCTGCTCTCTTTCTCAAATAAATAAAATCTTTAAAAAAATTAAGTTTTTTAATTTTAATTCCAGTATAGTTAACAAACAGTATTATATTAGTTTCAGGTGTACAATATAGTGATTCAGCAATTCTATACATCATTATTCAGTGTTCATCATAAGTGTAGTCTTAATCCCCTTCACCTGTACTTCCTGAGTTGAGGTGACAGAGTCTCACAAGAGTCTAAGGACACCAAAGGGGCAAGAGCTCACAGGGCAAGGTATCAAAGAAGAAGAAGCTATACACAGAAAAAACTCAGGAGATCTTCAGAGTCCACTTCAAATATTCAGCACATGTTACAAGGAAATTATACAATGCTGGGAAAAGAACCATCCTAAATGATTAGAGGGGGCAGTCAATAATACGCAAAGAAGGCCAGGAATAATTCCTTTTCCACAACAGTGAAACTTGCAAACCTTATTATCATGGAACATTAGAAATGTTTAATCAGAAGTGTTTTGCCCTAGCAGTGGGGAATAATTAGGCTAAGACTAAATATTGCTCTGGTCTAGGCCAACAAATCATAAAAGGATCAAACTGTTTCCAAGAACCCTGACTGGATCCCAGAAAAAAGTTCAAGAAGACTTATAGAAATACAAACATATCTAGAACTCAAGTTAAAATTCATAATGCTTGGCATCCAATAAAAAAATTATGAGGCATGCAGAGAGGCAGAAAAACATGACACATAATGAGGGAAAAGTCAATTAATAAATGGACTCAGAAGTAACACAAATGTAAGGATTAGTAGAAAAAGATATTAGAACAGTTTTTATAACTGTAATCACAAATTTAAGTAGAAACATGGAAAATATTTAAAAAACACCTTCAAACGTCTACTGATTCAAATAAAAACCACATTGAGACACCACCTTACACCAGTTAGAATGGCAAAAATTGACAAGACAAGAAGCAACAAATGTTGGAGAGGTTGTGGGGAAAGGGGAATCCTCTTACACTGTTGGTGGGAATGCAAGTTGGTACAGCCACTTTGGAAAACATGCAGAAATTCCTCAAAAAAGTTAAAAATAGAGCTACCCTATGACCCAACAATTGCACTACTGGGTATTTACCCCAAACACACAGATGTAGTGAAAAGAAGGGCCATATGCACCCCAATGTTCATAGCAGCAATGTCCACGATAGCCAAACAGTGGAAGGAGTTGAGATGCCCTTCAACAGATGAATGGATAAAGAAGATGTGGTCCATATATACAATGGAATATTACTCAGCCATCAGAAAGGATGAATACCCAACATTTGCATCAACATGGATGGGACTGGAGGATATTATGCTAAGTGAAGTAAGTCAAGCAGAGAAAGTCAATTATCATATGGTCTCACTTATTTGTGGAACATAAGGAATAGCATGTAGGACATTAGGAGAAGGAAGGGAAAATGAAGGGGGGTGGGATCAGAGGGGGAGATGAACCATGAGAGACTATGGACTCTGGGAATCAAACTGAGAGTTTTAGAGGGGGGCGGGGGATGGGTGAGCATGGTGATGGGTATTAAGGAGGACACATATTGCATGGAGCACTGGGTGTTATATGCAAACAATGAATCATGGAACACTACATCAAAAACTAATGATGTACTGTATGGTGACATAACATAATAAAAAATTATAATTAAAAAATCTATTACGTCTGAGATGAAAACTACTACAATGAATCAGATAGACTTTGAGGAAGAAAAGATTAGTAAATTTGAAGATATTGTAATAGAAACTTCCCATATGAAATACACAGAAAAAGAATATTAAAAGGTGAAAAGAGGACGAATTAATGACTGGAACAACTTCAAGTGGCCTACGATACTTATAATCAAAGTCTCCCAAAGAGAGGAGGTATAAGGCTGAAAAGATATTTGAGGTAATAATGACTGAAGTTTTTCCATTCTTCATTAAACTATAGACCCCCTGATGCAAGTGCAACAAACCCCAAGCACAACAAACATGAAGAAAACTGCCACAAGTCATAATATAATAAAATGTTCAAAATCAGTGAGAAAAAGAAATCTTAAACATAGAGAACAAAGACATTATGCGTAGAGGAACAAAACTAAGGATGACAGAAGTTGTTTAATTGGAAACAACGCAAGAGAGAAGAAAAAGAAGCAATATTTAAAAGTACAATTTAAAAAAAAACTCAACTGCCAGTCTCTTCAACAAATGGTGTTGGGAAAACTGGACAGCAACATACAAAAGAATGAAATTGGACCACTTTCTTACACTACACAAATATTCAAAATGGGTTAAAAACCTAAATATGAGACATGAAACCATCAAAATCCTAGAGGAGAACATAGGCAGTAACCTCTTTGACATCAGCCGTAGCAACTTCTTACTAGAAATGTCTCCTGAGACAAGAGCAACAAAGCAAAAATAAACTACTGGGAATTTAACAAAATAAATATCTGCACAGTAAAGGAAACAATCAACAAAACTAAAAGGCAACCTACTGAATGGGAGAAGATATTTGCTAATGATATATCTGATAAAGGATTAGTATCCAAAATATATAAAGAACTTATACAACTCAACACCCAAAAAACAAATAACCCAATTTAAAAAGGGCAGAATGTATTTAGAGACATGATTTGAATAGTGATTATGAGCATAGACCCTGTAGCCAGCTAGAGTTTGAATACAGTTTAATCATGACCTTGGGTATTTACCTAGCCCCCAGTGCCTCGGTCTCTTTATCTGTAAATTAGGAATAATAATGACAGTACTCCATAGGTTTACTTTCAGAATTAAAATGAGTGAATATAAGTAAAGCACTTGGAACATTACTAGGATGTAATAAATGCCACTGAAGTGTTGCTATTGTCATTACCATTCATTTTGAAAATGTTTTTAAATATATATATGTGTGTGTATATATATATATGTGTGTGTGTACATATGTGTGCATATATGTGTGTATAATATATATATATTACTTTGTTAAAGGGCAATACAAGCTGTTATATATCACAAAAAAATGGGCAGAAGACATGAATAGACATTTTTCCAAAGAATACACATAGATTGCCAACAGACACATGAAAAAATACTCAACATCACTCATCATCAGGGAAATGCAAATCAAACTACAATGAGACATCACCTCACACCTGTCAGAATGGCTAAAATTAACAACACAAGAAACAACAAGTGTTGAGGATGTGGAAAAAGGGGAACCCTTCTGTACTGTTGGTGGGAATGCAAACTGGTATAGCCACTCTGGAAAACAGTATGGAGGTTCCTCAAAAAGTTAAAAATAGAACTACCCTAAGATCCAGCAATGCACTACTACGTATTTACCTAAAGAATACAAAAATAGTAATTAAAAAGGATACTTCCACCCTAATGTTTATAGCAGCATTATCTACAATGATCAAATTATGGAAGCAGCCCAAATGTCCATTGACTGAAGAATGGATAAAGAGGTGATATTTATAGAAAGGCAATCCAGAGCTCAGAAAGAAGGTACATCCAGCAGTGGTAATTCAACAATGAAAGTCATACTGGAGAAAAGATGGTTTGTTTCTCTATTTTGAAGATAACGCAGGGGTCATGGTAAATAATAAAGGCGAAATGAAAGGTTCTGCTATCACAAAACCAGTTGCAAAGGAAGGTGCTGAATTGTGGCCCAGGAGTGCATCCAATGCTGGCAACATTACATGATTCTTTGGTGTATTTGTTTAAAAAAATTAAAAACTTTTTGCTCCCCAAAATAATTTTATATACATATATATTGTACACACACACACACACACACACACACAAGAATATTACTCAGCCATAAAAAAGAACGAAATCTTGTCATTTGCAATGATGTGGATGGAACTAGAGAGTATTATGCTAAGCGAAATAAGTCAGAGAAAGACAAATACTATATGATTTCACTTGTATGTGGAATTTGAAAAACAAAACAAATGAGCAATGGGGGGAAAAGAGGGAGACAGAGAGGCAAAACAGAAACAGACTCTTAACTATAGAGAACAAACTGATGGTTGCCAGAGGGGAGGTGAGTGTGGGGACAGGTCAAATAGTTGATGGGGACTAAGGAGGGCACTTGTGATGAGTACCTGGTGTTGTATGGAAGTGTTGAATCACTAAATTGTACACCTGAAACTAATATTACACTGTATTTAACTAACTGGAATTAATATAAATAATAATTAATAAAAATTTTTAAAGATAAAAAATTGAAAAAAAGGCAGACACTTAACTGACTGAACCACCCAGGTACCCCTAGAAAGTACTGTTTTTAACTATGCTCAATTAATGGCAAAAAAATGGTATCTCATCTTAAATAAAATTAACTAAATTTTAGATATGTAGAACATTTTGCATTAAGATGTAGAACATTTTGCTTATTGACCACTTATATTTTTCTTCTGGGACTTGCAAAAAGGAATTTTAGTACAGACAATTTATAGATGCAGGCAGGTGTTGGAAAATATGTCTCTATATGGTGGAACCCCTAGTCCCAGGGTTGAATTTGAGAAGCAGAATTCCTTTTGGGAAGACCCTCAATTACAAGGTAGGGCTTTAAAAACATCAAGGTGTTTGGTAAATCATTTTAAAAAAAAAAGTTGGGCAAAGAAGACAAAACAGAACTTTCTCCATTGTCAAAATTCATATAAAAATTTTGACTCAAAATAAGGTAAATGTGAGATGTAATTAGTGAAGCAAAAAGCCACATATTAAGTAGTAAAAGACAATCAAAGATTTGGACTTATTTGGACACAGTATCTAGCACTGTGCTTGACATACACTAAATGCTCAATAAATGTTTGTTAAATGAATAAATGAGTGACTGAATAAACCATGAAAAACAAATTTGTCTGAATGTCCTTTCCCAGTAATAGCATTTGTTTTCTTAGTATTTTTTTTCTGTTAAAATCCTTGTCATGTTATTTCTTATGTATCTTTTAAAATATCAATCTCTCAACCAGATGCTGACTAGATGTTCTAGCATCTAGCACAGATCTGGACTATATTGAATATACCATAAATATTTTCTAAATGAACAAATGAAGGAAGGAAGAAATGAATGAATAAAAGGTGATAATATATTTCATATATTAGTGTTTACAACAAATTATTCAACATTACTGACACAGAGACACTTTTATCACTTCAACAGCATTTTCTTCTAATTGGAGATAAGTTCTGGGATTTAGACGGTGTCTAAATTTGTACATTTTGGACCAAATATAATAGAGCTTTACCATAATGGTCTCCATAATCTAGAGAAAAATATAATTTTTTTTACGGTTTCTAAACTTTTCCTACATATCATTTTTAAAACTACATGTAAAACTGTAACACCACTTTACAAGTAAAACAACTTAGTTAACTGATGATTAAAAAAAAAAAAAAGCAGTTTTTCTGGAGTCACTAGGATTTAAATAATTTATCAAAAAAAACTGCCAACATAATTCATTTCAATTTTTTTTATTACATTCAGTTAGCCAGCATATAGTACATCATAAATTTTTGTTGTAGTGTTCAGTGTTTCATTAGTTGCATATAACACCCAGTGCTCATCCCAACATGTGCCCTCCTTAATACCCTTCACCTGGTCACCCTATCACCCCCACCCCCTCCCTTCTATAACCCTCGGTTTGTTTCCCAGAGTCCAGAGTCTCTCATAGTTTCTCTCCCTCTCTGATTTCTTCCCATTCAGTTTTCCCTCCCTTCCCCTGAGGTCCTCTGCTCTATTCCTTATGTTCCACATGAGTGAAACCATATGATAATTGTTTTTCTCTGTTTGACTTATTTCACTTAGCATAAGACCCTCCAATTCCATCCATGTCAATGCAAATGGTGAGTATTCATCCTTTCTGATGGCTGAGTAATATTCCATTGTATATATGGACCACATCACTTTATCCATTCATCCGTTGAAGGGCATCTCAGCTACTTCCACAGTTTGGGTACTGTGGACATTGCTGCTATGAACATTGGGGTTCAGGTGCCTCTTCTTTTTACTACATCTGTGTCTTTGGGGTAAATACCTAGTAGTACAATTGCTGGGTTGTAGGGTAGCTCTATTTTTAGCCTCTTGAGGAAACTCCATACCATTTTACAGAGTGGCTGTACCAACTTGCATTCCTACCAACAGTGTAAGAGGGTTTCCCTTTCTCCACAACCTCGCCAACACTTGCTGTTTCCTGTTTTGTTAATTTTGGCCATTCTAGCTGGTATAAGGAGGTATCTCACTGTGGTTTTGATTTGTATTTCCCTGTACTTCCCTGATGGCTAGTTGACCATAGAGTTGAGGGTCCATTTCTGAGCTCTCTATTCTGTTCCATTGATCTATTTGTCTGTTTTTGTGCCCATACCATACTGTCTTGATGACTATTGCTTTGTAATATAGCTTGAAGTCAGGCATTGTGATGCCCCCAGCTTTGGTTTTCTTTTTTAACACTCTCCTGGCGATTTGGGGCCTTTTCTGGTTCCATACAAATTTTAGGATTGTTTGTTCCAGTCTGTGAAAAATGTCAATGGTCAGGGTCTATCCAATAAGTAGGGCTAACAATTGTAAATATCTATGCCCCTAACATGGGAACAACTAATTATATAAGCCAATCAATAAACAAAATAAAGATATATATAGATAGTAATACATTAATAGTAGGAGACCTCAACACTCCATTCATAGCAATGGACAGGTCATCTAAGCAGAAAATCAACAAGGAAACAAGAGCTTTGAATGACACATTGGACCAGAGGGACTTCGTAAATATATACAGAACATTCCATCCTAAAACAAAAGAATATTCATTCTTCTCAAGTGCACATGAAACTTCTCCAGAATAGACCACATACTGGGTCACAAATCAGGTCTCAACTGATACCAAAAGATTGAGATTATCCCCTGCATATTTTCAGACCACAATGCTGTGAAACTGGAATGCAACCACAAGAAGAAATTTGGAAGGAACTCAAACACTTGAAAGTTGAAGAGCATCTTGCTAAAGAATGACTGGGTCAACCAGGAAATTAAAGAAGAACTTAAACAATTCATGGAAACTAATGAGAATGAAAACACATTGGTCCAACTATGGGATACTGCAAAGGCGGTCCTAAGAGGGAAATACATAGCCATCCAAGCCTCTCTCAAAAAATTAGAAAAGTCCTAAATGTACAAGCTAACCTTACACCTAAAGGACCTGAAGAAAGAACAGCAAATAAGACCTAAACCAAGCAAAAGAGAAATAATAGAGATTAGAGCAGAAATCAATGAAATAGAAACTAGAAGAACAGTAGAACAGATCAATGAAGCTAGAAGCTGGTTCTTTGAAAGAATTAATAAGATCGATAAACTGCTGGCCAGACCTATTCAAAAAAAAAAAAAAAAAAAAAAAACGGAAAGGACCCAAATTAATAAAATAATGAATGAAAGAGGAGAGATCACGACTAACACCAAGGACATAGAAACAGTTATTAGAAATTATTACCAGCAACTATATGCCAACAAATTAAGCAATCTACAAGAAATGGAAGCATTCCTGGGAACTTATAAACTACCAAGACTGAAATAGGAAGAAATAGACAATCTGAACAGACCAATAACCAGCAAGGAATTTGAAGCAGTAATCAAGAACCTCCCAAAAAACAAGAGTCCAGGGCCAGATGGCTTCCCAGGGGAATTCTACCAAACATTTAAGGAAGAGATAATACCTATTCTACTGAAGCTGTTTCAAAAAATAGAAATAGAAGGAAAACTTCCAAACTCATTCTATGAGGCCAGCATTACTCCAATCCCAAAACCAGACAAAGACCCCATCAAAAAGGAGAATTACAGACCAATATCCCTGATGAACATGGATGCTAAAATACTCAACAAGGTTCTAGCCAATAGGATCCAATAGTACATTAAAAGAATTATTCACCACAACCAGGTGGGATTTATTCCTGGGATGCAAGGGTGATTCAACATTTGCAAATCAAACAACCTGGTAGAGCACATCAATAAAAGAAAAGACAAGAACCATATGACCCTCTCAATTGATGCAGAAAAAGCATTTGACAAAATACAGCATCCTTTCCTGATTAAAACTCTTCACAGTGTAGGGATAGAGGATACATACCTCAATATTATAAAAGCCATCTATGAAAAGCCCACAGCAAATATCATTCTCAATGGGGAAAAACTGAGAGCTTTCCCCTTAAGGTCAGGAACACTACAAGGTTGCCCACTCTCACCATTATTGTTCAACATAGTACTAGAAGTCCTAGCCTCAGCAATCAGACAACAAAAAGAAATAAAAGGCATTCAAATTGGCAAAGAAGAACTCAAACTCTCTCTCTTCGCAGATGACATGATACTTTACATGGAAAACCCAAAAGATTCTACCCCCAAGTTATTAGAACGCATACAGCAATTCATCAACACGGAAGGATACAAAATCAATGCACAGAAATCAGTTGCATTTCTATACACTAACAATGTAACTGAAGAAAGAGAAATTGAGGAATCAATTCCATTTATAACAGCTCCAAAAACCATAAGACACCTAGGAATAAACCTAACCAAAGTGGTAAAGGATCTATACGATAGAAACTACAGAACACTTATGAAAGAAATTGAGGAAGACACAGATGAAAAAACATTCCACGCTCGTTGATTGGAAGCATAAACTTCATTAAAATGTCTATGTTGCCCAGAGCAATTTACACTTTATTTTTTTTTAATTGGCAGTTGTTACTTTTGCTCCAGAATTAAAATACAGGTCTGATTGCAAAGGTCTTATTTTTTTTCCTGCCACAATCTTACAGGGTCTTCCATCCTTGAGTGCCACTGAGCATCTGACACAGCAATATACTACATGCCTCAAGAACTTTTGAATTTCACTATAATTTTTAGGTTGCTTTATATAAAAAGTTTTTTCAAGAGAAGCATAGTCATTTGAAAATAGTTCTATCTGTTCCCATATGATATGCCTTACAAATCTTGTCAAGGGTTCTGCTGAGTCCTAAGTGACAGAAAATAGTAATAGAAAAAAGAAACATGGAATTGCATGGTGACTGAAGGTAGTGGGAGCTACACTTGTGGTGAAAGCACAGCAGAACAGAGAGAGATGTTGAATCACTATGTTGTACACCTAAAACTCATGGAACATTGCGTGTCAACTACACTCAAATAAAAAAAATAATTAAAATTAAAATATATTTTTAAAAAGGAAGAAACAGTAGAGATAAACACATTGCTATGTTTCTTAAAAAAAGAATGTTCTTACTTGTATATTGGAATTTAACTTGTCTCTATTTTAAATTGGACTGTTTATTGTCTTTTAAAATCAATTTTACTTTCATAATTCCCAGTACGATGGTCACTTTGTTTCCCAGTATTTTTTTTTTTAAAGATTTTATTTATTTGACAGAAAGAGACACAGTGAGAGAGGGAACACAAGCAGGGGGAGTGGGAGAGGGAGAAGCAGGCTTCTCGCTGAGCAGGGAGCCCGATGCAGGGCTCGATCCCTGGACCCTGGGATCATGACCTGAGCCGAAGGCAGATGCTTAATGACTGAGGCACCCAGGCGCCCCTCTCAGTATTTTCTTTAAAACTCTGGGACATTCTTTGGTGTGAAATATATGATTTAAATATTTTGACATCTACTTTATTCAAATAGCATTTATTCCATAGAGGCCTTTTTCTAAAGTCCATTTTTTTTGTTTATTAACTCTAAGTGACCACAGAATTTTACAACTGTAGTTTTGATAAAGATAGTTTCACTTTCTCTGCTTTTAAAAAAAATCACAGATATATATTGGTGCCATGAGAGGGAACAATAAACAATGCATCTTTATTTTAATTATTCATAAATATACTTTTGAGGAAAATAATGCATTTTAAACTATTACATAAGCTTTAACTTCTATTACTTTTCTATTTCTTTACTCACCACTTAAAACCTATTTCAAAGTACTAAAATCTTACTGCAATTTTTAAAAATTAGTAGCATTCTTAATTATCATTTAATTTTACTAATTACTGAATGCATTGCTTTTGTAAAGAATAATTCAACATAAGATTTTCCAAGTTTCCGGTTTGAAAGCCAAAAAAATTTCTGAATTCCTATAGGTAGTAGACCATTCAAACAGTGTAAAAGAACTTATCTTGCTCTTCAATCTTGATGACATTTTATAATTGTCTTGTGGCTTCTAAAGTGGAGGCATAACAGAGGGAAATAAAAACTATCTGTCAAATGTATGAAGAACTGCTAGAAGATATTTTGTTAAAGGCCAATATAAATTTCTAGGACTTGGTCAATAAAATTGTTACAAGTTTTGTATTAGTCAGAAATTCTTTAGCTACATTACTACCATTTTAAATGAACACTTACTTAAAAGAGTTGCAGACAGACTTTTACTTTTCTGAACATTAAAGATGCTCTTGTATCCAATCTTGAGTATATATTTTTTAAAGATTTTATTATTAATTAAAAAATTAATTAAAGAAAATTTAAATAGAAATTATTAATTAATTAAAGATTATCATTTGATAGAGAGAGAGAGAGCAGGGAGAGGGGCAAAGGGAGAGGGAGAAGCAGGCTCCCTGCTGAGTAGAGAGCCCAATGCTATGTGGAGCTGGATCCCAGGACCCTGAGATCATGACCTGAGCCAAAGGCAGGCGCTTAACCAACTGAGCCACCCAGGTGCCCCCAGTCTTGAGGTATATTTATGTTAAAAATGTGAATATCTATTTTTTTCTCATTTCATTTATGTTTCAAAAAAAAAAAAAAAAGCTTGGTAAATCTCGTCAGACAACATTTCAGAGAAACTCACTGGCATCTACTTCCTAAGTAAGGGCTGGAACATTAGCACCAATCTTGGTCATCTCCATAGTACTTACCCACCTTGTCCAAATCACTTGTGCACAGATTCACACTATGAGGTTTGGAAGGGCCAAAGCAAATGGACAGATTGTAGGTCCTGTAGTTAACTTGTATTATGTGTATCTGCCAGCTTCTGAGCACTCAGCTATTTCTGGGTCATTATCACTTTGTCTGGAGGCGTTTTTCTTGGCCAGAAGGGACTAAACTACATATTGTCATCTTTAATGAACTTGTTGTTAGTCATTCACCACCCCTTTTTCACTTGCCATTTATGTTACCAGAACAAGTATGCTTTGTAAGCTTCATCCAAATTTTATTTTTGGAAGTGCTTTAAAAAGAAAAATTCTTGGCTGAAGAGTCACTGGAGTAAAGTTATATTTTAATCTTTTTATGTGGGGAATGTCTATATTGGACTCTCTAAGCTTTTAAGATGAGATCACTGAAACTTCAAATAATCTAGCATTCTGTATGCATATATGGTTTAAAATAGATGTTTGCAAGGAAAACAGAGGTGAGATATATAAATGCTGGCTAAAATATAGATAAGGGAAAGCTTTCATAAAGAAACAGCTTGTCCTGAAAATTTTAAGGTTTGATTATTCACTGTCTCATCTCATGCTTCATTGCTGTAAATGTTAGCATTTTCTATCTCTAGCATTTTTCACCAACACTGGTTTTCACATAAGAAGGTTACTTTTGAAGACTTTAATATTGTCAATTCGGTTATAGCCAACTCTAATAAATATAAATTCAAATTATGAGCACAGTGTGGTGGTGTGAAAAAGGCTGTGGCGTCTGGGTATTTGGTGTTTCTTGGGCTCCATCGCATGCTAACTTTATGATGTAGAGGGACTTGCTTAGTTCCTCTGTACCTCCATGGCTTCATTTCCTTTTATTTTTTCAAGTTTTTAGTTAAATTCCAGTTAGTTAACATACAGTGTAATATTAGTTTCAGGTGTAGCATTTAGTGGTTCATCACTTACATACAACACCCAGTGCTCATCACAAGTGCCCTCCTTAATCCCCATCACCCATTTAACCCATTCCCTCCACCCCCTGCCACCCACCTCCCTTCCAGAAACCCTCAGTTTGTTCTCTATGGTTAAAAGTCTCTCATATGGTTTGCCCCTCTCTTTTGTCCCCCCTATGTTCATCTGACATGTTTCTCAAGTTCCACATATGAGTGAACTCGGTATTTGTCTTTCTCTTACTGACTTATTTCACTTAGCATAATACTCTCTAGCTCAATCTACATTGTTGCAAATGGCAAGATTTCAATCTTTTTTATGGCTGAGCAATATTCCATTATATATATAATAATATATACAATAATATATATATATATACTACTATATATATATATATATAAAATAACCATCTCTTCTTTATCCATTCATTAGTTGATGGACATTTGGGCTGCTTCCATAATTTGGTCATTGTGTATAATACTGCTATAAATATCAGGGTGCATGTGCCTCTTTGAATAAGTATTTTTGTATCCTTTGGGTAAATACCTAGTAGTGCAATTGCTGGATCTTAGGGTAATTCTATTTTTAACTTTTAGAGGAACCTCCATGCTGATTTCCAGAGCAGCTGCACCAGTTTGCATTCCCACCAGTGGTGTAAGAGCCCTTTCTCCACATCCTCCCCTACACCTATTGTTTCTTGTGTTGTTAATTTTAGCCATTCTGACAGGTGTGAGATAATATCTCATCATAGTTTTGATTTGTATTTCCTTGAAGATAAGTGATATTGAGCATCTTTCATGTGTCTGTTGGCCATCTGTATGTTTTCTTTGGAAAAATGTCTATCCATGTCTTTTGCCCATTTTTTAATTGGGTTATTGGATTTTTGGGTGTTGAGTTTGATAAGTTCTTCATAGATTTTGGATTTAACTCTTTATTACATATGTTCATAGATTTTGGATTTAACTCTTTATTAGATTCTCCCATTCCAAAGGTTGCCTTTTAATTTTGTTGATTGTTACCTTCACTGTGCAGGAGCTTTTTGTCTGGATGTAGTCCCAATAGTTCAATTTTGCTTTTGTTTCCCTTGTCTCAGAAGACATATCTAGTAAAAAGTTGCTACAGCCAATCTCAAAAAGGTTAGTGCCTGTGCATGGCTTCATTTACAAACTGCAATGATAGTAACTTAAAACATAGGCTGTTTTGGGGCATCTGGGTGGTGGAGTCAGTTGACCGTCCAACTCTTGGTTTCAGTTCAGGTCATGATCTTAGGGTCATGAGATTAAGCTCTGCATTGGGCTCCGGGCTCACAGCAGAGTTTGCTTGAGATTCTCTCTCCCTTTCCCTCTGGCCCTCCTCAATCTCGCTCTCTCTCTCAAATAAATAAATAAATAAATAAAAATAGGCTATTTTGCAGTTAAATGAGATAACGCTATGCTTTGCAAGTGTAAACATTCAAATATCATTATTACTGATAGTATTGCAAATAACTTCAGTGGGTCTCTGCTTCTGCTCGTCTGCCTACAATCTGTGCTTCCCAGAGTAGCAGGAGAAATACGTTTAAAAATTAAAACAAAATGATGTCACCACTACACTTGAACTCTTCAGGAGCTTCCTGTACATTTAGAATAAATAACCCCTTACCAAGACTTAGAAGGTCATGGTGATCTGTCCCCAGACTGCTTTTCTGTACCTGTCTCCTAATGTTTAGTGCTCTGGCCAAAACGACCTTCTTGCTTCTCTAGCACACCAAAATCTTCTTGTCATAGCATTTTGTGTGAGCACTTCTCTTTTCTTAAAGCACAGGATGTGTGCATGGTTCATACTTTATTTTCCTTTAGACCTCAGCTCTGGTGTTAGCAAAATGTTCTTTAACCATCATATTGCCCTGGGTTCTTTTCTTTGTAGAATTCAACACTAGCTAAAATTACCTTATTTATCCATTTACTATTTGTTCTCTCTTTCTCTCAGTAGACTAAAAGGCTCACAGG
Organism: Phoca vitulina; assembly: GCF_004348235.1. Taxonomy (NCBI): domain Eukaryota; kingdom Metazoa; phylum Chordata; class Mammalia; order Carnivora; family Phocidae; genus Phoca; species Phoca vitulina. The sequence continues at coordinate 43,922,691 of NW_022589708.1, forward strand.
TATAGGGACATTTTCTGTCTTATTTTCTACTATCTCCAAAGCCACAACTGTACTTGGTAAATATTTGCTTAATGACTATATAATTATAGCCTGGTTCAAAGGTGATGCAATTTATGATAATTTGGCCAAAACCCACAATAGAGTAAAAATCTCTATGACAGAAGGAAATGGTTTCTAGGCTAGGAGTGTTTTATTTTATTTATTTATTTATTTTTTATTTATTTTTATTTTTTTATTGTTATGTTATGTTAGTCACCATATAGTACGTCATTAGTTTTTGATGTAGTGTTCCATGATTCATTGTTTGCATATAACACCCAGTGCTCCATGCAATACGTGCCCTCCTTAATACGTATTATCACCAGCAGGCTAACCCATCCCCCCATGCTCCCACCCTTTAAAACCCTCAGTTTGTTTCTTGGAGTCCATAGTCTCTATGGTTCATCTCCTCCTCTGATTCCCCCCCTTCATTTTTCCCTTCCTTCTCCTAATGTCCTCCATGCTATTCCTTATGTTCCACAAATAAGTGAAACCAGATATCATATCAATATGATAATTGACTGTCTCTGCTTGACTTATTTCACTTAGTATAATCTCCTCCAGTCCCATCCATGTTGATGCAAATGTTGGGTATTTATCCTTTCTGATGGCTGAGTAATATTCCATTGTATATATGGACCACATCTTCTTTATCCATTCATCTACTGAAGGGCATCTCGGCTCTTTCCACAGTTTGGCTATTGCGGACATTGCTGCTATGAACATTGGGGTGCATATGGCCCTTCTTTTCACTACATCTGTGTCTTTGGGGTAAATACCCAGTAGTGCAATTGCTGGGTCATAGGGTCGCTCTATTTTTCATTTTTTGAGGAATTCCCACAGTTTTCCAAAGTGGCTGTACCAACTTGCATTCCCACCAACAGTGTAAGAGGGTTCCCCTTTCTTCGCACCCTCTCCAACATTTGTTGTTTCTTGCCTTGTCAATTTTTGCCATTCTAACTGGTGTAAGGTGGTATCTCAACGTGGTTTTGATCTGAATTTCCCTGATGGCTAAGGATGATGAACATTTTTTCATGTGTCTGTTAGCCATTTGTATGTCTTCTTTTGAGAAGTGTCTATTCATGTCTTCTGCCCTTTTTTTGACTTATTTGTTTTTTGGGTGTTGAGTTTGAGAAGTTCTTTACAGATCTTGGATATCAGCCCTTTGTCTTGGGTGTTTTATTTTCTTTAAATTTTATAACCCCTTTCTGTCAGGGCTATGCAAACCATGGGAGGTTTGTGACTCTTGTTTTTTTAAACCACGTATGATCATGTAAGTCTCAAAAACCAAGTTCTAAGTCGAGAATTATGTGAATATACATAAAGGTTACAAGATGACAGAATTTTTATGAAGAATAGCCTAGATACCATCCAAAGACCTGATTTCTGACAAGTTTTCTTAAACAAAACTTTCCTCTCCTATATTCTTCTCACCCAGAATCCATACTCTGACTCACTGTACTCAAGAGATTTTGCAGATTTGCTGTTCCTTCCTCTTATTTTTTCTAATCTTGAGCACTACCTTTATCAATTATGATATTAGATGAAACAGATGACACATTCAAAATTGGATAATGTGAGGAAAGATTAGTAGGGGAATCATTTCCTAAAGAGAAGTGGGTAGGAGGGCTTGTGCATATTCTGTTGTCAACTGTTCTGGGCCTTCACAACCCCATGATCTTAGAGTATCCAGAATTCAGAGTTAAGTGCCTGAAGAGGGTAGCCAGACCAAGGCTGGCTTGGGGGGAATTTGGCCAACTGATTGCACACCAGCAAGCAGGGAGCCAGGCAATCAACAGCCCATCTCACTCCTCCCAACCTGCAGACATCTCCTGCTAGTGCTTCCCACTGGCCCACAGAGGCAGTCCATATGAGTAATCCGTCCCTGCCCTTCTCCAACAGGGAGGACGCAGACAAGGGAGAGTAGACTTGAAGTTATGAAGAGAGGATGGGCAGCACCTCTTCCATTCTGTCTTCTTTATATAGTTTGTGACCCAGCCCTAACAAATTTGAAAGGATTAAACCCAAACCTGGCAGCTTTGCTATGGAAGTCCTTTCTAAGACCTCTGTGTGCTCTGAATGCTACACATGGCCTGTACTTCCACTCTCCACTCCTCAGACTGTCAGTGTTTCCTCCTCACAGTTTTGTCCTTTCTGCTGAACACACGTTAACCTCAACCTAAACAGAATGAAGCAGCAAGAAGGGCAGTACACCTTAAAAGGCCTCTATATTTTCTCTTCCAAACTCTTCAAGGAAGTAATCTACTCCTCTTGCTCCTATTGTGTTATCATCTCCTCTCTCCTTTAATCTGACATACCAACATGTTCCCACTAAATCTTCAAATATCCACTACAATTATTTCAAGTTCAGCCTACCTCTAAACAAATCACATTATCTTTCCTCAATTTTCCATCCTTTTCCTCTGTCTCCAAAGTCACCGTCATCTGCAGGGTTCTGCTCTTTGCTATCTTTCTACATGCTGTTTTAATTTTATTCTAACTCTAAACAGTTTTAGGTCTTCTCACTTATCCTCTCTATTCAATCCCAAATTTATTTAATACCATGACTTCAAATACTTTTATTTATCATCTTGCACATTGGCAATGCCTCCATTTTTATCCACTAAATAATTATTTCCTCCCACTTGATCCACTTTCAAGCCTGTTTTACTTATCTTGGTTATACTTTGGGTATCCTTCTAATATCACTGGAGAAAAAAAATAGTCTCATTATTTACTCTACCAAATCAATTGGTAGGTAAGTCCTTTTACATTTTCTTTTGTACTACTTTTACTATCAACTTAAATCATCATTACCCTATTGGAGTTAAACCTTAATATTTCTTGACTAGACTGCTGAGGCTATCACATGTATTTCCTTCCCTTCAAAGTCTTCCCCAACCAAACCACCCTTCTCAGCACAGGCCAGAACCATCTTATAAAATCACAGAACTTATAAGGTAATTCCTCTGAGGAAAAATTTTCAATGGAGGTTCCACTGCATTCTGAATAACTAACTCTAACACTAATATATGTAAGCAACTTCCCAGAGTCTATAATCATCTAGTTAATGTTTTATTTTTTTATTTGATGTTAAAAATTCCAAAGAATAAAACTTAATTTATCAGTTAAAATGCAAATATTATAAAAATTTTACTAAGTCACTGAGGAAAAAATCCTCTCTTTTGAAATGATTTAGCCTGATATTTTAGTCTTCTTCATGACTCACTTTCTGAGTTTTGCTAGATGTGGAGGAGGGAGGAAAGCACTGAAATGTACATGGCTTTATGACAATTTCCAATTAAAATATTTTCACTCTTGTTGGTAATTAGTTTTATCTTTTTTTTTTTTTTTTAAGATTTTATTTATTTGACAGAGAGAGACACACGAGAGAGGGAACACAAGCAGGGGGAGTGGGACAAGGAGAAGCAGGCTTCCCACGGAGCAGGGAGCCCGATGCGGGGCTTGATCCCAGGACCCTGGGACCATGACCTGAGCCAAAGGCAGATGCTTAACGACTGAGGCCACCCAGGCACTTTTTTTTAATTCCACATCTATTTAAATTCATGGCAAGATGCAGCCTTCCAACTAAACTGAGGATTTTAACTGTAGAATTAGGTCTTACTTTTTTTGTATTATGGATGATGTTGATTAAAAGGGTAATAGGAAATGACTATAATTTTGATATTAATTATATATAAGTATCCTTATAAGAGCTTTATAGAAAAGAATCTAGGTACTTCATGCAGAATTAATAGTACTTCTAGAACAAATTTTTAAATTATTTCAAAATGAAACATTAGATTACAACAACAGTAAAATGTAATGGGAGATTATATGAAAAGACATTTGAAACAATCTATGTTAAGGGGAAGGGACTGAGCATTGCACCCAGGGCAGCCCAGGAGGTCACCAGTCAGGAGCAGGCACAACAGCCTCTGGAAGTAACTCCAGGAGACTAGACACCACAGAGTCAGGCAGCCAAGGAGAAGCAAATGCATCTTCTGTATATGTGGCAGTGAGAACATCACCTCCCCGGGAGGGGGCCTGGTAGATTAGAGTGCCATTTCTATGGGTGACTTTACCTGCTCCCAGGATCTGGGGCATACAAATTTATTAGCTTACTTCATTCTCCAAGCACACTCAGAGCCTGTTGACTTAAAGACATAGAGACTGGCTGCAGCAGGATTAGCCTGACAAGTGATTGGCTCAGAGCCCCCTGAGTTGCTGCCCATAGCAATGTCCCAGAGGCCCTCCAAGAGCCCCTCTGCCCCTCTGAAAGATGTCACCCTGAAGTCAGCCATGGAAACTGTGCAGAATGAGCACATGAGCAATGGCCAGTCCCATGTCCACCACCAAGATCATCCTGTCAGCATGGGGGCCTGCATACTCATCAACTTGCTGCACTCCTCTTGCTTTTTCCAGCAGAATAAGAGCCAGGTGTGCTGCCTGCAAGAGCAGGTTGAGAATGATGAGCTGAAGACCCTGTGGCAGAGGATCAGCCTATCTAACAGCCAGGTGCACAAGCTTCAGGAGAAGCTGGAGTCACTTAAGTAAGTACCTATCTGAGCAGCCTGCTGCCCCCAGCTGCAAACCTCCCAAGATGAACCCAGTGGTGGAACCACCATCCCAGATGCTGAGTATCTGGATGCCAGATCCACCAGGACCAACCCGATGCCACAAACTTCTAGTACCTAGAAGAGGTACACATCTCCCATGTGAGTCAGTCCATGTGGAAATTCTGGTTTGACATCTTCCACCCTGACACATAAATCATACATAAATCATCCACCTGAAGCCTGACACCAACAAGATGGCCTTAGCACCCAGAACGCAGGTATTGTGGAGGTGGAGGGCAAAGTGAACCAGCAGGAGCTGTGCATGGTGTCCCACTCCATTACCAGGCTGTCCTTGCCAAGGAGCCCCATGTGGATCCGATTACCTAAAAATTCAGGCTGAAGGCAAACTTGAACAGACCGTTTCCACGGCAACCCTACCCAGCCTGTGACTCAGCATCTTTATATTACCTACAAGAAGGCGACATCCTGATTGCAGAGTAGAATTTTGTCCTGGGTGGGGCCTGGCCACCTGTGTCATGACACTTCAGCTTCTCAGTAGATGCCCCACAGCAGATGTGGGTGTGACCACAGTTCTCCATGGGTTCAAGAGTGTTGTCAGTTGTATCTGTAAAGGTATAGAAAAAACAAAAGGCCTTTATTAAAAAGAAAGAAAGAAAGAAAAAGGAAGAAGGGACTCCACACAAATCATTTAAATGATTTTTATTATTAGAATGAAATTTATAATGTATAAAACTTACTACATGCTTATTAGTACAAATATTATTTTAAGTTTCTAACCATGATTTAATACTGCTATACAGGTTTTGAAGCAAGAATTTAGCTAATAGCCATGTTCATTAGCATTCCTTGAAAAATTAAGCCTTTTCACTTTCACATAATTGTTCTTAGAATTATTTTATGAATCAAAAACATATACTAATTCAATACAGAATCATATTAAATTATATTTTATAGCAACTGTAAGATCAGAATAACACTAACATACTTTGAACTAGTTGCATTGTCATCAAGACATAATGCAAATCATCTTGAAAAATAATCTGTTTAATGTCAAGATAATAAAAAAATGAAGTAATTATTAATCTAAAATAGTCATTCAGACATGAATGTCTAAAAGTATCTGGTGAGGACTAAAATATCTGATGCACTAATTGCTAGGAAATACATTTTCACCTTCTTATTATTTTGTTACCTTTTCCTTCAGCCTACCGCTAGAGCATGCTCCATTGGCTAATTAGACTAGTTGAAATAAAAGACTAACTATGATCTTGATTAAAAACATTCAAAAAGGTTTTTAATTTAAAAAAAATATGAAGTTAAAAATTTAGCCATGTTCAGCCAGTTGAAAATAACTGAATGTCAACTGGCCAAAATCTATTGCCAAGTATACATGTTTTGCAATTTTTGGAGTGTTAATAGTAGGTTTTAGTGTGTTATTAACTTCCAAGCTCAACAAGAAGCACTCATCAGTATTCTCCTAACCTTTTCAGAATGAATTGCGTAGGATTTACTGTGAACTCCAGTGTTAGACCATTTAGTAACAGTGGTCAAATTTCAACAAGATGGTCTCTCCCATATAACAATATATCAGTGACAATAGTGCTTTAAGTTTTTAGAACATTTTCAGATCCTTTATTTTCTTTTTCTAATAAATGAATTTGTAAAGTAGGGAGATCAGATATTTTTCTCCCAATTAAATAAAGGAAGAAAATAATTTATAAGAAAGTTAACTGGCTTACTAAAATGCATACAGATATATAGAACACAAAACTAGAAGGCTAGGCTCCTTGACATCCTATGTTTTTTGCAATGAGCAACAAAACCTGATGGGCAGTGGGCACATTCTCTCAAAAAATATTTTATCATCATTGTTATCTCCAGAAACTGCTCCACTGACAGGCTCAAGACAACCCCCATTTCTATTTCTGTTAGCATGGTGATACCTAATTAACAGCTAGCTCATCTTTCCATTCTTTCTTTTTTTCTTTTCTTTTTTTTCAACAGAAACCACTCAGACTGTGTCCTCTCCTCTTACTCCCCCAAAGGAAGAAAAGAACAATCATCAATGGCAATAGGCAGTTGTGGAAGCAACAGCTAAAGCCAGCTTCATGCTCAGGAGAGAACACTGAACCTCCTCCTTGCAGTCCTTTCAAAAAGATATCTTTCAAAGATATCTGAACAGCTTGGCCCTGACCTCTCTCTCTAACAGTCCATCCACAGCATTTCAGTGATACTACCTTTCCCACAAGGGACTCTACCCAGATCCTTCTGTTTCTCTGGAATGGTGGTTACAGCAACTCTAATATGTTCATCTAGAACCTAGGAAATCCTAGATTGCCCAGCAAATGGTTGTATTAGTTCACATAAGTAACATGATTGCTGATAATACTGATTAGAGATCTAGGTCAAATAACCTCTCCTTGCCTCCCCACTTTATCTGTTAATAAATATGTCTTAAAGAACATCACTATATCAAAGGTTAAAACACAGGCTGTTCATAAGCTCAATAAAAAAGGACACAGTGATACAGGCCTACCCCAAGAAAAAGGAAAAAGTTCAAATAAACAATCTGACCTTACACCTAAGGAACTAGAAAAAGAAGAACAACAAAACCCAACATGAGTAGGAGGAAGGAAATAATATAGATCGGAGCAGAAATAAATGACATGGATATTTAAAAAATGAAAAATCAATGAAATCAAGAGCTGGTTCTTTGAAAAGATAAAATTGATAACCCCTTAGCCAGACACATCAAGAAAAAAAGAGAAAGAGCTCAAGTAAATAAAGTCAGAAGTGAAAGAGAAGTAACAACTGTCACCACAGAAATATAAAGAATTATGAGAGAATACTACAAAAAAACTATGCCAACAAATTAGACAATCTAGAAGAAATGAATTCCTAGAAACATATAATCTCCCAAAACTAAAGCAGGAAGAAATAGAAAATCTGAACAGACTGATTACTAGTAATGAAATTGAATCAGTAATCAAAACTACCAAAAATATAAGTCCAGGACCAGATAAATTTACAGGTGAATTCTACCAAACATTTAAAGACAAATTAATATCTATTCTACTCAAACTATTCCAAAAAACAGAAGAGAAAGGAAACCTGCCAAATGCGCCCTCTAGGGCCAGCATTACCCTGATACCAAAGCCAGCCAAAGACACCACAGAAAAAGAAAACTACTGGCCAATATCCCTGATGAACATAGATGCAAAAATACTAAACAACATATTAGCAACCCACACTCAACAATACATTAAAAGGATCATTCGTCATGATCAAGTGAGATTTATTCCAGGGATGCAAATGTGGTTCAATATTTGCAAATCAATCAATGTGATACATCACAGCAACAAAACAAAGGATAAAAATCATGTGATCATCTCGACAGATGCAGAAAAAGCATTTGAGAAGATTCAACATCCATTCATGATAAGAACTCTCAACAATGTAGGTTCAGAGGGAACATATCTCAACATAATAAAGGCCACATATGAAACATCCACAGCTGACATCATACTCAATGTTGAAAAACTGAGAACTTCCTTCTAAGATCAGGAACGAGACAAGAATGTCCATTCCTGTCACTTTTATTCAACATCATACTTGAAGTCTTAGCCACAGCAATGAGGCAAGAATAAGAAATAAAAGGCATCCATATTGGTAAGGAAAAGGCTAAACTGTCACTATTTACAGATGACATGATACTATATATAGAAAATCTTGAAGACTCAATCAAAAAACTATTAGGAGTAATAAATGAATTCAATTAAGTTGCAAGATATAAAATTAATACCCAGAAATTGGTAGCATTTCTATATACTAATAGCAAAGTAGCAGAAAGAGAAATTAAGAAAAAAATTCCATTTACTATTGCACCTTTTAAAAAGAATAAGATACCTCAGAATAACCTTACCAAAGGAGATGAAAGAGCTGTATTCTGAAAACAATAACACACTGATGAGAGAAACTAAAGATAACACAGAAAAATGGAAAGATATTCCATGCTCATGGATTGGAATAATTGATATTGTTAAAATGTCCATATTACCCAAAGCAATCTACAGATTTAATGCAATCCCTAACAAAAGACCAACAGTATTTTTCATAGAACCAGAACAAATACTACAATGGGACTAAAAAGACTCTGAATAGCCAAAGCAATCTTGGGAAAGAAGAACAAAGGGAGGTATCACAATTCCAGATTTCAAGATATACTATAAAGCTGTTGTAATCAACACAGTATACTGGCACACACAAAAAAGACACATTATCAGTAAAACAGAAAAGAGAGCCCAGCAAAAAACCCACACTTACACAGCCAATTAATCTATGGTAAGGGAGGCAAGAATATTCAATGGGGAAAAGACAGTCTCTTCAACAAATGGTGCTGGGAAAACTGAACAGCTATGTGCAAAAGAATGAAACTGGTCCACTTTCTTACACCATACACAAAAATAAACTCAAAATAGATTAAAGACCTAAATGTGAGACCTGAACCATAAAAATCCTAGAAGAGAATACAGGTGGTAATTTCTTTGACATCAGTCATAGAAATACTTTTTTAAAATATGCCTCCCAGGCAAGGGAAATAAAAGCAAAAAGAAACTACTGGGGCTATGCCACAATAAAAAGCTTTTGCACAGTGAAGAAAACCAACAACAAAACAAAAGGCAACCTACTGAATGGGAGAAGATGTTTGCAAATGATATACCAGGTAAGGGGTTAATATCCAAAATATATAAAGAACTTATAACTCAACAACAAAAAATAAACAATATGATAAAAAATGGACAGAGGACTTCAATAGATGTTTTTCCAAAGATATATAAATGGTCAACAGACACATGAAAAGATGCTCAGCATCATTAATTATCAGGAAAATGCAAATCAAAACCACACTGAGATACTACCTACACTTGCTTTAATGGCTAAAATCAAAAAGGTAAGAAATAACAAGAGTTGGCAAGAATGTGGAAAAAAAAGAACCCTCATACACTGTTGGTGGGAATGTAAATTGGTACAGCTACTGTGGAAAATACTATGGAGGTTACTTAAAAACATTAAAAATAAAAATACCATATGATCCAATAATTCTACTACTGGATATTTGGTGAAAGAAAACAAAAATACTAATTTGAAAAGATATATGCACCCCTATGTTTACTGCAAAATTATTTATAATAGCCAAGATATGGAAGCAACCTAAGTGTCTACTGATAGACAAACAGATGAGGAAGATGTCACACACACACACACACACACACATACACACACACACACACACACAATGGAAGATTATGCAACCATAAAAAAGAATGAAATTTTGCCACTTGAGACAACATGGATGGACCTAGAGGGTATTAGGCTATGGGAAATACTTCAGATGAGAAAGACAAATATATGATTTCAATCATATATGGGATCTAAAGAACAAAACGAATAAACAAACAAAAAGCAGAATCAAATCTGTAAATACAGAGAACACACTGGCAGCTGTCAGAGGGGATGGGGGTGGGGGGATGGTCAAAATGGGTGAAGGGGAATGGGAGGTATAGGCTTCCAGTTGTGGAATGAATATGTCAGGAGAATAAAAGGTATAGCATAGGGAATATAATCAATGATATTGTAATAGTGTTGTATGGTGACAGAGAGCAGGTACACTTGTGGCAAGCAAAAAATAAAAAAAAAATACAAAATAAATGATACAGAATAATATCATGGAACTCATTATTAGGAAGACTATCCAGGATCCACATAAGTAGTAAAACATCAATTGGTCGCTCCCTTTGTCTTTCTGTATCCTCCTGGAACTTCACATTCTCTTTTGCTCTTTCTCAAAGTGCATCTACTTCAGTGTTTTTCTGAAGATGCACTTTTCTACTTATCTTACTGTACATGGCCAATTATGACTTTCATAAAACTGTAATATTAATTCATGGTCTGTAATGATAGCTGGCTTAGATTTTCCCTTTATGTCACATAGTTTTCATGTCTCAGTTTTAGTTACTGAAAGAAAATCTGATGAATACAACTTGTGTTGAGCCAGTTGCCTCACAGCCCCACTCCCTTCAGCCATATCCAGAGTTGCATGACCATGTGATACATCAGGCTTCCGCTTCTGGGCTTGGGAAGAGCTGGTTTTCTCTTATGAGAACCTACCCAGTATCTCTAGAATATTAGCTTTTGAAATTAGCAAAGATGTTTTAAAGGGCTAGAATACTGTTAATTAGGGTCTAGAGAAACAATGATTCCAATAAAATATTTTTTTCAGCTGTAAATTGGTATATTTTCCTGAAGAAAAAAGTGTATCATTATCATTAAAAGTAATCATACGTATTGACTCAGTAATTCACTTCTAATAATTTGTGTTAAGAACAAAGGCAGAGGTGAGCGGCAAGATATATATATGATGCTACTATTATAACTACTGAATGATATTTACAGTAATTAAAAGCTGGAGAGAACCTAAAAATGCAAGGACAGAGAAATTGTGAAAAAATATTTCACTATGTGGAATACTATGCAGATTAAAACAATAATATACAGGAATATTTAATGATAGGTGAAATGCTAAAAGTATATTTAAGATAAATTTAAGTATATTTAAGGACAAATTTGTACATATCTGGAATAAATAATGAATAAATGAGTAAATAAATGAATAAATGTATCCTCAGAAGAATGCCAAACACATAGTAAGCACCAAGTAAGTATTAGATCTTACCCCAGTTGGATTTGTGAATGTATGTCAATGCATAGATATGCATGCATAGATATATATGTAGAGTCCGGAAAATTTTTTATACTTCCCAAATCACCAATCCCTTCAATTGGAATGTGATAAATCCTTAATTCTGATACAGCTCTGTCTTGCTTGGTATACTACTCCTCTCAACCCTTTTGCCCAAACTTTACCTTAGCATAAAACAGTTTGACAGTACAAGGAAGACTAATATAAATTCTGATACATGCAATTCCAAAAATTGTAATGAAAAATGGAAAGGAAAAGAAACACATCTGGTAACTTGAATATAGAATTTCTCTAAGTGATTTTCTCAAGTATATTTAACAGAATGTCATTAATGTCAGTGGAAATGAAAAAATATCCCCAGTGAGTTTAAAGCATATAGTGTAAACTACCTGTAACACATGAATTTTCAAATTACTTTTCTTGTTTTACCATAAAACTTCATGAAGTTTTCCTATCCTGATTTATAATATATGTGTGTTTTAATATTAAAAAGTGTCCTTTTTTTTTTTTTTTTTTTAAGAGAGAACCAAACCACTTTTGTGTAATCTTGACACTTAAAGATGAGAAGTGCTATGTTTGTCCTTTAGGGTGACATAATGCCTAGGACACCATCATGTGTCTTCAATGTAATAGTGCATTCCTTTGAGAAGCACAGAATGTCACGATTTCATATTCTATAAAAGATATTAAAACCAAGTTTGTCCCAGACTTTCCCAGTACAACAAGTGTAGTGTCTATTAACAGTTATAAGGTAAATTGATATCACAAAATTATATATTAAGCCAAGTTTATTATATGAAAGAAATAGGGTGCCTGGGTGGCTCAGTCGGAAGCCTCTGCCTTCAGCCCATGATCCCAGGGCCCTGGGATCAAGTCCCACATGGGGCTCCCTGCTCGGCAGGAAGCCTGCTTCTCCCTCTCCCCTCCCCCTGCTTGTGTTCCTGACTCTTGCTATCTCTCTTTCAAATAAATAAATAAAAACTTTAAAAAAAAGAAAGAAATAGAAACCCATTCTAAGTCATTTAAGAATAGGGAAAACAAGAAAAAGCTAAATGTCATTAATGAAATTTTGACTTGAAGATTGTATTGCATGTAAATAGGAGATGCAGTAATTTATGAGCTGAAGAATGGGGAAGTACAACATTAAAAAACTGCCAGTACACACTAAAGTGATTTATAATAAATATATATATAGATTTTAAGCCATATTTTAAAACTTGATTCAAATTCTAAGATTTATTTTGTGTGTGTGTGTGTGTGTGAGAATGTAGTCCTCACTTCACATAGTAGTGCAAGACCATAAAAATGATCATGCAAGCTGAAATCATGCAAAGCAATTTTTATCATTAGTGGGAAGAGTTGCAGTTGTTCTGTGACATCTAACTTGCTTTGGATTATCTTTTTAAAGAGGTTTGTATAGCAAGCAGGTTTGGAAGACAGGCATAATTTGCTGGAGATTTATTTACTATCCAATATAATAAAAATAAGCTCTCCCTCTGGAGCAGTTGTATTACATGGTATAATACATAAGGCCCCTCTCTCAGATCAGACTTCCTAAACTCAAGGTTCTTCTGTAACACACTCCACTGTGTGTACAGGCATCACCTGGCCCTCCTCTTGTTGCCCTGTGGGAGCTGGGGCTTATTTATCTGACAGAGAGAGAGAGACTGAGCATGAGCAGGGGGAGCAAGAGGGAGAAGCAGGCTCCCTGCTGAGTAGGGAGCCCGATGTGATGCAGGGCTTAATCTCAGGACCCTGAGATCATGACCTGAGCCAAAGGCAGCCACTTAACTGACTGAGCCACCCAGGCACTCAGGAACTGGGGCTTAGACAAGCAACACCACAGTGTTACTCTGGCTACTGCTATTGTTATAAGTGATACATTGTCTTTGCCACCTACCCAGCAGTCTCCTGTCTTCTGCCAGTATTTATTAAACCATGGCAAGCTAAATTTTCCATGGAGGTCATGAATAGGTCAAGGAATCTATCTTCTATTATTCAAAATTATTAAGATTTAGAAAGCAGTTACCAAAAAAGAGTTTATATATTAAAAAGGAGGAGAAAATTTCTGTATTATTTTCAGATAATGGGATCACACAATTGTAGAAGCAACAAATATTAATTGTGAATTTAATTAAATTCAAAATATTTTGAACTAGTAATTAAAAAAATTGAATAGCCCTTTTCCCCTCCCTAAAACAGTTGAACATGAAGGGTAGTCAGAATTAGACCCAGCCAGATACTAAAACTTAATATAAAGCTAACATAAAATAAAGTCACTGTGTTGCATAGATGACCTTGCATTTGAATTGGTGGGCATTCTTAAACTTATTAGTTTCATAACTTCACATTTTTATATAAATTGGGATTTTTAAAAAAATGTTAACTTATCTTTGTGTTATTTGTAGTTAATAATACTGACAATAGTTTATTTTAGGATATCTTAAAAATCACAAAATGCATAAAAATAGAAGTCAAGTACAATTCCATCATGCAAAGAAATATTTGTTGACCTTTTTTTACTCACTACAAAAGCAATACTTTTGGCCATAGAAAAATGAGAATCTACACAGATAAGTCAAAAGATGAAATAAATTTAAAATCTCCCACAACCACACCTCTTAGAGGTAACTACTGTTAATACTTTCATAAACTTATTGCCACACATTTTTCTATGCATATATATTAATGTCAGTATTCTGCTTAGTAACTTGAATTCTTCACTTAACCATACATCATAAATATCTATCAATGTTAATGGATATTTATCTGCAATACCATTTTTAACTGGGTGAAGGGTATTGCATTTTATTAATGCACTATAATTTATTTAACACCTGTTTACAGATATTAATGGTTTTTTCCTCTCAATATCTTAATATATTAAATAAGGCTACAGTAATGCTTTCTCAGAACCAGCAGATATACTGCCTGGGTTTTATAATCTAGACTCCTGACTTCAAAGCTTGTTTCAAGGACTAATAATCATTTTGTTTCTGTCATAAATTTTGCTTGTATTACATCCAGCTGATGGATCCTGTTCAGGGTCTTAAATGTGTCTGTGCAGCCACTCTCCCCTCAACCACTCGTCCCACAACAAAAGAAGGAAGAGAGACTGCCTCTAGTCCAACCACAGACTACATTCTCCAAAGAAACTCCTGATCAATAAAATCTTAACAATGGTAGAAATCCGGATGGCATGGATGAATGTCCTGTGGCCTGATTTCATCTGCCCTTGGCCTAAAGAGGGGGCTAAGAATGAGAAAGGTGGCCTGTGACATTTGGGAACTGCTCTGTACTGTCAACTAGGCCTTTTTCTACTACTGAACATAAACAATTTTTTTTAATTTAAAGATTTTATTTATTTATGTGAGAGAGAGAGGGAGAGAGAGTGCACTTGAGCAGGGGTAGGGGCAGAGGGAGAAGCAGACTTCCCGCTGAGCAGGAAGCCCCACACAGGGCTCCATCCCAGGACCCTGAGATCATGACTTAAGCTGAAGGCAGACGCTTAACTGACTGAGCCACAAAGACACTCCAAACATAAACAATTTTATAGAATATCAATATCATAAAAGGCCACATATTACTATATGACTATGATGGTTCAAGACCAAAACAAGGTCACTCTATAATCATGCCTAAACATAGATGAAAACCTGAACATTGTCCAAACAACAAAAATAATCCAAACATTCCTCTATTCTACCAAATGAGTGACTGCTTTCACAATTATAGCTTTGGCCTCATTCTAGCTTTCCCTCCTTCTAGATAAGATTAGCATAACCAATCATAGAAATACCCCCACTTCCTGACTACATTCAATCTGGAGCAAAGCCCTGCTTCCTTAAATCTTCCTGAAAATCACCAATAACAGGATAATAGGCTCAAATCTGTAAATCTTGTTAATAGTCTCCCACTGAGATGCCCCATGGTTCCCCATGATGTAAGCTCTTCCTCCTTACAATGAATCACAATCCCAAATTATTCAACCACAGGCATGGCTGGAGAGCAATGACACTTTTAAAACACTAAAGAATTTCTCGCATAAGGTAAGTGCTTAATAAATGTCAGCTGTTACCATTATAGGAAGCAGCTTATTGTAAAGTAACATCTATGGATTTAGAAATCTGGCGTGCCTGAGTGGCTTAGCTAGTTGGGTGTCCAACTCTTGATATCAGCTTAGGTCATGATCTCATGAGTCCTGGGATCGAGCCCTATGAGTCAGGCTCCGCACTCAGTGGGGAGTCTGCTTGAGATTCTTTCCCTCTGCTCCCAAACTTGCTCGCTTGCTCACTCTCTCTCTCTCTCTCAAATAAATAAATAAATATTAAAAGAAAAAGAAATCAGACCTTACACTGCACTATCTTGGCCAAATCCTAGAATTCTCTAAACCTCATTTCTTTACCTGTAATGTGAGTTAAAGCAACATTTTCCGGCAGAAAGTTGAGTATTATTAGATGAAGACCTCATTTAATATTAATTTCCTTCCTGTATCTTCCCACTTATTTTATAAAATTCATACTCTAGTTCTAGGACAGTAAGTGAACTTTCAATGGAATAATCCATTTGTTTTTAGTTCTCTCATAGATACCCACAAAAAGCAGAAATAAAGAAACCTTTTAAATAGGGGGATCATTTATGCACAGTCATTTTCTAAAATATTTTTTCAAACAAGCTACTGCAAACTTGCAGGAGAGGGTAAAGGAATGAAAGAGTGAAGGTATAGCTTTGTTCCTTGGTCAAGATAGAAGACACCAGAACCAGACAGAAACATTTCTTGGAGACTAGATGTCAATTTATGTAGAGCCATTCCTACACATATTTAACACATGGTTTGATGTCTTAAAAGTTCAACTTATATACAACTTCAATAACCATTTACTGCATGAATAAAACTACCCCTGAAGACAAACAATCTTTATTGGTCAATGCACTAACTGAGGACATTCGGCATGAGAAGACAGTAATATAACCTTTTTCCTGCTACTTGAGCACAGGTCTACTACAGAAAAAAACAAAAACAAAAATGAAACAGAAAAAAGAGCTTTTTAAAAAGGCCTTTTCTCCACCAAGAGTTGAATAAGAGAATAAGACGGGGTGAAAAAAGACAAGGACAATAGGCCATATTCAAATCAAATAGAAAAAATAGAAATGTGTGTACTGAAACTAAATCAGTGACTGTGTTACACAAACACTTTAATTGCTTCAGATATCTTTAGGTTTACTGAAGCATGTTATATACTACCGTTCTTCTCCAGGGGAAAAAACTCAGAATAAAGGGCTAACATGAAAAAATATGAGACTGAAGAAAGTTGTGTCCAGTGGAAATCAATTTTCAGTACACTAGAAAACATCTAGTTGGTTTGCTTAATTTAGACGTTTTTCCATTTGGTTACTTAGAATACTTAGCAGAACTTTAACCTCATAATTTAAATTACCTCAATTTCCGATGAAAGCAAGAGAGTAAAATATCAATTTATGGATTTACTAACATTATGGATCAACTAACATTACAGATTAATCAGGAAATCACTTAGAAAATAGGAAATAAATGTAACTGAGGAGCAATTTTATTGGAATTTATTGGTATATTTTCATTCATCTGTCATTTTGTGATTTCTGGAATCTTTTTTGGTACTTATATTCTAATATACTTAAATATATATTCCATTTGTATGCACATACAATTGTACATTCCAACATTAACCATCTCATATAATATATTCACATCAATTTAAAATTCATCATTTATTTACATAATTTTAAATGTAGATTTTGCATTTTCTCTCTTATACATGTTCATAATTGTTAAATTACTCTCTTTCTTAAAGTTGAATATTGAGTTTATATCTGCTTACTGCTTTATTTACTGATTTTCCTACACATAAATGAAAACAATGCAAATGTCCTATTGGTTTTACCACACGTAGATAGATTTGAATTAAAAAAAAAAAACTAGTAAAACTTTGGTATTGGTTTGTGACTCTAGTTGGAGTTTGGGAGGGCTATAAATAGTTAAGTCATTAAAAAACTCTCTAAGGAGTATGTAAATGGGAAAAAAAATAATTAATCTTTAATGTGTGTGTTAATTTTTTTTCTCTGCCGCCTGGAGATGTAAACCTTTTTAAAAGCTTCCTGCCAATTTTACATTCCAGGAATGTCCTTCTCAAGGACCTAGCACCATCCTTTTTAGGTCGAGGATGATAACACCCCTATCTGCCACTCTCTGTAACAGAGTAAGGGCTTACATTCAGTGGGAGCCAATGAGCAAGCACAGATGGTCTAATCACAGAGAAAAGCATCTCAAACGTGGAATAACACAATGTGCTCCCCACATCCCATTGATCACCCCTCCACTAATGTCCTCCATTATTTTTCCAGTAGCTCACCCCAACACTTAAAAACTTTCCCACTCTTGGGGCACCTAGGTGGCTCAGATGGCTAAGCATCTGCCTTCAGCTCAGGCCATGATCTTGGGGTCCTAGGATACAGCCCCATGTTGGGCTCACCACTCAGTTTGTCCCTCTCTCTCTGCCCCTCCCCCTGCTTGTGCTCTCTCTCTCTCTCTCTCTCTAATGAATAAATAAAATCTTAAAAAAAAAAACAAACTTCCTACTCTTTATTCTTACAGACAATCAGACACCAAAACTTTTCACTCATTCTTGAAAATTACTTGTCCTATCACACTTCCTCAGGAGCCCACCTACACATGGCTAAATCATTTTTATATTCTTCCCACTAGAATGCCCCTGGATCAGTTCTGCATGCAACAGAAAGCAATCTGGTCCACTTACACAAAAGCAGCATTTGTTGAAAGGGTTGTGAAAATATCACTGGGAGAGCCCCAAACTGTGGTTGGGACTAAACAACCAAGAATTGCAGCATAATGTTGCAAGAATCACCGACATTTTTGCCTCTCTATTAGGCACAGACACTACTACCCCTTGCCTCGCCAATTGCAGTAACCTGGCATATTGTTGCCTCTGCTTTCCCTGGAAATAGGAAATAGCTCCTTCTGCTACTCATGCTGCTGCTGATACTATGGACTGCCACTCATTGCCAGAATGGATCCAGTGTGAACCTGACCTCCTCATTGTAGCCTCGTAGAATATGTGCCCATTCCCTAGCTGCAGAGGACCCTGGGACTGTGAGTATTTTGCATTCAATAGTGACAAATGAGCTCTGCCATATGAGTTGGAAAATCCCAAAATTATTGGGAAGTGTTTTAGATGCTAAACTCTAAGATAATGACAAAACCCCACATAAGTTCCTTTTCCTATCAATCTTACATAAAAATCTAACATTACTTAGTCCATTATCTTGTCATGCTTTTGCTTCCAAAAATCTACTTGTTGCAGCGATATGAATGAACCTGGAGGATACTATGCTATGTGAAATAAGCTAGACACCAAAGGACAGATACAACACGACATTTATGAAGACTCTAAAATAGTCAAACTATAAAAGCAGAGAGTAGGACAGTAGCTTCCAGAGACAGGATGAAGAAATGCAAAATATTAGTCAAAGGGTACAAAGTTTCATTTATACAAGATGAGTAAGACCTGGAGATTTATTGTATAGCATAGAGTACAATACAATAATGGATTTTATACTTAAAATTTTGCCAAGAGGGTAGATCTTATGTTAGGTATTTTTATGCATACACAAAAGAAATAATAATAAATAAAGAGGGTGGAAGTTTTTGGATGTGATGGGTATGTTTATAGCATAGATGTGGTTTCATGGGTACATACTTAGCTACAAACTCATCAAGTCGTCTACACAAATATGTACACTCTTTATATGTCAACCATACTGCAATTAAAATGGTTAAAAAAAAAAACCCTGGTTCTCAGTAACCAGGTGAGACAAATATCCTAAATGGGCGTCTATGATCCTCTAGGATCCACACTATAACAACCCAACCTCTTTCCCCTATTACTCAGCGTAAATCCTCACTTTCTACTGGACACAAATTTTATTTATTTATTTATTTTAAAGATTTTATTTATTTATTTGACAGAGAGAGAGAGACAGCGAGAGAGGGAACACAAGCACGGGGAGTGGGAGAGGGAGAAGCAGGCTTCCTGCAGAGCAAGGAGCCAGATGCGGGGCTCGATCCCAGGACCCTGGGATCATGACCTAAGCCGAAGGCAGACGCTTAACGACTGAGCCACGCAGGCACCCCGGACACAAATTCTAAGGCCAATCTTTTGCACATGTTCCACCCTCTGCCTAGAATGCCCTTGCCTTAATTTCTCTATACAAATCAGGGGTGGTAAACACTTTTCACCTCTAATGATATCTGTGATGAAACACAGGGTCTTCCTGCAATACTACACTGAGAATGATTAATACTGCTTCCAGGTTCAGTGGGAAGATGACTGATCAGTGGTGTCTGCCATGGCTGCAGGAGAAGCAAGTGACTCCTTCATGCAAGATCTCCGTCCTCCCTGGTCCAAATACACACAATTTTCAAAACTCTGCACAAGTACAACCTCTTCTATTAAGCCATCTATTACAGCTCACTATGACCAATATAATTTTAAAACTTAGCACTAATGTATTCATATTCATTTTGACATTTCTCTATTTTCACACTCTCATGAACATATCATATCTGCAGGTATCATGTTCCCTAGATAGTAAGGTCCCAAAGGTTAGGATTTTCTTTCCTTCTTTTGCACATCAGCACATTAATCTATACTCTGTCTTCAGCAGATAGTCAAGAAGTTTATTTGTTGAAGGAACAAATGCCCCTGTAAACCTATCTCAAGTTTTGTCTTCCTCTTTAAGATGTTGGGATCTCATATTCTCCACAGTGACTCCTATGATATTTTACGTTCCTGATGTACAAGCTGGCTTCTCAAGTTCCTAACACATCCCTGGCAATGATGCTAGTAGATAAACTGGCTCAACTTCTCAAGTAAATTCCCTAAGGTTCCTTGAAGTCCAGCAGCTGCTACAAATGTGCTGTACTTGATTTCCTTGGCAAATTCATTACGCTCGCCCCGGTCACCTGTTCTCACATTGCTTTGGCAAATTCACGTGTTGTGACAAATGTTCTTTCTTTGCAGCCAGACAGTGATTCAGCAAATATCTTAATCAAGCATTTCCTCTTCTAAGTCTTTGTATGCATTTGTTCTTCTCATTATTCCTGTGTGCTGAGAAAAATAATGTCTCAGATCCTAGAGAAGGGAAAATCCTCTATTACAGGGTCTGGCATGAGAAAACTATGGTAATGATTTTTGAGGGTACAGGTTTTGAATTTTGAGTATGCGAGTATACTAGTTCTTATTGACTCACCAGAAAATTGGCAACAAAGAGGGGCCTTAGGGAAATATTATATATATATATATGTGTGTGTGTCTGTGTGTGTCTGTGTGTATGTATATAAATATTTTCCATTAGAATCATTAATTTTGGAGAAAGTCAAAATTACCTTTATTGCTAGCTAAGAGTAAGTAAAATGAAAAAATCTGTATTCAAGTAGGAAGCTGTTCAACTGTCTCGCAATTTCTCCAAAGAGCAAATGTTTCTTAAGCATCTTATATCCTTATTCATTTCTTCATTAAATTTCCAGCTTACTGGATATTTTCAATACCACAAAACTTTCAAATGCTTAATCTAGCAATTATTCAAAATCTCCCTTTCCAATATGATCAGCACCTAGCCAAACGTATACCCTGAAACCCTGTCACAGTCCGTCCTTCAGCCACCTCAACACTCCCAGCTCTATGAGGAATCTCCACATGAGTTATTTCTTCATCTTGCAATAAGTCCCTAAATCCACTTTTTTGTCAATTTTCTGCTAAGTCATCATGAACCACCTCATATACCTCCTTTTCAGCAAAGCTTGCCTCAGATTCTCAAGGCCAGTTGAAAGTGGTCCACAAGGGGCGCCTGGGTGGCTCAGTCAGTTAAGCGGCTGCCTTTGGCTCAGGTCATGATCTCAGGGTCTTGATACGGAACCCCACATCGAGCTCCCTGCTCAGGGGGGAGTCTGCTTTTCCCTCTCCCTCTCCCTCTGCTGCTCCCCCTGCTTGTGCTCTCTCACTCATGCTCTCTCTCTTAAATAAATGAATAAAATCTTAAAAAAAAAAAAAAAAGTGGTCCACAAAGTTCCCACAGGAACAGTTTTCTATTACAATTGACTAGGTTTCTGAGAGTCTCCCTGCCTGGATGGAGATTGTGAGCTCCAAGAAGGCAGATCCTATCCCATTCTTTCTGTCTTTGATACCTGGCATAATATATGACACATAAGATGAACTCAATAAATATAGGAAAAATGACTGTAGGTTTATAATCACTTTCGATAGATTTTGTTCATTCTAAAAAAAAGCAAAAAACAAAAACCTAAGATAGAGATTTTCATTTTCAGCACTATGGTATTTTTTCAATAACACTACCATTGAAAAAAATTCAGAATGCTGCATAAAATATAAAAAGCATAATTGTAAACCCATTACTGGACTGATGAGACAATTAGAAATCCATAATAAAAGTGAAGGCAAAGATCACTGGTGATTCTGAGGTTCCTTTTTAATGTGTATACAGGGTACGGCATGAGAGGTAAGGAGGGGTGGGCCCTGGAGTATTAATTCCACCCCCAAGTCAGTGAGTCTGACAAGAGACCACTGAATAATGCTGAAGCTTAAAGCAGTACATGTTCAGTGTGACAGTGAACCTGAAATAAACTGCTGTGCAGGAGGGAAGAGCAGCACACATCTTTACTGTGTGTGTTAATGAATCTCAGTAGCCAGACCAGGTGTGCAAAAAGTCAAGTTTTATATTTTGTGCAATGACATTATTTCTGACTCTGTGAATCATATACTATCAATCTAACGTGAAATAAAAATAACTTCAGTTTCTCCTGTGTTTCTCCTTCTTCCCGGGATTGACCAGGAAATTGATTAGGAATTTAGGGGTGGCCCTCAGCTTGACTAAATCTTAGGCTTCTTACTGACTCTAGGCCCCCTTCCCTCCCTTTTATTTGAGCATTTACTTTAGAAAACTTATAATTAAATTTTACTGGGTCTAGGAGCAGATATATTCTCTCCCCATAATTTGGCCCTCCTCAAATCTGTGCTCGCAAATCCCAGTACTTGGATGGTTCAAAAATCCTTAAACGGAAATCTTAATTATAAAGTGACTATTGTTAACAGCATTCCTAGGGACCTGGCAGAAAAAGGCAAATCCTTTTTGGGTTAACAGTTCTCAGGAATTCATTGCTAAAAAAATTTCTAGGAACATAAACTATAACACAGAATCACTATCCACACGAATAATGCACCATAATATCCAAAGAAACAACAGAAAGAAACAAAACACACAGTTTTTAGATACTGAAATTACTGGATATGGAATATATAATAAAAACATTCACATGTTGAAAAAAGAGAGAAACTGAAAAATTTGATCAAGGAAAAAAACTTTTTATAAATTACTAAGAAAAAAATTTTAAGAACAAATATAATTTCTAATAATGAAATAATTTCAATAACTGAAATTAATTGCACAAATGAGTTAAAAGACCAGATTAGACATAGCTAAAAAAGACAACTGAAAAAATTAAAGATTGACTTGTAAAAAACATCCATATTGCAGCCATGAAATGCAGGGATAAAAAATGTAAAGTGTGTTTTAAAAGATTATGTAAAAAGATTAGAAAACTACATTTCATTTTCATGAGTAGGAAAAATAATAAAATAACGATTCAATTACTCCCAAATGCTCTGTAGATTCAGTGGTATTCCAATAAAAATACAGAGAGATTTTGGAACTTGAATAAGCAGAATCTAATGTGTTTTTGAATGAGAAAATACCCAAGAAGGACCAAGACACACCTGGAAAATAATAAGGAAGGAAACACACCATGTGATATATTAAGATCTGTCAAATGTTTTTATGTTAAAATGATACCATAATTAAGATAGTGTCTATAAGCACAAAAACAGGGAAACAGAGCAAAGAAACAGAATGAAGAATTCAAATTATAGTGAAAATATATAAATTGTATCTCCATGGATGGATATCTCAAATATGGTGTTCAGCATAAATCACATCATGAAAGAAACATCATTACTCTATTTATAAAAAGTTCCAAATTATATAAAAATACATGACATATTTTAGGAATACGGTTACAGGTGATGAAACAGTCAAGAAATGTAAAAGAATATGAAATACAAAATCAGGAGAATGTTACTCATGAGGAAATCGAGACAGACTGAAATACAGAGTCAGGATGATGTGGGAAACAAAGGCAGAAGAAAGGTTATTCAATTTCCTTACTACTTACAGTCCATTGACAAGTCCTTGTAACAGGAAGAGTGACATTCCTCTAGGGACTCAACTGCCTGGATGTTGACACTTTGTTAAGGGCAAAAGCCAATCTTAGCCTGACCCCCTGGATCCTGGAAGTCTACTTGAACATATAAAAATTCCTTTGGAAACTTCCATTATCTCTACCCCCCTCCCACCAAGATATATGTTGGCAATCATCCCCCAAGCATACGACCCACCAATATACATCTGAGGGGTCTCATGACTGAGGGTTTACTAAACAGTAATAAATGACTTTTCCTAACAATAGCTGGTCCCCTCAAGGTCTTGGACACCTTGTTTCCAAAATTCCTCAGAGACTTATGCTATCCCTAACCCCCTCCCAACTTGAAAGTATATAATGGACCACTTCTTATGACCCCAGTGCAGCTCTTTCTGCCCACGGGTCCTATCCCTGGGCTTTAATAAAATCACCTTCTTGCACCAAAGACCTCTCAGGAATTTCTTCTTGGCCATCGGCTCCGGACCTCACCAACATTCCAAAATTCCGTCATTTGGTGACCCAGATGGGACCCCTCTCACTCTAGAGAGCTTTCTTTCTGTTCTCACCTTCAGTTAATAAACTATCACTTCGCCCTTTTGCGTCTGCACAATTCATTCTTTGACTCCATGAGACAAGAACCCTACAATCCTGTAACAAGGACACAGCAGAGTTCTATGAAATTGGTCCTACTCTCTTGCTTATATGGTGTGGTGGGATTAGAGATGTTTGTGCTGTATACTTTTTATGCCTCTATTCACATGTGTTATAAATATTGCTTTCTCTCCTTATAATAAAAATTGAGATTTGATTTTGAATAACTAGGATTTATTAATTAATTCAAAAATATTTATTGAGAACCTCCTGCATTCAAAGCACTGTTTCGGGTGCTGGGAGACAGCAGTAAATAAACCAGATTAAGTTTTTATTCTGGTGCAGCTGACATTCTAGTTTTAGAAATAAAATGATGAACATAATTCTTTTATTTTATTAATGAAGAAACTGAGAAATCAAAAGTCCAGATGACTTTTTAAAAGCTCCAAAATGAGGATAAATCCAGACTTAAGCATCAACTGTCCTAATAGCCCGTGCAGTGTTCTTTTTATTACAAATTCAGCTATCTATATGCAAGAGAAATGTTATATAATAGAGAGGTAGAGAGATGAATCAAAGGTGGAGAGATGGAGAAGGAGAGAGATACACGCTCATAAATATTATACCTAAACAAAAGCAAAAACAATACACCAAGGATATGTTCCTGCAAGCATTTGTCTGCTGGATGACAGCATGTACTCTTTCATTTCTGAATAGTCCTCCTAAAAGGTCATCTCCTGACAAATATAATCATTATCATCTCATTTTCATTTTGAATGGTGACAGACACTAAAATATGCCTTTTAATACCCCCAATTAAATGGGAGTAATTTAGCATCAATGATTAATCAATAATAAGTCAACAATAGCAAACTGCTTATATGGATGAATTTATATAGTTTTTAGTAGGGAACTAGTGCCAATAGTAATACTTTCTTATTTTCTTTTATGCTGCCAGGCCTAAGTGATAATTGATCAAAGCAAGGAAGTCTTTGTCAATTTGGAAAGGACCAGATCTGGGTGACACCATATATTAAAGACAGAGTGTAGATTATGTATCTATGCATATTTAAAATGAAAGTGTGTAAAGCACAAATAAGTACTTAAAATTCTGTACAGACCACACATACTGGTGAATAGTAAGAAAACCTCCTATGCTATAATGTGTAACTCCACCTATCCTTTTTTCTAGGAATGTCAGTGCTACTTACAAAAATACAGTAACTCATTAATTAAAGGACTTAATACAGTATTCTCAAGGATGGTTTGATTAGTTATTCCAAAGAGCAATCAGTTAAGAACTATTGACTATTTTCCCTTGAGAAGAATAAATAATCATTCAATAACTGCAGATTTATTTTAAACCAGCAAGAACATGAAGTTATAACAACAGTTATAAAAGACACACTACATCATATAATACATATTTTTCACAATAGGGATGGGAGTCAAGGATACAGAAGAGAATTGGAGACAGTGTCAGGGGAGGACACAACCAAAACCAAAATCCAAATAATCAGTCGATGTGTCTTTCTCTGAAAATGTCTTGAAATTTGATTTTTATAGAACTGTAAAGTGTGTCATGCAAGCTACAATATACAAATTTTGTGTATTATTAAGTGAATTTAAAAGAATTGATTCAAAAGTCCTTGAATCTATCATAGCTTCAAATTATTCAGCCACTCAAAAAAAATGCTTCTCATTAATAAAGTCTATTATTTTCCTTTTTGTTGTAACGAAAATGGCGTTTGGGTTGTCCAATCATCTCCTTTTCAGAGACAAACTCATTCTCATAGAGATTCATAGAGATAAATAATATGGTGTGATGTGACCCAGAATTCAAAATTACTGAATGAAGACAGTACAGGATATGATTTTAGCTTATTTACTATCTCTAATAAATAAAGCTATCAGTCCTAGCATAGATTAAGGAATATGGCATTTTAAAAAGCATATAGTGTTAATGGCATCATCACTTACACTCTGAATCAAAATGACAGGATCTCCAACAAGCTAGATAAGTACTTTTTAACCTGGAAATATAATTCATAGGCTCATAGCTCAACTAGTCAGGGGCGGTTATAATACTTATTTCTACCTTATTTAAGTCTCTGTCATCTGCATTGCCAGCTATGGACACAGTATGCCAATCACTGAATATTACATCCTATCCTTTGGGGGAGTTGAGGTTTTCATATGCTAGTTGAACCTACTTACTGAACAGCACTTAGTTCTATCTTATTAAAATCTCAATATTCCCACATGGCAGTGACTCCATTTTTCCATAATATTCTACATGTTTCAGATAGAAAGATGAATGAGACATTGCCACTGGCCCTGTGATTCTGACAGTGAGACAGACAAGAGCACGTAAATAATTCTGACACTTGCATAAAGTGTTTCATTCAAAGTACTTTGAGAAATATAGTGTGGCAAATACTGTACGTTACCCCACATCTATGGTTACTCCTTTCCCTTACTAATTTTTTTCCACAGAGATCTATTAGACAAAAAATGATTATTAAACTAAAAACCAATTAACTAGACCCACCGCAGACAGGAATTGCTTTGCTATTCAATTCCGATCAATGAAATGTAAGCAGACATGTGCTGGGGCTGCCTGTTCCCTTTTCTTCTTCCTCCTCCCTGGAATGTAAATGTGATGCCTGGCTTGGGGCCATCTGTGTTGTAACCATAAAGACCACAAAGCCACATATTAAAAATGGCAGAACATACGTTGATTTCCCATGTCAATGCTTAACTACCACCCTTGAATCTCTGGTTGTGTAATATATAAAAAACCCTTACCTGTTTCAGCCACTGTCGTAGGCTGTTCTGTGATGCTAGGATTTGACCCTAAGCGATGCAACAGAGAAAGGTAAGCTAGTGCTGCTCTTGACATTAAGGGAAGGTTTCTTATCTGAAAACCTTGGCAAGGACCTTGAACGAAGTAGAAGAGCTCAGAAACAGAGAGGGGAAGGAAATTTGAACAAAGTGGAGGGAACAGTAGTCGGTGTTCGAAGCACAGGTTTCGGGGAGTGAGTGTAAGTAGCCAGTTTAGGCATCTAGAAGCAGAAAGGTGAGCTGGCGTTTGATACTCAAGCATCTTGTGTTTTGAGGCACAGGAGTCTGTACTTTACTGCTGTGTTCAGTGATCTGTGGTCAGCTTCCATTCACAACCATTTGCGGTTCTGGATTAACATTTGCCAATGCACAAAATTCAAGCAAGATTTAGAAAGTGAAGTAAGCTAGAAGCCAATATTCTCACAGGTCAGGAAGGTCAGTCACTTACTAAAGTCTTGCTATAAGCTCAGATTTGATGACTGCAGCAGCCAATGATGATTTTTGTGACTTTCCACAAAAAAAGAAGCTTTTGCAGCATCTCTACTCATTTGCAGAAGTCACTCATAATTATTTCTGCTGCAGCTTTCCACATCTTTACTCCACGAACCCCTCCTTCCTCCAATATAAATGCAAGCCTGATTCCTATAAGCAGCACTTTATTGGTAGAGCAGATTTACAGTGGTGTACCTGGTAAGCGGCGAGAAGCTAATTTTTCGTGAGTTCTCATCTGGTTCTGCCTCTCATCTCTTCTATTCCACACACTACACTGCGATCAGAGTGCTCTTTCAAAGCACACACTAGATTACAGATTTTCATGACTTCAACCCCTTCGATGGTTTTCTGCAACCCACAAAAACTGCTCCGGGGACCTACTAGATAATTGAGGTAGAGCAGCCTCTTCCATATAGTCCAACATCAGCTCTCTCATTACCTTTGTTTTCAACCTGACATCGAGTTACACCAAACTGTTTGGTTTCCTGGCTTAAAATGCTTTTCTGCACCTCTGTACCTTTGTCCATCCTTTTCCATGGATTCTCCCCCAATCTTCATCTCAGTAAATTTCAATTCACTTACTCAAGATATAATACAAACGTCTCTCTATGAAATGCTCTTTCTTTGCCATTACCTCCAACCCTGCCCTTGACTGACACCACTAGCCCCCTGCATGCTCCTCGTCCTACACACACTTCTATTACACACTGGTCATCTATTGTTTCATTTACACTTGTCTTTCTCCCTCAGTAAGACATGACTCGACTGTGAATAATCTCTGTAACTCCATTGTTTAGTTTAATAATAACATACTCTAAATACTTTTGAAATTGATGGCTCTGTTTTTATTTTTAATTGAAGGGCTTTTAAGCAAGAAATAGCATAATTGGATTTGTATCTAGAGAGATACTATTGTGGAAATGTGAAATAAAGTGTGGAATGAGAAAAGACAAAAGACAACTAAAAGAGTCACTAAACATATGATTAGAAAATGTATGAGAAAATTGACTACATTTCCATTTGGAGTGGTTACAAGCTACGACATTACCTCCACATTGGCTCTTGAAATCCATATTTTTCTAGGCATTTGCCACTGAGAACATGGCAATAGTTTCCCCACAAATTTTAAAGCTGAATTAGCTCTCCTGAGCATCCAGAGAGACTGCTGCTACCCTCAGATCACTATTCTACTATGCTAGGAACCCCTGGGATCCTCTCGGATCACTATGTGCCCTGACTTCAGGGCCACTGAAAATGCTCCCAGACATCAAAACACCTCTTCAACCCAATCACTAATACTTGAGGAATAACATCTGTCAGACGGTAGTGATGAAATGTAAGACTGCCCCTAGGAGATGCAGCACTCTGGCTTTGAGCTATATTTTTAAGTTATGACTAGCAACTGATTTCTTTTGTACCAGGCTTTGTTGAATACAAAAAGATAGACTGCCAGGCATGTGAGTTTCTGAAAGAGAAGTAAGAATAAACCCCATGAAACCCATCAGATTGAATGTACCAATTGAAAACTTTTTATTTGTGATAATTTGGGCCTCAGATTGCCTTCCATGCATTCATGTGGTTATTTTTGCAAAAATTTACTGGCACCAACTATGTCCCAAGGATATAATTGGACACTAAGGTACATGATCATCACCATTTATGTATCAGACAATAAGGAGACAAATAGAATACAGCACGGACGATGTTCTGATAGGCCTCTAACCAGCAGCCTTCTATCACCAAATTTCCCACTTTAAAAAATAGATTTCTAAATGTTTGCCAGCTAACATCAAAAATAATCCCACAATGGTATAAATCCACCATCACATCAGGTACTTACAATCCTGGTAATCCACTATAAATGACATAAGGATGCCCCATAAAACATCCCATTTGACCTTGGAGTCAAGCATACCTGACCCATGTTGTTTCAGACCTGATCCTCCAAGGGCTCTATCTTTCCTAGTTAAATAATGCTTCTATTTACTTAACCTCATACAGCACATAAAAGATGTATGTCCTCAGATGCACTTCTGCCCAAATTACATGCCATTAGAGGCCTCTGCAGAGGGTCACTCCTGTGCTATTATACTACTACTGCTACTCAATTAGCTACTGACTCTCTTTTAAGTAAATGGTGCATAGCACACAGGCCTCCCCTCCCTGATCCCAATGCCTTAAACACACACCATTAACATCCAAGGTCCCTCCACTAGTTCCATGTCTCTTGTTATTTTATTTGTATAAATGTTGAGCCTTCACTCTGTGGACACAACTGGTGCCCTGCTCAGAAGGTATTCGGTGAGATTCCTGAGATTCCCTGTCACCCTTCACTTTTGCTCAATATACTTCCTCAGACCCTTCAGTTCAGTGTCTACTAGTCTTCTTCAGCTTTTCTAACCAGTCTACGGCCTACAAGAACCCTATTTCCCAATTCTTCATAGGGCCCCAAACATTGTCAACAATAACACTTACAAATAAGAGCTAGCAAACCCATTTCTAGGAAGAAACTCCACCCAGAACTTCACTGGGTCCTCAGTCTTTACAAATTAAAAAATCACAAAATATATTATCCAGTCAAATCACCATCATAGTTCTTAACACACTGACATTTAAAACTACGTTAAAATTGCTTTTTTTAGTTTTTAACCTCTAGTGAACTAAACGCTCATGATATTTGAGGCCATGTTTAATGCAGTTATTGTTGCTTCTGCACTTTGCTCACTGACTTGCACAAAGTGGAGGCTGAGAAATATTTGTTGAATGCAAGATGTCTAGATGGATCAACTAATTAGGCACCTTTTAGGGTCTAGAGATCTCATTCCATCAGCCTTCCTGTTGAACCTCTTCACACATCAAAGTCCAAAGACCTCCATTTGTATAAATCCTGACTACCTCTTACAGCTACGTGAGTTTGGGGATGTATAACTTCTTAGAAACAGTCTGCTCACCTGCGGAGTGAGGCTCAATGATAGTACCCAACTCAAAGGGTTGTTACAAAGTTTAAATTAGAGAATACATGTAAAATGGTTATTATAGAGTTTGGCATCTATACATACCTCAGATTATTATAATTAATGTGCTATATTTGCCAACTTAATTTGAGAATAAATGACCCAGTTTTGTTTATAGAACACTTCTAAAGGGAAATGTTCTCACATCTCTGCACTCCTTAATCAACAAAGGTTGGCATATCTAATGCTAATATGAAGTAATCTTATGATAGGTTCTTCAGAAATGAAAAAGCCCATTCCATTACCTCTCCCTCTTCCAGATATTAGCAGGAGCTAAAAGAGGCAGAGAACATTAAAGCATGACAAGTAAGTAAATGGTAGAAAATACTCTATGTAAGATTGAGGTTTTATCTTTATAGGACTTGGCAATCTATTGTCTGTTTAATTGAAGATTATTTCAAAGACTGTATAGTGAATACAAAGTTAATTCATTTTTTTCCTGTGATGAGAAATATATATTAACTTTTGAATATGGTCTGAACCATTTTCTCTTTTCATTTCAAGGACATTTTAGACACGTCTGTAATTCAATCTTTTATTGTAATTTCATATTGGTA
This sequence comes from Phoca vitulina, assembly GCF_004348235.1. Taxonomy (NCBI): domain Eukaryota; kingdom Metazoa; phylum Chordata; class Mammalia; order Carnivora; family Phocidae; genus Phoca; species Phoca vitulina. Next base: position 43,953,896 of record NW_022589708.1, read on the forward strand.
AAGTACAAAGGACTGTCCATGTCAATAACTGACTATTCAGGCACAAAGACAGAACTTTAATAAACAGTGATAATATATCTTAACAGATAATACCAGTGTATCTATAATGTGGTAAATGTTGACTATATTGTATAATTAACTCTTCATATCTCTCCTTTAGTGAAATCCAGGGGAAATAATATTATCCTTCACATTAAACAATACTGATGTTTAACTGATTATCCTTAAGAAAAGTAGAGACTTATCTGTGTTCATCAGAATACTCTTATTTAAAAAATATTTTTACATCTGGTAAGTAGCAGTGCATATTTTATTGTTTTTCACATAGAAATAAATTTTAAGAGGAGGTAATCATATTGACGAACTTACTCTGCTCTATTAATTTTGGTGATTAAACTCAAGTTGGTCATTTTAGTGGCAGAATATAAAACTGTTTAAGCCTTACAAGCAAGCAGAGAAATGCTGGAATATTTACTTATTATTTTTGTGATAAGAACACTTAACATAAGATCTATGCTCTTAGCAAATTTTTAATTATACAATATAGTAGTGTTAACTAAAATAATAATACTGAAAAATAAAGAAGGTTGGAGGAAACTATTGGGAGGTGATACATATGTTCATGGCATGAACTGTGGTGATGGTTTCAAAGGTATATACTTCTCTCCAAATTCATCAAGTTGTATACATACATTAGTATGAACAGCTATTTGCATGTCAATCATACTTCAATAAAGTGATTTTTTAAAAAAAGAAATGCTAGAATATTTATGCTCGAAGCTTCTTATTAAGGGCCCTCATTCCAGAATTTCACTAAGCTTTTAAGGAATATTGTTGTACTTGGAACTAAGAAAAGAGACTTATCCTCTGGGCTCTGCTGAAAAATTTTATAGTTAAAAATAATAATAATATTTCTATAATGTAGATTGCCCCCATGAAAGTACTGAGCTCAAAACATTTAGTTACATGCAACTACTTAATTAAAAAATAAACAGCAACTTAATATTTGACTATGAAAATTATTCATTCTTCAAGAAAAGGTGATTTTTTATTCTTTAAAGATTTCCAAACTTTCTTTTTCACTTTTTAAGCATTATATCCTTCTTGACAATTTTCGAATGAAGTACTGAGAAAAAAAAAAATGATTAATGAAATTAGGACATCCCAATTACCTTGTAACTCTTCCTTTTAATCACTTAAATGCAAATCAAATGGTTTTTAGAAATAGTAGTAACATTCTGCCAAAATGTAATCGGCTGTAAGCACTGATTAAATTTATCTTTTTGTGCCTCATATTTAATTATTTTACTTTGACACCTTAATCCTCACTGGGATTACTCATGGGGTCATAGCTACCTATATTTTGCATTTAGATCTGTCATTTAAAAACACAGCTCCTGCTTTAACTTATATAGCCAATAAGAACCCTTGAGTCCTAACATTCTAGAATAAATATTATTTGGGGAATCAAAACAAAAATACATGGATTGAAGGAACTGCTGGTCACGGTATTGGGTCAGAATTAAGGAAGAATTAGCTTGTGACATTTCCCTACTAGAGTTATTATTTGCTTTAGTCTGCTCACTCATCATTAAACTATAGTTATTGTGAAATGTAAAAGCTCCAGGGATAGATGGAAGTGTCACGAGTGGGGAAGAAGGAGACAGTAAAATGCACAGTGAAACCTACAAAGCTTGGGTATAAAGACCAAAAACTTTCTCTTACTCCTGTTACAGATATGTTGAGTTCTGTGACAAAGAAGTAAGAAATCATGGTAGACCCAAATGTTCAATTTTCAACCAAGAATTCGATTGTCAAGATCTTACCAATTTAACCTTCTGAAAGAAATGTAATGTCACTCGGGCTTGAGGCAGAGTAAGTGTACATTAATGTGAAGGTAAGTAGGTTGACATACTGTCATGAAAAGTTGTACTTTCTCTGGGCTTGCTAAAGGTCAGAGACAGAAAACATGTGTTATGTTCTTTTCCCAAGCACATAGTAAACCTAAGAAACTGTGTACCAAAGATACAGTACAGGTTAAATATATGAATTGTTTCAATAAGAATTAGTGAAAATTGAAAATACTTTAAATAGTCTATAATAGGAAATTGCTATTTCTGGCAGATCGAGTCAGTGCAGTCATAAAAATTCATAATTAGGAAAAACAGATATATGTATAAATATTCATAAAATAACAATAAGTAAATAAGCTTAAACAAAGGCTATATTTAAGCAATTAAGATTGATAAGGTCTAGGTGTAAATAAAAACAAAACAGTTCATATGTTAATGGAATTAGCAGGACTTTCTGCCTAAATTTCCTTTACAGATTTTTTTACTGTTTACATAAGGTTTTGTGAAACAAAATAAAATAAGGAGAGTACAGGGAAAGTGTCATATTTTTTATCAATTATAATAGCCAGTAAAAGAAGGCTAGAAAATTATGAGCATATACACTGAACACGTTCTTACTATACATATAGCCCAGAAATTTCACTTCTAGACATATACCCAATATAAATGTGTATAAAGGTTCATCAAAAGACATGTCCTAAAATATTCTTGGTAGCACTGTTCGTAATAACTTTAAACTGGAAACTATTCAAATAACCATCAATGGTAGAATGGATAGGTAAACTGGATATTCACCCAGTTGAATGCTATAGAACAATGAGAATGAACTTTCTACAGTTATGTGCCACAATATGGACAAATCTCAGAAATGCTATTTTGAAGAGAGAAGAACATACTGTCTTGTGTCTGGCTTTGCTCATTCAATATTATGTTTGTGAGATTCCATTTGTATAATGTAATTGAAAATCCACAATAAATCCTTTCAGACCAAATGTACAACATTTCGGGCAATGGGAAAAAAATGTGCCAGAGAAAACTAAGAATTTCAATGCTCTATTAGGAGTCAATGTGTACATCAAAGTTGAAATTTGCTAGAATGACATAAATTCATTTTACCCAAAAATCTTTTTTTTGTAAGATTTTATTTATCTATTTGACAGAGAGAGAGAGAGCACAAGCAGGGGGAGCACCTCACAGAGGGAAAGGGAGAAGCAGGCTCCCCTTTGAGCAGGGAACCTGACTTGGAACTCGATCCCAGGACCCTGGAATCATGACCTGAGCCAAAGGCAGACGCTTAATCAACTGAGCCACCCAGGCACCCCTACCTTAACACCTTTATAATAATTTCCCTTGCTATAAAACCTATGTGCATGCCCATACATGTATACATACTATATACACTAGATATGTATACATATTATGTGTGTATATATGTATATAGAGATATATACAGATCTTCCTCATTTTACAATAGGGTTATCCCCCAATAAGCCCATTTTTTAAAAGATTTTTATTTATTTGACAGAGACAGCGAGAGAGGGATCACAAGCTGAAGAGGGAGAAGCAGACTCCCCACTGAGCAGGAAACCTGATGTGGGGCTGGATCCCAGGATGCTGGAATCATGACCTGAGCTGAAGGTAGACGCTTAACGACTGAGCCACCCAGGCGCCCCTCGATAAACCCATTTTTAAGTTAAGAATATTGTAAGTTGAAAATGCATTTAGTATACCTAACCTACCTTAAATGTGCTCTGAACACTTTCAGTTGGGCAAAATCATTTAACACATCCTATTTTATAATAAACTGTTGACTATCTCATGTAATTTTTGAATACTGTACTGACATTGAGAAACAGAATGGTTGCAAACCCTCGTGGTCATATGGCTGAGTGGGATCTGCAGCTGCTGCTGCCCAGCATCCCAAGAGAGTATTCTAGGGCATATAAGTAGCCTGGGAAAAGGTAAAACTTCAAAGTATGGTTTCTAGTGAATGTGTATCACTTTCACACTGTTGTGAAGTTGAAAAGTAGTAAGTCAAACCATCCTAAGTTAGTTTGGGGGCCAACTGCATTCTAAAACTTTTTTGTGGCAAAAACAGCTATATGTCTACCAAAGTATTGCTCTCTCTTTCCATTGTGAGGGCTACTGCTGAGAGGTGACCACTCAGCCAGGACTACATTTATTAGCCCCTCAACCCTCCTCTCCTCAGGTGAGATAAAATGACTACTTCTAGCCAATGGAACATGAGCACTTTGGCTAAGAACAAGTGCACTTTCTTCACACTGCCCCCTTCCCTCCATTTGCCAACAGGATCCAGAAAATACAGAATAAAACACCAAGATACTAGATGATGGACAAGTCGTAAGATGGACAAAACACAAGTCTCTGAATCTCCATGTAGGAGACTGCCCATCTACCAGAATCAGCTGCATTGACTGAACTATTACATAAGCCAAAAATAACCTTCAGTTAAGTCAAGTCTGAAATTTGGAGGTTTGGTAGTGAACTAGTTTAATACAGTGTTTTTGTTTTTCTTTTAATGCTGGCTTGATCCAGACATGAGACCATGGCTAGAGGCGGGTCAGTTTCCCTTTTTAATAGATGTTAAGACAACACTCCAACCATTTCTCTTATCGGGATCTCACACATTAGGCTACTCAGCTCCTGCCCTCATCACCCTGAAGCCAGGTACAGTCTTTATAAAGGCCCTGGAGCCCATGAAATTATCCAAATTAGCCAATCTACAAGGAGACCAAGCAACCTAGATAACTCTATTCTTCTTGCACATTATGTGCCCTCTACAGCTCCAGCTTGCTCTTATCCCGTCCCCAGGTGCAATTCTCTTCCTGCCCCTGCCTCCCAGCCTTCTCTTACTCGAAGCTGTAAGTCACAAAGAATTCTGCCTTTCATCTACCCAAGTATTGTGTCCCACCATTGAAAGAATCTTAAATCTTATAAAACATGAATTCAGGGCTATCTTAATTAAAATATATCCCAAACTTCTTTCTGTAAAATGTAGTTATTTAGCATTGAAAGATTTAATACTTGGGGGGTTTTTTTCCCCAAGAATACCAGAGATTCATTATGCATAGTTTGTACATTTGCTGAAACACAAATTTGAATAACTTCAAGGATGGTTGAGTACGCATGCTATTTAACTAGCAATTGGGTTTATCGAGTTGCCCAGCATCTTCATTTCAATGTGGTTTTGCTCTTGCCTCATAATTATCTTCGCAGAAAATACAGTAAAGTGCCAAAATCTGTATTTCTTTGTGAAAAACAATCATTGAGTGAAAGATAAACTTCAATGAAATCTCTGAGAGGGCTAACAGGGCACAAGAAACAAGTGGCTCCACACAGAAATGTGATTCAGGAATAAGTTGAGAGAATGTATAAATGGATTAATTCTCTTGAATTTCATGTTTTTTCAAAGATATCAACCATATCTCTCCAAAATGACAAAAACTAATCATATAAATGCATATATATTTCATATAAATCTATGTAGTTCAATTTTTTCTTAACTTTTTTGGTTTTGTCTGTCAATCTACTCCATTTTTTTTCTTATATAGTACTAATATGAGAAATGTGAATTAATTAAGGATAGAGGGTGATTACGAGCAATTAGTGCTTGAAATTAGAAAGAAAAATAACAATCTCAGTATCTATTCATCCTACTTACCTCCTCCTTCCCCATTTATGCAAAAAAGAGCATATCTGGGACTATTTAACTGGAAATTTTTCAACTTGGTATTGTGTGAATATAATTAGGAAATGAGCATTACTGTTTACTAGAGGTTTTGGAGATTTAAAAGAAACTAAGAATAAAATATACATACTACCATAAACACATTTATTGTGTAAATAATATCCATTTATATAACACATCAATTTAGTTAAATCATCTATTAAAAAAATTTCTAAACAATGACTCAGCTGAACTATTCAGTTGTAGATTTAAATAACCAGCTAAGGGGAACAATGTAGTATAGTGGTTAAGGTCACAGACCCTGGAGCCGAACCGTCTGGGTTTGCATTCCAGTTCCTCTCTCTATTGCTGTGTGATCTTGGATGAATCACTTCACCTGCTTGGACTTCAGTCTGATCATCAACAAAACAGATATAATAACAGGAATACTTTATATTGTTGTGAAGATTAAGTGAATTAAGATGTGTAAAGTACTTAGAACTGTGCCTAGTACTAATGAAATGCTGCTTATCACCATTTCTTGGTGTGAGAGAGAGAGAGAGTGGAAGTGAGGAGATTCTAGCTCTGGAACTAGCACTCTATATGATCTTGATTAATCTAAATCTCTGGGTCTCCAAATCTATATCTGCAAATGAGAGATTTTGGCTACATAGTTTCTAAGGTCTTTCCTGGCCCTGATTTTTTAGAAATCAAATAATATTTTATAGAAATCTCTTGACTGTCACCTCACTTACTACCCTCCTAATCACATTCTCATAAAAGCTTTAATGGACTGTGTGCTGAATCTTTAGTATTGTGGCTGGTTGGCTGAATGTGAGTTCTGAATGAGTCAACTGCTGAGATCTTTCCAGATTCATATTCTATTTTTCTTGCTATAACCATTAAACAATAGGAAAATGGTGAGTTTAAGAAATTTCATTCCATAAGAGATATCATATTTACAGATCATCAGTGGAACCAAGGTAAAATAAGTTGCGTTGATATATGCCACACTGTGACTGACGTTTTCATGTTAATTTATCTTAACTTTTTAAGAAGTAGATTTATGACATGTCATTTACAACATCAAAATTAGATGTTCCTTTGTAAGGCTAGCTCACTACTAAAGAGCACTATCTGCTATGTATAATCAATTCAGCATAACACCTGATTTTGTACTGATATTACTGTACTGTATTAAAGTGAAATTGTATTAAGAAAAAAAGGAAAGAGATCATTTAGCAGCAGTTTCAGATAAAAGGTGAGCCTTTGTATAAGATTCTCAATAATAGAGATAATCAAAAGTGCCTTTTTCTTTCAATATTGCCTTCATCCAATAGTGTGGCCATGGCCAGAAGATGTCCATGGAAATTAAGTTGAGGTATAATACAATTTGGAAAATAATTATTAGTCAGTTACCAACTTCTACATGTGATTTTTAAAATCCTCACACACTGAAGTCTATAACTGCTGTCATCCTGCCACAGACTGCACCACATTTAATCAGTTTCAAACTAAGACACAGATGGCTCTTGTTCATAAAATCCCTGGTTTCTTTCTCCTTCACTGACCACATAGTCAATATGCACAAATCACATAGCTGAGACTTAACATTTTCTTCAATTAGCCCAGGGCAGTAATAAATCCAAGATGCATTTCTGGAGAAGGCAAACCTCACAGATACAATGCCGTGAATATCAGACAGACATCTGTTTCCTGAAAGAATGTTGCTAATGGTGATCAGCTACGCATTGATGCATAATTTTCACCCAACTTTCATGGGTCAAAATCTTACTAGATTTACTCGTTACCCAAATACAGGTTGCTTTAATTAGATGGATACATAATAATCAAGATTTCCCCAGACCATATATAATCAATGTATACATTTTCTACTTTAGCTTCCTGATAGATGTCAAGCAGTAGGAAGTAAACTGGACCCAGCTTTAGCACATCCTGACCACACTGCAAACATAGACCATGTTTTTCCTTCTAGTTGTTGGTTATGAAAGTATTTTTTGGAGAGACATATTGGCCTTATTTAGAATATATTTCAGTAAGATTTCTGGGAGACAGAAACTATGGCAGAGCTCAAGAATCTGAAATTAAGAGGGTTTGTTATTGAGGTCTCCTTGAAGGAAATTAAGGACAAAAATGACTGATATTTGAGGCAGGACTGGGAAAGAGTAAGGAAGGGGAAGACTCCAACTGGGGAGAAACCTCGAAGGAAAAACATGTGTAGGGAGTTTTCAGTTGAAATGGAATATAATACGATTTTGACTCTTCCTGATGATCCCTGGAATTTTCAATTAAATTACCTTCAACAAAATTCTACTATAAGCTTGGTATGAATGTTTTTTGTAGAAACCAGGAAAGAAGCCCAAATCTTGCAACAGGATAGAAGAGTCAAAACAGCAGGGGGTGGGGGCCAAGAACAACAGAAAACACTCTCTTATGCATTATGGCACTGAACAGGAGTCACGTTCCAAAACCAGGTAGGATGCATGATAAGCTCTCCATGGCATTCCATTCAAATCCATAGAGTGGATGTTTAGCATTTGTGTAAATAAAACATTACAGGCATGATACCTGGAATGCGTGAAACTTCAGTGGTGGAGAGGTACAGAGATCTATCATGGATAAGTGTAAGAGAAATTTTCTTGAAGAAAGTATCATCTAGAGATCTGAAATATGAAAATAAAATATCCATGTGGAGAAGAGATGAAGAGCATTGAAGGCAAAGAAAATGGTTTATGCAAAAGCCCAGGTGGAAGAGAGAACATTCCATATTCAAGGAGCTAAAATGACTTCTGATTTACTAGATTATAGAATAGGAGATAAAGTATGTTGAGAAATAAAACAGGAATATATGAGTCAGACCATAAAAGGTCCTTTAGTTTATCCTAAAGAGTTTAGACTTGATCCTGAAGAAAACAGAGAGTCATTAAAGGATTTTAACTAGGGGCGTAATAATATCACTGTATCAGACCCAGTAAAACAGATCCTTGTCCATGGCTTCCTCTGGCTGTGCCTTACCCACAGGGCAAGGAGTACAAAGGGCCAGGACATGAACCCACCTAGCACCCATGCCCATCCTTCTGGAGCAAGTTCTGTGTATACATTCACATGGAATTCCATGCCCAGATGACCCCAAGCTGCTTCTATGGCCTGTGTGATCTCTGCCCCAGGTCTATCCCCTAAGAACAGATTGCATCTGTGGGTTTACCTCTAGGCTTAAGGGAAAGCCCCTGAACAGCTGTTAATGAGAGGATGGCTGTGCACAATGATCAAATATATAGGTTGGAGTGTCTATTTATAAATGTATGTAATACAGTTATATGTAAGTGTTATGGCAGTAAGGGATGGATCATGAAGGTAGAGAAGGGGAAGGACCATTTACCTCCATTTACACTCTTGTCTGAGCTCCACATATTTTGGGACTGGGCCCCAGTCTGACATTTGTGCTTTAAAAGATCACCTTGTCGGGACACCTGGGTGTCTCAGTCAGTTAGGCGTCTGCCTTTGGCTCAGGTCATGATCCCAGGGTCCTGGGATATAGTCCCGCATCGGGCTCCCTGCTCAGTGGGGGGCTGCTTCTCCTTCTGCCTGCCACTCCCCCTGCTTGTGTTTTCTCTCTCTGACAAATAAAAAAATAAAATAAAATAAAATATTTTGTCTATTCTGCAGAGAATGGAATGCAGACACAAAGCACTGGTAAAAAGCATAGTATATAGTAATCTGTTGAATATTCCTGGAAAGAGTTGATATGGTGTGGCCTGGGTAGTGATAGTGGGGATGGAGATAATTTGACAGAACCTGGTGTTTGATTGCTGTGGGGGCTGAGTTAAGAGAGAAGTCAAAGGTAATACTCTTTTCACATTTTCAGTTTTCACAGCTAGACTGATGACAGTAGTTTTTACTACAATAAAAAAAGAGGAAAAATTGTTTAGAGACCAATGATGTTGACTTCAGTTTGGAGCATAATTAATTTAAAGTGTTTGTAGGTGGGGCGCCTAGATGGCTCAGTTGGTTAAGTGGCTGCCTTCAGCTGGGTCATGAACCCAGGGTGCTGGGGTCATGATCCCAGTGTCCTGGGATCAAGCCCCCACATTGGGCTCCCTGCTCAGTAGGGAGTCTGCTTCTCCCTCTGCCCCTCCCCACTTGTGTGTGCACTCTCTCTCTCTCAAGTAAATAAAATCTTTTTTAAAAAATAATAAAAATAAAGTTTTTCTGGGAATCAAGATGGAGAAACCCATGAGGGCACTGGATTTTGTGATCTAAAGAGCTATATGCTAGAGAAATACATGTGGGACTTATTAGCAAACAATAATAACTGAAGCCCTTGTAGTAGATGAAGTCATCAGAAAAGTGGTGGATGAGAAGAGAGCCGAGGACAGATCAGTAAGTAAACCCAACATTTCAGGCATAAGAAGAGAATTCCACTATTAAATGTGTCCACAGACACAGGTAGTGTGTTGCAAAGAAAGTTAATGAAATAGAGTAAATAAAATGAATAACATAAATCAATTCATAAAATGAATCGATAAAATTAAATTCAGGTTATATTTAAATAGCCAGCACCAGCCTACCTAATCCTGGGGGTGTTGCCTGCAGAGATTTTCAGCAATTTTTAAAACGTATTCAATAAATTCAGTACACAAGCCAGTATTAGTAATCCACTTCCCACCAAAGATATTCTTTAAATGGTTGTTTTTAAAAATCATAAAAAAGTGCCATATTTAGTAATTATAATTGAAACTGAAGGTAGTTGATTATATTACTATGTTCTGTTTACATTTAACTGTACAAAATTAATTTATTTACTCTTCATTGACTACTATATGCCAGACACCATGCTAAGAACATTTCACTCATAATCTCATTTAATCCTCATGAAAAATTTATAAAGCAGCTACTATTATCCCCTTTTTACAAATAAACAAACTAGAAGTTAGGGAAATTAAATAACTTAGTTACGATCACAAACCTCGTAAGTGGCAGAGTTGGATTTTGAACTTAGGCTGATCAGTATCAAACATCTTAACATTATAAATTTATTTTGGTGTCAGGAAAGAAAAAGATAAAGATACTCCTAGCAGTCAGTTTAAGTTTGAGTGGCCTTTCCTGACACACCATAATTTATAATAATAAGTAATTTGAGAACATCTATATTTTGACTTTCTTATGTGCTTCCTATTGAAAAAAAAACTGAATCAACTTTGAATGAGCTATTTGTTTTTGTTACATAATAAGTGACTAGAATATAATCAGTTTTAATTGAAGCACTTAAATACTAACTTATCTTGGTATAATATCCAACAAATTCTTGGCACCTGCATTATTCAAGTTATGTAGAAAAATCTAATTAACTTAAGAATTAAGAAAAACACAATTTGAATATGTGAAAATTCCTAACTAGAGAACATTGAAAAGTTGGTTTGTTAATTAAAACATATCTAACACAAATTAAGACTAATTCTAAAGAAAATCAGAGAGAGAAGTTCTAGGTAAAATAATGTAACATAAAGTAAAATAAGATATGTAAATCAAAAGAATTTCAACTGATCCATTGATTATTACCATGCAAAGTGACATTGCTAAGGACTTGAAACATATTCTCACAGTTAAACAATCCTCCTAAATTTTTAAGTACACTAAAAATTTGTTTAACACATTTTTTTCTTTGAGTATAAATGTAAATTTTAGCATCATTCCTAATCAAATAATCATACATTCCTAATTAGTTAGGCATAATTAATGAGACATGATATTATTTTTAATTACTATAATAACCCATAAGCATCTCCATATGCTATATTAAATATAAAGATGAAATATCCAAATGGGTTTTAGTTAGTCATGTTATGAGGTAGGTCATGTCATAAAATTGGGTAACACTGAGGACTAAGGTAGATGGACAATCTCAATAAATAAATACCTTCCAGAGGCAGAGCAATAGAAACTTGGGCAAGAAATAAAATATGTAGTGGGGAGAGGGAAATATTTACTTTCAGAAAATCAATTCAATAAAGATGTTCTGTCTACTCATAAATACACAAAAAACATCCATTATTCTTTTTTAAGATTGATATATATGCACATATATTAGAGACAGGAAGAAAGAGATAGAAAAAGAGGGAGAGAGACATTCTAGTGAGGTAGACAAATGGGTAAATCTATCATTTCTTAAGTATTGATTTTAGTAACATTTTAAGCTTTCTATGACTATGGTCTCTTTTTCCATAACCATTATCATCAATAATGAAATTTTATTGAGTCAGAGCTGCCCCAAACATGAATACTCTCTTCAAGTACATTATTAGGTCTTCTTAGTGCATCAATTTTTGCACACTCTGAGGGTTTCCAATTTGTGAATTACTCTTTTAATATATTGAGCTTATATCTGTACTTTCTGATCTATCATGTTTTTAGTGACTTAATTCTTTTTATATACTCAAAGATTTTATGATTCACTAAGATGTGGTAAGGGGAGAAAAGAGTAGTAGGCTTAGTATAACCAAGTTGTCAACAAAGAAGAAAAGCTATATGCTGCCCCTGCTTTACAATTTCATGGTCTTATGATAACCCTGTTCTTCCACCCAGCTATACATTCAGCTTTTAGCAAGTTAATTGCTAACCTACACTTCAGAAATTTCCCTTCAATTAATTATTCATTCAAAAAATATTTGAGATCACCTCCTTTGTACCAGACATTATATTTTGTGCTCAGAGTGCAGAAATGAACAACATATTTCCTGATCTCATTAAACTCATAGTCTATAGGGAAAGAAGTAAAACACCAATGATTACTATGTGGTTTGTTATTGCTCTCATAAAAGCATGCCAAGGCACTATCAAAATAAAGAACAGATTTCTCAATAGCCCATCAGATCAGGAAAATTTTCTCAGAGGAGGTTAGTTATTCTTGAGATAAATCCTGAAGTCCATGAAGAAGTTTCCCAAGCAGAAAAAGAGGAAAGAATGTTCCATGCCTGAAGAACAGCGTGTAGGAATGCAAACCCCTGAGTTAGCAGCAGGAGTCCAACAAATGGAATTATTAACAATGGCTGAAGTAGAGACAGCATATGGGGCAGCACCAGAAGATAAAGAGAGTTAGAAACACAGGCAGGAGCCCTATGCAATAAACTAAGTTTTAACGCTATCCTGAAATCTAGAAACCACAGGAGACTTTTAAAGAATTCTGTGTATTTAGCTAAGTAGCACCTTGACATGATTAACCTGGCAGCATATGCTTTGACAAGAGATTCAGATATCAAGTAAGGAAACGAAATACGCTATTGCAACAACCTAGATCAGGAAGGTGGACCCACTGAAAGTTAGTTGTGGGGAAGGCATTAGGAGGAAATAGGAGGAAAGGACTGCATGCAGGCTGACATAAATATACATAGGGATTCAATGAGGACAAGGTTACAGATGTAAAGGTGAAAAGCACCTTCAGCATAGCAGATGATGGACTTTGTCTTTGGAATATTAAAGTGCCGGTGGCCAACTAATCAGATACTCAGATCTGGATCTCAGAAGAAAGGCAGAGACAAACATCAGGAAAGCAACATTTATATAGGTGATAGGGTTTGGTTGAAGTCACCCAGGGAAGAAGGCAAAGAGTGAGAACAGAATGCAAGGATAGTGTCAAACTACTCTACTCAGAGTAGGAAACTTCAGTTTATGAAACATTAAATTCAAATTTTCCAATGATAGGAAGCTATTGCTTTTTCAAATGCAAATAACTCAAATCCACACATTAAGCCATCTCTGACGTAATCTTTATTTTGTAAACATTTACAATGAGCATGATTTCCATCTGACTTTAGATCTAATCTTCACATCATGTTCAGAGACAGATCCAACTTGAAGCTAATGAAGCTTAAATATCAAGGTCCCTCATTTGCATAGGCTCCTTCCAAGACCCAGAAAAAGGTCCAGCTATGAGTTCATACGGTCATACAATTTTTTTTTAAGTTTGCAAAAGTAGGATATTTTAACTGTAATTGATTAAGACTAATGTTGTTTTCTACTAATTTTCCCCTCTTGTTAGGTAGCATAGGATGACTTTAGGCATTTTGGAGATACAGCTAAGGGGAAATTAGAATGGAGATACACATAGTTTGAGTTCAGTGGGAAATATTTTTGTAATTCAGTCAGTTCTATACACAACTAGATTATAGCTACCTGTTCCAGGATAGGAATGAGTTCCAGAAACACCCTTCTACCCAGTGACCTAGGGTGCTGCAAGATCAGAGTTCACATGGTGATCTGAGCAGGCCCTAATGGCACTTCAACCTATGAGTTAAAGTAGAATCTGGTTGTTAAGTGTCTGGAACCAGCAGCTAGTCCGTGTGAAATTCTTCTAAATCTCACTCATATATTTTAAAAACCTCTCAAAGTCTTTCCAAATTAAAAAAAAATCTAGAAATTGCTTGACATTTTCAATAATATATAAAGCTAAGAAGAACATATAAGCTATCAAAAATAAATACATTTTGATCAAACATGCTGGGAAAAAAGCATTTTTCTCTTCTCTGTGTAGAAAAAGATATAAGGAACCTATTATAATATAAAGAGTTGATCAAAGAGTAGTAGGCAGCCAAAAATGCAGAGGGAAAAAAAGAAGGCATCATGCAACTAATTGAGTAAAAATCATACTAGTTTTCTAGATTTTTATGATGTTTGTGGCTTTTGACCATTTTTAAAAATGTAATATTAATTATGATTTCTTTCTCATCCTAAATACTCACTTTTGTATTTAATTACACATTTATAATTTTGCATTACTTTGTTAAACAGAGCCTCTGAAATTATACAAGATCTACCTCCTATAAAACCTAGTTCTTCCCTAATGGAGAAAGGAAAACAGCTTGAAAATATGTATTTTTTTAATATTCACTACACTTCTGTGGAAAGAGTAGAGAAAAAAACATACTGAATACTATTCAAAGATATTCATGAAAATTATTTCTGAGTGCTCCACTGACATTCTAATTTCTTTAAATGGTTCTTAATCCACCAAATACTATCATGATAGTAACACTATTTCAAAAGCATCATTTCACACAACAAATTTGCATGGATTTTGGAATACTATAAACTATATATCATTGATTTAAAGCCATGGTGATCTGCTTTATACTTTTGAACAATTATCTACTGCTTTGGTAAAATACTGAGTTTAATAGTACAGGGCATATAGTTGTCACTTTATTGCTTAACCAGAAAAAATAAACTGAATTTAAGTCCTGGAAAAAATCAGTTATTTTCCAGGTATAATGGTAGCTGTAAAAAACAACACACACACACAAAAAAAACTTGGTTTTTGTTTTATTTAGCAAAGATATCACATTGACATACCATATTACAGCCAGACCTACCCTTAGATACCTGAAGAATAGAAGGGCCAAAAAAATAATAAAAATGACTGTTCTGATATATTAAGTATAATCCTTGCAGGTACTGATATTTAGAGATGAATAAAAGAAGAACCTCATTTTCTAAAATGTCAATTGTGCAGTTTGTGCTTGCCTGAAGCATCTCAAAATTGCAAAATACCCCTCTACCAGACAGTATGAGGAGCTTCACTTTCGTAGCAGAATGGAGGGAATGGATTTCTGAAAACTAATCATTTTTATAACATTTCTCTAGAGTGTTGAGTGAATTTGATGTATACACATTTTCCCTTTAAAGTCATTTATAACCTGATTTATCAAGATCAATATTTTAAACTATAGTTATAGCTTTTAAAATTTTATTTATCTCTGATATGAGAATGCAGAGTCTTAAAGAACTGAAAGGGTAAATTTTTCATATTATTTAAATCTGGATGTGTATGTCAGATTATTTTCACAGGAAATTTTCCAGCTTCTAAACTAGGTATATATGTCTAGCTCTTTAGGAAAAAACATAGCAAGAATTTCCCTGAAATCTCTTCTGTGTAAATGTGGGCAGAATGTGTGCTGCCTCCAGTTCATACTAGTCCTACTTTCTCAAGTTCTCTCCACCCTCTAACTTTTCACTGAAATAGCAATTTGGACACATATGAAAATGCACAAATCTAATAGCACAGAACAATATGGGTAGCAATTTATCATATGCTAGAATCTGGGAGGAGTTTACATAAAATATAATACCAGTGGGCCAGATTTTAAAAATCCAATTAGTGTCATGTTATTATTCACACACTGCCTCTTGCTCTAAATATCTTATGTAGATTATTGTCCCCTTAAATATCTAGCATTGTTGTTTATTTACATGCAAGTTCTTACCATGCTTCCTACCTAGTCTAACTTGAAAGAAAAGAATATCAGTAGTTTCCCAGTAAATGTTTATTGTTTTGCAACTGAAGCTCTGTGTAAGTGTTAGTTCTTAGACAACAAAACAAAAGTAACAGTTTGGTTTCTAATCTAAAGTGTTGCTTAATTTCACATGTAAAATTATTGATTAAATTCATATATCTGCTAAATTAAATCTTGAAAATTAAACTACCATTTCTTTTATAGATCAATCAGAATTATTTTTTACTAGGTAATTAATTGTGGTTTTGTGCCTATGGTACAAAAGAAATTACCTGAAGCTTTAGCTAAATGTTCTTCCCTAAGTTTATTAGTAATTTAATCATCTTGGCTACCAAACAACTAAATTTCAATCATTCTACAGTTGGTTTTAGGATAGTTTCCCTAATAAAGTATATATGGACTACACCAGCTGGTAGACATTTTTTTAAGTTTCCAGAATATTCTTCCTAAAGGTATAGAAGAAAATGAGAGAAATGAAATAAATATTCTTCGAAGGCTCCACCTTGATCTTTGTAGCAAGAAAATAATTCAGCATTCCACAAAAGATGAACTAAATTGCCATCCTGCCATTTTAATACACTTCTGTATTAGCCTGACCCTATCTGTACACATTGATTGGACTATTCTGCTGTGTGTTCTTTACAAATAGCTCACAATAAATGACCCTGCTGTGCAACAGTCATTACAAGACAATTTAACTAGTGCTTACAGCTCTTCAGTTGTTGAAAGAAAAGAGGGAGGTTATCCAGAACTAATAAGGTAGCAATGACATTCAGTAGATCAAAATAAAAAGCAAAAAGAGAGAAAAAAGAAAAAGAAGAAATTCAAAAGAATTGGCAAATCATCTTCCTGTTCCATTGAGTTAAGACTGATTTAGGACCACAAAAAATTTCTCAGGTCACTGCTGTGGAAAAAGTTACCATCGAATACAAATGTATTTGTTTGTATCTGTATCTGAGATTTTACATCACAACTAGTCAGGCAACTAAGAAGATAACACACATTTAGTAGTAGTAATGAACAATTAAAAGCAAAAAAAGAGGTGAGTGTGTGTATTTTTATTTAGGATGAAAAAGAAGCCAGAAGAAGTGTCCTTATATTGAATAATTAGCTAGGTAACCAGAAGCTCTGAAAATTGCAACGTGTGTTTTGTGGCAAAGATGCTGGGCCTCAGTAAATACTCCAAGGTTCAACACTTCAAATCACTATAACATCATCAGTGATAACAGTATTACAGAGCTATGGTGTAGTGGGTGTTCCAAGCGATGACTTGTCCCCACTGTAATTTCTAAAAAAAAAAGGGTATCAGAATGACTCTGAGAACAGTTGGAAATACAAATGTTTCTGGGCCAAAATCAATCATGTAAATAGAGCTTCATATTAAATTTGGGTTTTCAGAGAGGAGAACTTTCTGGTTACAAGAAAAAAGTCACTTTGTTTTGTTTTACTTGTCCTTATAATAATAATATGAGACTATGTGCTTCTCTGAGTCATAGACTTGCACAATCAATATATGTGTCAAAATATCTAAGAACCTTATTCAGGGCTCATTTGAGTTCATGGGGGAGAATTAGACTCAAAAAATATTAGAAATAGGGTTATAAATTGCATGGAGATAACATTCTAAATATCCCAGTCTTTTTTCTTTTGCAAGTTGGTGAATGTGTGTGAGTGGACTCATATTGGATAGAATGGATTCAATATTTAAAAGGGTTAGGAAATGTCCCTCAAATGGCATAGTTGATTTCCCAGAAGTGAGTTATAGGATACTAGTTTGAAATGTTGACTACACTGTTGTGTTTAATGCAACATGGCCACATCTACTTATGAGAATCATACACCACCACACTGTTGTATAGCATGTGAAGTCCTCCCTCTGTCCTCAGAGTCACTGACTTCTGTCATGAAACCTGTTGCCATTTTCATACTGTATTATTTAGTTCACAATTTTCTAAATAAGAGTTTCCAGCCCCTCTACATCTGGGACAGTTCAGTGCATGAAACCCAGAAGCTCACTATGGCACTGAATCTCAAGGGGGTGGGATGCATGCCCCTTTTGCGGAGAAGTCAAAGCTTCTGAGTTGATTAATTAGAAAAGATCCTGCAGGTGATTGTACTGTGCACCTCCAGGTGAGGTGAACCCCCCCTCCCCACCTCATGTTTGAAAATGATGGGTTTGGGATAGTTACTCTGAAGTTGTTGCTAAGAGCTCTTTAAAAACAGAGACATGGGTTCAGGTCTTCCCCATCTGAAGACAGAAACCTGCTAATCATCTCTGATACTTTCCCTCTCTTTTACATACTATATTTATCAAGTACTGCTAACTCTACTTCTAAAACAAATTTGGAATCTACCCACTTTTCTCCTCTCCAATGCAGAAAGACAAGCCCATGGCCTAGCATCTTTCACCCAAACCACTGCAATACCCTCTTAATCATTCTCATTTCTACTACTGCTCTTTTCTAAGCCATTTCCCATATAGCACCAGAGTGATCAATTTAAAACATGGATAAACTCATGTCACCCTACATAAAATCTCCAGTGATTTCACAAAACACTGGGGTGGGATTTGGGGGTGGGGGAAGAAAATATCCATTACCTTTAATATAGTCCTCAAGTCTCTCTGCTAATTGCCCCTGCCCAGCCTTCTTTCAGCTTTTCAAGATTCCACAGGCTCTTTCCTTGCTCTTCTGCCTGACACTCTCTTCCCTAATGTTTCTGGTTGCTAATATCACTCTTCCTTAGATCTTACCTTAAAATACTCATGTCCCTGAGAGAGAGGAATACACGGGGAAATGCACAAGGAGAACACTTCCCCAAACCCATGGGCTTGGAAAATAAGAGGGGCTGAATTTCAAGAGTTCTTGCAGCCAGTGGGGCTTAAAGCCTGGTATAAAGGTCAGTGGGCACTGTGCTCCTCCTTGAGAGAAGGCAGGCAAACAGCCCAGGCGCAGACAGCTTAGAAACAGTGGAACTGCACACACAAAAGGGAGATGATTTGCTCTTCCAACACATAGCTGACAGGCAACTTTCACAGAGACACAACTTTCACAGAGACACCTCTCCAGTAACAAAGGAGCTGGCTGGCACCATTTCTCTCCCTCACCCTTCAGCATAAACACAGAGCCACCTGTGGGAAGCAGTGCAGTGCCAACCCTGGCTACGTAACTTGCTTACACTAAGCACCATCCACTTGCAGTCCAGCGGAACTGCTCTTCTCAATCCCTCTTGCCTCAGTCCCAGTGTGGCAGGCCCCTCCCCCAGAAGACCAACACAAACCCCTGCTCATACCACATCTTCTGACCACAGAGTTTTGTAGGACCTCAGTTCCAGTGGAGGTGTTAACAGGTCTCAGTTCACAGCAGACCAGAGCACATCTAGTTAAAACCACACTTTAGCCAGGAACCAAACACTGCCCACAGCAGGCAAGGAGAGCCTCTGCAAATGACTGGCCTGAAGGACAGAGCAGCCAGAACACAATAGCAGAGTGTATCAGCACATACCAGACATTCCCTGAAGTGCCAGGCCCTGGGCACTATATGACCTCTTCTACATAAGACCATTACTTTTTCTAACACAGAGAAGAAGGCAGGGACTTAGACAAAATTCTAAGATAGAGGAATTTAGCCCAAATGAAAGAACAAGGCTATGGACAGATATTTAAGCAAAACACATATAAGTAAAATGCCTGATGGAAAATTTAAAGGAATGATCATAAGGATACTCACTGGGCTTGAGAAAAGAACAGAGAATCAGTAAGACCCTACCACAGTAACAGTTAAAGAAGAATCAATCAGAGATGAAGATTACAGTAAACAAGATTAGAAACACACTTGATGCAATGAACAGCAGGCTGGAAGAAGCAGAGGAACGAATTAATGACCTAGAAGACAAAGTAGTGGAAAAGAATTATGCAAAATGAGAATACACCTAGGGAATTCAGTGACTCCATCAAATGTAATAACATTCATATTATAAGAGTCTCAGAAGAAGAGAGAAAAAGGGGGCTAGAGAATTTATTTGAAGAAATAATGGCTGAAAACTACCCTAATCTAAGGAAGGAAACAGACATCCAAAACAGACATCCAAATCCAAGGAGACACAGAGACCTCCCATCAAAACCAACCAAAGCAGACCAATACTAAGACATATTGTAATTAAATTTGCAAAATATAGTGATAAAGAAAAAAAATCTTAAAAGCAGCAGGACAAAAAAGTGATTAACTTACAAGGGAAAACCCATAAAGCTAGCTGGAGATTTTCCAACAAAAACTTGGCAAGCCAAAAGGGAGTGGCATGATATACTCAAAGTGCTGAAAGGGAAAAATCAGCAGCTAAGAATTTTCAATCCAGCAAGGCTACCATTCAAAACAGAAGGAGAGATAAAGAGTTTCCAAGACAAATAAAAACCACTAATTTAATATTTCATGTTCACTAAACTAACCTAGCAAGAAATATTAAAAGGGACTCTTTGAGTGGAAAGGAGAGACCAAACAAGACAGTATAAAGGCAAGAAACACAGAAGCAGTAAAAATGAATATGTCTGTAAAAATCATCCAAGGAACTCAGACACATAAAAAGATACAAAATATAATAACATATACCTAAAATGTGGGCAGGAGAGAAGAATGGGTTCAAACTTGAACAACCATCAACTTGATATAGATTACTATTTGCAAAAGAGGGTATATACAAAGCTAAAGGTAGCCATATATCAAAAACCACTAATAAACATGCAAAGAATAAAGACAAAAAAATCCAAATATATTACTAAAGAAAATCAGCAAAACATAAAAGAGAGAAAGACAAGCAAGGATCAGAGAAAATCTCCAGAAACAATGGCAAAACAAGTAATAAAATGACAATAAATACATACCTATCAATAATTACTTTGAACGTAAATGGATTAAACACTCCAATTTAATGGCATAAGGTTTCAGAGTGGATAAAAAAAAAAAAAGAAAAACAAGACACATCTATATGCTGCCTACAAGAGACTAATTTTAGACCTAAGGACACCAGCAGATTGAAAGGGAGGGGTTAGAGAAACATCTATCACGCAAATGGGTGTCAAAAGAAAGCCAGAGTAGCAATACTTATATCGGACAAACTAGACTTTAAAATAAAGACTGTAGCAAGAGACTCAAAGGGCACTATATAATAATAAAGGGAATGATCCAATAAGAAGATATAACAATTGTAAATATTCATGCACCCAACATGGGAGCACCCAAATATATAAAACAATTAATAACAAACATAAAGGACTTTGAGATATCACCTCACATCTGTCAGAATGGCTAAAATTAAGAACCCAGGAAACAAAGATGTTGACAAGGATGCTGAGAAAGGGGAATCCCTTACACTGTTGGTGGGAATGCAAACTGGTACAGCCACTTTGGAAAACAACTTAAAACTTAAAAACAGAACTACCCTCCCATCTAGTAATTGCACTACTAGGTACTGACCAAAAGAATACAAAAATACTGATTCAAAGGAACATATGCACCCTGAGGTTTATAGCAGCATTATCAACAATAGCCAAATTATGGAAAGAGACCAAATGTCCACTGACTGATGAATGGATAAAAAGAGATGGTGTACACACACACACACATACACACACACACACACACACACACACATATACATACAAACACAGGAATATTACTCGGCCATAAAAAAGAACAAAATCTAGCCATTTGCAATGACATGGATGGAACTAAAGAGTATTAAGCTAAATGAAATAAGTCAGTCAGAGAAAGACAAATACCATATGGTTTCACTTATATGTGGAATTTAAGAAACAAAACAGATGAACATGGCAGGGGGGAGAGAGAGGCAAACCAAGAAACAAACTCTTACCCACAGAGAACAAACTGAGGGTTGGTCGAGGGGAGATTGGCGGGGGAATGGGTTAAAAGGGTGATGGGTATTGAGGAGGGTACTTGTGATGAGCACTGGGTGTTAATATATAAGTGACGAATCTCTAAATTTTACTCCTGAAACTAATATTACACTACATGTTAACTAACTGGAATTCAAATAAAACTTAAAACAAAAATAACAAACATAAAAGAACTAATTGATAATAATGCAATAATAGTAGGGGACTTCAACACCCCACTAACATCAAAGGACAGATCATCTAAACAGAAAATAAACAAGGAAACAATGGATTTGAATGACACATTAGATCAGATGGACTTAACAGATATATTCAGAAACATTTCAACCTAAAACAGAAGAATACACATTCTTCCAAGTGCACGTAGAACATTCTCCAAAATAGATCGCATACTAGGTCACAAAACAGACATCAACAAATACAAAAAGACTGAAGTCATACTATGCACCTTTCTGACCACAATGTTATAAAACTAGAAGTCAACAACAAGAAAAAATCTGGGAAGGCCACGAATACATGGAGGTTAAACAACATGCTACCAAACAATGAATGGGTCAACCAGGAATTCCAAAGCCTTTGGGATGCAACAAAAGCAGTCCTAAGAGGGAAATATATAGCAATATAGGCCTACCTCAAGAAGCAAGAAAAATCTCCAATAAACAACCTAACCTTATAGCTAAAGGAGCTAGAAAAAGAACAAAAAACAAAGCCTAAAGCCAGCAGAAGGAAGGAAATAAAAAAGATTAGAGCAGAAATAAACAAAATAGAATCTAAAAAACAAAACAAAACAAAATAAAACAGATCAATAAAATCAGGAGCTGGTTCTTTGAAATAAGTAATAGAATTGATAAACCAATAGCCAGACTTATCAAAAAGAAAAGACAAAGGACCCAAATAAATAAAATCACAAGTGTAAGAGGAGAAATAACCAACACCACAGAAATACAATTACAAGAGAATATTATGAAAAACGATATGCCAACAAATTGGACAACCTGGTAGAAATAGACAAATTTCCAGAAACATATAAACTACCAAACCTGAAACAGGAAGAAACAGAAAACTTGAATAGACCAAGAACCAACAAAGAAATTGAATCAATATTCAAAAATCTCCCAACAAACACAAGTCCAGGACCAGATGGCTTCAAAGATGAATTCTACCAAACATTTAAAGAAAAGTTAATAGCTATTCTTCCCCAATTCTTCCAAAACATAGAAATGGAAGGAAAACTTCCAAATTCATTCTATGAGGGCAGCATTACCCTGACACCAAAACTAGATAAAAACTCCACTTAAAAAAAGTACTACAGACACATGAAAAAGTGCTCAACATCGCTCGGCATCACGGAAATCCTAATCAAAACCTCAATGAGATACCACCTCACACCAGTCAGAATGGCTAAAATTAACAAATCAGGAAATGACAGATGTTGGCGGGGATGCGGAGAAAGGGGAACCCTCCTACACTGTTGGTGGGAATGCAAGCTGGTGCAGCCACTCTGGAAAACAGTATGGAGGTTCCTCAAAAAGTTGAAAAAAGAGCTACCATATGACCCAGCAATGCACTACTGGGTATTTACCCCAAAGATACAAATGTAGGGACCCGAAGGGGTATGTGCACCCCGATGTTTACAGCAGCAGTGTCCACAATAGCCAAACTGTGGAAAGAGCCAAAATGTCCATTGACAGACGAATGGATAAGGAGAAGGTGGTATACATATACAATGGAATATTATGCAGCCATCAAAAGGAATGAAATCTTGCCATTTGCAATGATGTGGATGGAACTGGAGGGTATTATGCTGAGCAAAATAAGTCAATCAGAGAAAGACATGTAGCATATGATCTCACCGATATGAGGAATTCTTAATCTCAGGAACAAATTGAAGGCTGCTGGAGTAGTGGGGGGTGGGAGGGATGCGGTGGCCAGGTGATAGACATTGGGGAGGGTATGTGCTATGGTGAGCGCTGTGAATTGTGTAAGACTATTGAATCACAGACCTGTACCTCTGAAACAAATAATACATTATATGTTAAAAAAAAAAAAAAAAAGAAGATAGCAGGAAGGGAAAAATGAAGGGGGGGGAATCGGAGGGGGAGACGGACCATGAGAGACTATGGACTCTGAGAAACAAACAGGGTTCTAGAGGGGAGAGGGGTGGGGGGATGGGTCAGCTTGGTGATGGGTATTAAAGAGGGCACGTACTGCATGGAGCACTGGGTGTTACATGCAAACGATGAATCATGGAACAGTACATCAAAAACTAATGATGTAAGGTAATTAACATAACATAATAAAATTAAAAAAAAAAAAAGTACCACAGGCTGATATCCCTGATTAACACAGACGCAAAAATTCTCAATAAAATATTAGCAAAAGAATTTATGCAATACATTAAAAAAATCATTCACTACAATCAAGAGGGCTTTATTGCTGGGCTGCAAGGGTGGTTCAATATTCACAAATCAGTCAACGTGATACATCACATTAACGAAAGAAAGGATAAGAACCATATCATTTCGATAGGTGGCAGAAAAAGCATTTGACAAAGTACAACATCTATACATGATAAAAAGCCCTCAACAAAGTAGGTTTAGAGAGACCATACCTCAACATAATAAATGGCATATATGAAAAACTCACAGCTAATATCATCCTCAATGGGGAAAAAAGGAGAGCTTTTCCTCTATGGTTAGGAACAAAACAGAGATGTTCACTCTCACCACTTTTATTCAACATAGTACTGGAAGTCCTAGCCACAATAATCATACAATAAAAAGAAATAAAAGGCATCCAAATTGGCAAAGGAAGAAGTCAAATTTCACTATTTGCAGATGACATAATACTCTATATAGAAAATCCGTAAGACTCCACCAAAAAAGTGCTGGAACTGATACACAAAATTTAGTAAAGTTGCAGGATACAAAATCAACATACAGAAATCTGTTGCATTTTGGGTGCCTGAGCGGCTCAGTCGGTTAAGTGTTTGCCTTCAGCTCAGGTCATGATCCCAGAGTCCCAGGATCTAGTCCCACATCAGGATCCCCGCTTCGCAGGGAGTCTGCTTCTCCCTCTGACCCTCCCCCCTCTCGTGCTCTCTCTCTCTCTCTCTCACAAGTAAGTAAAATCTTAAAAAAAAAGAAATCTGTTGCATTTCTATACACCAATAATGAAGCAGTAGAAATAGAAATTAAAGAATCAATCCTATTTACAAGTGTACCAAAAATAATAGGATACCTAGGAATAAACCTAACCAAAGAGGTGAAAGACCTGTACTCTGAAAACTATAAAACACTGATGAAAGAAACTGAAGATGACAGAGAGAAATGGAAAGACATTCCATGCTCGTGGATTGGAAGGACAAATATTGTTAAAATGTCTATACTACCCAAAGAAATCTACACATTTAATGCAATCCCTATCAAAATACCACTAGCATTTTTCACAGAACTAGAACGAGTAGCCCTAAAATTTATATGGAACCACACAGGACCCCATACAGTCAAAACCACCTTGAAAAAGAAAAACAAAGGTGGAGGCATCACAATTCCAGACT
The DNA here is from genome assembly GCF_004348235.1 of Phoca vitulina. Classification (NCBI taxonomy): domain Eukaryota; kingdom Metazoa; phylum Chordata; class Mammalia; order Carnivora; family Phocidae; genus Phoca; species Phoca vitulina. Next base: position 43,979,211 of record NW_022589708.1, read on the forward strand.
TTAAGTTATATCACAAAGCTGTACTGATCAAAACAGCATGGTACTAGCACAAAAAGACACATAAACCAATGGAACAGATTAGAAAGCCCAGAAATGAAGCCAAATTACATGGTCAGTTAATCTTCAACAAAGCAGGAAAGAATATCCAATGGGAAAAGGAAAGTCTCAACAAAGTGTGTCAGGAAAACTGTATAGCCATACGCAAAAGAGTGAAATTGGACCACTTTCTTAAACTATACACACCAATAAATTCAAAATGGATGAAAGACCTAAATGTGGGACCTGAAACCATAAAAATCCTAGAAAAGAGTACAGGCAGTAAGGTCTCTGATATTGGCTGTAGCAACTTCTTTCTAGATATGTCGCCTGTGGCAAGGGAAATAAAAGCAAAAATCAACTATTGGGGCTACATCAAAATAAAAAGCTCCTGCACAGCAAAGGAAACAATCAACAAAACTAAAAGGAAAGCCACAGAATGGGAGAAGACATTTGTAAATGACATAACTGATAAAGGGTTTGTGTTCAAAATATATAAAGAATTTATGCAACTCAACACCCAAAATACAAATAATCCAATTTAAAAATGGGCAGAAGACACAAGTAGACATTTTTTCCAAAGAAGACATATAGGTGGCCAAGAGACTCATGAAAAGATGCTCAACGTCATTTATCATCAGGGAAATGAAAATAAAAACTACAAGGAGTTATCAACTTACACCTGTCAGAATGGCTAAAATTAACAACACAAGAAACAACAGGTGTAGGGGAGGTTGTGGAGAAAAGGGAACCCTCTTGCACTGTTGATGGAAATGCAAACTAGTGCAGCCACTCTGGAAATCAGTATGGAGATTCCTCAAAAAGTTAAAAATAGAATTATCCTAAGATCTAGCAATTGCACTACTAGGTATTTACCCAAAGAATACAAAAATACTAACTCAAAGGGATACATGCAACCTAATGTTTATAGCAGCATTATCTACAATAGTCAAGTTATGGAAACAGCCCAAGTGCCCATCAATTGATGAATGGATAAAGAAGGTGTGACTGACACATATATATCATATACACACACACATACACACACGATGGAATATTACTCAGCCATAAACAGTGAAATCTTGCTATTTGAAATGACGTGGATGGAGCTAGAGACTATTACGCTAAGCAAAATAAATCAGTCAGAGAAAGACAAATACCATATGATTTCACTCATATGTGGGATTTAAGAAACAAAACAAATGAACAAAGGAAGAAAAAAGAGAGGGGGGGGAAGCCAAGAAATAGACTTAACTATGTAGAACAAATTGATAGTTACCAGAAGGAAGGTGGGTGGGGGGATGGGGGAAATAGGTGACGAGGATTAAGGAGTTCACTTACTGTGATGAGGACTGGGTGATGTATAAAATTGTTGAATCACTATATTGCACATCTGGAACTAATATTACACTGTATGTTAACTAACTGAAATTTAAATAAAAATTTAAAAAAAAAGAAAATGGATAAAAGGCTTAGGAAAGTATCTGGCATCCAGTAAGTGATACATACATTTTAGCTATAAAAAAAAAAAATACTGTGTTACTTTTGTCTACCCTGAAACACAATTGTATGTTTTTATATCATATAAATTTGGATCAGGTACTCATTTACATTATGCTTGATTCATACATCAAGTTCCGCCTGAATCAATTTGGATTCTAAATAGATTCTTTTAAACAATAAGCTTAAAAATACTTCATCCTTCAACAGAGATAGCAATGGAAGTGTAATTGAGGGCATGATTAATTCACATTTGATGGAGGTTAACAGTAGTCATTCTGTTCAAATACACAGTAATCTGATTATGTTATAGAGTGTGCTTGATTTCCCAGTTGGACTATTTTTTAAGGCTTTTGAAAAAAAATTACACTTAAATAAATTCAGTTGATTATTTGCCTTTTATATACCAATATGGAAGCTCAATAAGAAACTCAAAGCTTTAATCTCACAATATTTCTTCACCAGAGAACTAAATGCAAATGTCCTTCATTTTCAATTAAGAGATGTAGCAAAAAGGCAATAAGGCTTTTCTGAAAAAAAAACTGTCTTACTTATTTTTAGCTATGGAGAGAAGGAAAAGATTCATATTTTTCTAAGATGTTTTTTTTGTTTTTCATATTTTCGTAGAGTGTTTTAAATTGATTATCAACATTGTCATCACAATGGAAAAGTACAAGTCACTCCCTTCCATGCCAGGTCTGCAGAGCCCAGCTGAAACAAGAATTCTGCCAAGTCAATTTAGAGAGAATCTTCCACCCTCAACATCTGATCTTCTTAGCCTGCCTTCAGCAAGAATTGTTTTGGGTCAGTTTAGCTGGAATCCAGCCTACTCTTGGTATTTCCCTTAGTAATTTTCCACCCACCCAACCCCCAACCCATTCATCAGCTACAAAGCCCCACTTTTTGTTTTCTCTGTTCAGAGTAAAGACCAGTCTCTCTCCACTACGATGCTAGTCCTGAATTGTCTCCCTTATTCTTTCATTATGTGTCAGAATAATTTTTTTTACTTTAACAAGACTCTAAAAATGGATCAAAAAAGAGGAAGGTCTTTTTTTTTTTTTTTTTGCTCTAAGTTTGCTGTATATCTACCTGCATGTAGAGCAATTCAATAATACAAGAGACAAAGTTCAATGAAATCATGAGTTTGTTTAAAAAGATATTAAGAGGGCAACCATACAGTTTCTACATTCTTTTCCCTCCCCCCCTTCTTTCTCTCCATGATTACCTTGAAATGGAGCTGAATATTTCTATAAGATTTAACATTTGCAACAAACCATTTTAGGATTTTGCATTTTGATTGGAATAATGAACAGTATAAAAATAACTCTAGTAATATTTTTTCAAAAACAAATTCATCATATACATAAGAGTCCTTAAAAATGTTTTAATGCAAATTGACAGGCAAAATCTTTGCACTGAAAAGTTGAGTTACATTTCTTATTTGCATTATGTTAAGGATTTATAGGTGGAATGATTTGAATTGGAAAATATCTAAATCTCCTTTATATTGAAAAATGTAAGATGAGGGAAAAATCGAATGGGTTATAAAGGCAGTCTTTATAAAACTAATATTTCATTCATTTTACCTAAGAATAGGAGGGAAAAATTAAAATGTTCTCACAAATCCTGGATACAAACTCTCATATTTTATGCTTCTTTTAATCTTAAAATTCTATACTTGAACAGAAGGGCCATCTGACATTACAATAGAAATCACCACACTGTAACATTTTCAATTAAAAATAGTTGTATATATGATAACCTTTTCCTTAGGGAATAACCATCATTTTCTGAAATAATCGTATCAAAGACACATGATTTTTAAAAGGGATTATCTAGACATGTTAAAAGTTTAGAATAGAGGTATCAAAGTGTCCTTCTGCATTTGGGTACATTAAACTGGCATTTCAGAAGCCAACATTTGTAACCTAAAATATCTTCGGACTTTAACACCTAGTTAATGTAAGTCCCTCTGAAAATAGGTACGAGACAGGTTTTTGTTGTTGTTGTTTTGTTTGTTGGTCTTTGTTTTTTTGTGGGAGGATGGCTAGAGAAAAAAAATCACCTTTTTTATTTTCATGAACTTCTGATTTTTTTTAAACAAATAAACTTTGTTTTTAGTACATTTCACTGTGGAAAAATAATTGCTGGAGAGGTAAAAATATTGGTGGAAAGGTAAGTTCAAATAACCAATGGTGATACTTTATATACTCACATAATATCCTCCATCTTTTCTGATATTTGCACCCTAAATTGGAATTAGAGAGGAACAGGAGAGATACCTGAATACCTGAAATTTGGTCTCATGTTCCTATTTGAGAGCTAAATCTCTTTGTTCTCTTTTTCTTCACCAATTTCTCAGATGCTAAGAGCAGATTTCATTTTTGTTTTTAAGCAGGAAAATGAAGGGAGTAGAACCATTTAATGGCCACATGTCCAAAGATTTAAGGCTCAATATTAAAAATACCTATTCTAACAAGCAGAATTACCTAAAGATTAATTTATTTGCCCTAAGATGAGTATTTCACCTTTAAACATGATTACTTGTCAAAGGGTTTCAAGTAGATGCTCAACTAAATGGTGAGTCCATTAGTGTTGCAGCATTTGACTATAGTGGACAATATATTCAAATCAGTACACATATGGATTTACCACATAAAAGTAGTCTCAATGCAGTGTAAATAATAATGGTCATAAGATGACTCTGTGACCCAAGAGAAAATTTAGAACTGTTGTTTCTCTTCAAGCAAACCAAAGTCAACATTAAAAATCTATTTGAGTATGTCATCAAACAACTTTCAAAACCACTATATTTTTTAATTGATTTGGGAATTCTCTTGGGTGCAAATACATGTGTGCTATGTGCAGGTGAATGAGTATTAAGTGCGTGTGTATATTGTGTGTGTACACCTGAGTATACGGTATATGTGTGTTTGTGTTTTAAAGAACCATTTTGTGGTCAGCCCAGATTAATGCCAATTTAAACTGGGATGAGTCAAATTATAATTATACTAGTTAATTTTCTGAAATAAAGTTTAAGGATGAAGTAGTTATGGATGTGGACTTTTAAGAATAGTTTAGATCTAGTACTGTAATAGGTTATTAAATAACATCATCATGGAGACCTACTATATTTTCCTAAAATCAGTCATAAAACTAGACAGCAGGTCTAATATTTGCTCCTATGCAATTATGAAAGAACTAAAGTGTCTCATGCTAATAATCGAAACTACATTGTACCACTTGAACCACTTAAGTCTTTTCTCTGTACAATAAACACCAAGCATGCCGCTATCCATAGATTCGTAATGACTAGCAACCAGTTCCAGCTTCTAAACTGAAATAACAGCAACCACACCTTTCTTCACCCATAAATGCAAAATCACACAAAGACCACACAGCTGGCATCAATTAACTGATTAAAAATATTATAGTTGATTTGGCATCAGAGCTCTCGTTCCCAACCCTTCCGTTCAGCACGGTGTCACTCAGCCAATTTCATTTACATCAATTGAAAACTAGCATAAAAAGAATTAGGCAAACGGCAATCTACTAAAGTACAAACAAAAGAATAGTAAAATTTCACCCCTCTCCCTTTTTTTCCTATTTTGGCTCTAGTTGAGGTGTAGCCAAATGGAAACCATTTAGAATGTTAAAGATGTTTCGAGACATTTTGTGATACACAGCTTATTTAAACTGACTGAATCCAAAGCAACTATACCATATCTATGACAAAACACTGTAAAAGAACAGTGCTTACTAAATAGCAAGATAATTAGAAGCAAATGGAAAATTAGAGCAAAATGTAAAACAGTACTGCTTCATTTTATGGCCTATTTTAACATGAACGAACAACTTAGTTTGCCAGAGGCCCTTGTTTTGAAAGAGTACTGTAAAAACGTACACACCTGCTTGGAGCTAATTGTAGCATTAACTACCTGAATTGTGAATGGTAATAGGCAACTGTATATACTAGGAATGATCTGAGCCAGTGACTAGATACACATTTTTCCAGGCATTATTTAACAAGATGCCTTCGTAATCTTAAGCATAATATTCTTTGCAAAGATATAGTCAATGTGTACAATAAAATTTTAAAAGATTCATTTAAAATAGTTCTTTTTCTATTTGAAAGTTATTTTCTTAAATAAAAGAATTCAGCTATTATGCAATCTACATATATAAATTATATATATATATTTTTTTCATTTATGTATACTTACACACAGGGTTTTCAAAAATCACGAATATGGTCTTGATTTCCCTGCATAAAATTGAATTGCTCCCTATTGCTCTAATATTCAAGCCCCAAATTCCTACTATGTATGATCTTACTTTTTCTGACATAAAAGTACCTTCACTTACCACTGTATCTTTACTCTCTCCTTTGCCACCATCCTCAGTTCTTTGCACGTATAATCTTTGTTTTACTAATACATTATTGTTTTAATTCCCCTTATGTCCCTGATTCTCTCTTGCCTCTAGGCACTGAATGTGGTATTTTCTTTGAATATGACATTTTCTCAGCCTAGAATACTCACCCCATCTCATTCTTCTTTGATTTAGTTCTCAGCTTAGGGGTCACTTCCCCTGGAAGGATCTCCTAGACTCATTAAGTATATGTTGGTGTCCAGTCTATATGCTGCAGAGCTGCACTTAAAACCGTATCAAAAGGCACTCAAATTGCCTGCTTCCACATCCATATCCTTATTGACTAAGTTCTATGAGATAAGGAAACATGTCTGTCTTATCTGATAGTTCATCCCAGCCCTGGTACACAGTATAAGTCAACAGGTGTATACTGAGCAAATTAATGAATGACAGAATCTGCAAAAAATTCATACTTGGCATTAGTTGAAAGGAAAAAGAATGAATGGTCTTTTAGGATTGAGTGTCTCTGGGGGCTAAGAGTAAGTGAGGAACAGAGTTAAGTCATTGTTTCCTTCCTCCTGTCCCTTGAGAAACTTACTTCACCTCAATGTGATGAGATTAAATGGAGATAATGATAACGGTGCCTATCTTACTGGGATTTCATAAATTTAAATTAATTAACATATGAAGGCACTTAGAAATATGCCCAATACTTCCTAAGGGCTTTATTTATGGTATATATTATAAAAGAAAAATTGCACCAGACCAGTTAAAAAAGCAAGGAAGAGGGCACCTAGGTGGCTCAGTTAAGCGTCTGCCTTTGGCTCAGGTCTTGATCCCAGGGTCCTGGGATCGAGCCCTGCATGGGGCTCCCTGCTCCGTGGGAAGCCTGCTTCTCCCTCTCCCACTCCCCCTGCTCGTGTACCCTCTCTTGCTGTGTCTCTGTCAAATAAATATATAAAATCTTTAAAAAAAAAAAAGCAAGGGAGATTTTATTCAAGATTATTGCAATAGAGGAAAGAGACTATTGCAATAGAAGAGAGAGACTGAATGCAACTCTGTTGAAACAAAAGGCAGAAGTGTTTTTAAGTACTGGGGTGAGCTGGTGAAAAAGTACTAGAGGACTTTAGGGGTTACATGTGATTATGCCATCTGTGTTTACTGATTGGCACTTACTGAGTTAGGCTCCTACCTTTCCACAGAGAATAGAAGACAGGGGCACTATCTTTCCTGATGTTTACATTTCCAGGTCCTTGAGAAAGAAAGGCATTCCTGGATTGTAGAAGACTCTCAAAGAGGCAGAAAAAGAATTTACAATTTCAAGTTTTCCAAAATAAATGTTCTAATAAAAGGGGGGTCAGAAAGAAACCTGTCTGAAGTTTAGTCAAGCTGAGGGGAATTCTTTAAGGCTATCTCAGCCTGTATCGACTGTTTTACCATTAATTAAATAGTAGGGATGAAGGTAAACTGATTTGGTATTTTTTAAACATTGCAGATATACATTTTTTACTGTTTCCAATAATATCATTTGTATACACCAAGTAAGGCCAACACATTTTTGAAATTAAAATGACATTTTATACTGCAGAGTCTTTGCTCCATAAAATATACCGTGAAGTCATAACTGGAGCTAATGAGAGCATAATGAGATATACCTTCCTATAGTGACAAAAGAAAAGGGTACTGAGGTATTAACTAGCAGATGACAGGCCATACCAAATGTACATCACTTAACTCCTGCCTGGAAATTATGGACTGCTAATCTGCAGGCCATGGAATTCAGAACATTATAAAATGTATTAGACCTCCTAGGAAGGAGTGTTTCTCATTCTCAAAGTTATTTGAGTATTTGAATAGACCTGTCTGAGAAGTTACCAATCACCTTCAACTCATCAGATTTGTTCAACTCATTCAATATGTTTCCAATTTTGCTAAAAATGTTGTAAGTCTCATGTCACAATACAGACAACTACTATTTAATCAGAGGGTAATGGGCTAATATATGAAACCTGCTGATTAAACTTCCTAATGTAATTTCAACCTTCAAAAGCAGCTTCTGTGTAGTATTCATATTTAAGGGAAGCAAGCATGACTGAACTAATACTCTATGTTCAGCTACAACTCTAGTGACTATCTGCTACCTTAATTAAGGTACCTTAACTTCAATGTGCTTACTGAAAAGCTTATCAACTGAGAAGTCGCTGTTAAGAAAGGAGCTAAACTCAAATGGTGCCTCTCACAGTAACTATTGTGATTTCAGTTACCTTGAAATGGAAATACAGAGATACGTTATATTAAAAAGGATGAAATGAAATTTTAGTGACTGAGAATAAGAATTATTCTGATCTCAGGTAGGTGCTGCGTGCTTCTAGTGAAGCCTATGCTGTGAGGATACCCGCTCTACACCTACTTTATGCACAGAAAAACAGCCTCACAACTATAGTCTACACATCTAGGCCAGCTATTTCACAAACAGATTCTTGTTGTAATAAGAAGTAAAGAAGAAGACTATGAATAAGCGTGGAGAAGCACAGCATTTAAAAAAAAAATTCTCAAAGCTCATGCCTTCCTCTTATTAGGCAATGCGAACATAAAGGACAAGACATTTCACTTAAGTTGCAAACATCCTGAGAGAAGAGACTCCACACCTTTTTTTTTTAAAAGATTTTATTTAATTACTGTTTATTTGAGAGAGAGAGAGAGAGAGAGAAAGAGAGGAGCAGAGGGAGAGGGATGAGCAGTGCAACACGGAGTTCAATCCCATGAACCATGATCTGAGCCTAAATCAAGAGACCCATGCTTAACTGACTGAGCCACCAGGCGCCCCTCCACAACCTTTTTCAGCAGCTAATGTTTAAAAGGCTACTGCTTAGGAAATTTCCTAAATCTTTAATGCAGTTGTTTATGATCCTTGGTAAAACGATGCAAGAGTTTATCAACCTCTTCTGCATAATTTCTGAGCTTATATAAGGAAAGTTGTATAAGGAAAAAATGAATTTTTGGAGCAAGATAAAAGAGGACTAAATACTTTTCTAAGGTTATTAACTGTAGAGGAAAGTTACAAATCTCTGTGTGCCTCATCTTGTCCTGAGAAGGTGCATTCACCCCTATATTATAGTTGCTATAAACATCAGAAGGAACAATATATTTGAATTGAATGTCTAACACAGTATCCAGCACATAGTATTAATAAAAATTAGTTTTCTTCCCTCATAATTAAAATTTTATTGAATTTTATTGCCAGATTTCTCAATAAAATTTGGGGGCATTTAGAGACTCTGAAGGTATATGTTAATTAAAGTGGGGGAAAACTTAAATGCTGCCTTGGGGAAATCAGTGGGCTGAATTTAACATTATCCTTCCTTCCATGTATATTCCAGAGATCCAGAAACTAGTAGCGAAGTGTATTCAGCACTAGCTTCAAAGACCTAAACATATTTCTTGGTTCTAGCTCTATTCTTCTGTTGTATTTTTTGAGGTCTGACTTTAGAGTTCTTAGTTATATTATAGCTGGTCTAAAAGACAGCTAATGACTAAAAGACAAAACAAAAAACCCACAAATATGAAATATTTTGCTCTCTAAAGTCAAGACTGTTGCAAGGTGTAAGGCTACACTTCTGGAAGTCTCTATGAGATAGTCTCTATGAGATATGCATATCCTAGCCTTGAGTAAGGGGAAATCTCAACAATAATAACATTTTAAGTATTTTGACTGGTAAAAATGACAGATAAATATGTCAGAAGTCAAGGTCTACTGTAAACTCCCTATCTGATATTTGACGTGCCACTAAGCATATATTAAAATTAGGTGTCTACTCTGCCTCTTTTTTTTTTTAATTTTTTTATTGTTATGTTAATCCCCATACATTACATCATTAGTTTTAGATATAGTGTTCCATGATTCATTGTTTGTGCATAACACCCAGTGCTCCATGCAGAACGTGCCCTCCTCAATACCCATCACCAGGCTAACCCATCCTCCCACCCCCCTCCCCTCTAGAACTCTGCCTCTTCTTGAATGTATTACACAGTTCATGAAGCAGATCTGTAATATCAGCTGCAAAAATCTTCAAGAAGATAGTTTGTGTTTCTGTATGGGGACTTATTCCATGTACTGCACAAACACCCCCATTGCCCTTTTGAGAAGTGGAGTACAAGAACTAGAGAGATATCCCATGCACCCATGGCAGCAGGGAGATCTCAGACATTTAATCTGTAAAAAACTCAAAAACTAAGATGTATCAAAAAGCCAACACTGTGAAACTCTCATATTCCTCAGCCTCAGAATATTTTCTATTCCCAAGATTTTTCTACCCTGAAAAGAATCTAGTGTAAACTCATGCAGGGTGTTACTATGGAAGCATTAAGAATAAATTTTAAAATGTTGCAAAACCCCTGAAATAATTAAGACTTTTTTTAAGCTAATCACTCCATGATTGTCAAAAAATTATTTCTTCTTCAATACAATCAGAGATTTGCAAATCTGTGCTTAAAATCCTGTTTCAAAGAATTTATAAATGAGCTTACTAAGAGCTTAATACATTATAACTGCCTGAAGAGTTTGCTTTATACAAGATTGTTTTTGTTCTATCAGTGCAAGTGCTGTGAATATGAAAAAGATGTTTCAAGTTCTAGAAAGCTAGCTTTGACAGTAATTTATAATACAGACAAAATTCAAATGTAAAAATTGTATGTATTATAAATTCTATTTAATTATTATAACTACTTGTTTGTGATTGCTATAGAGTAAGTAGACATTTGAAAAAAATAGTTTTTGTATGCTTAAGATTTATACAGCAAAGCAGAATAACTGTTATTAATACTCCCAACTCTAGGCCTGCAAAATATATTAAAAAATCTAACATAAAGATAGACCAACAAAGGCAAAAGCCAGATTTAAAGATGAAAAGAAGATCTCCAAGATGGAGCTCACCTAGGTAATCTACTAAAATTGTTTAATCCTAATCATTCCTTCATTCAACATTTAATGAGCACATACTATGTATCAGACACTGGAAGCAGCTCTGGGGACATAGCAGGCAGCAGAACAGCATGATCTCTGCCTTCAAGAAATTCAGAATCTAGAAACAAAGAAAAGAAGACAGAGTGAACAGATTAGAAGTCCGGCGAATGTTGAGGGAAACACCAGAGATCTATGTAACTATGACGGAGGAGCAAAATTAGTTTCAAAATTGGAGAAGAATTTAATTCAGGAAATGAATTAAATTAAACTGAAGAACCATAAATGAGCTTTGTCACTCCTCAGCAAAACGAGTATCATTTACCAAAAACTTGATCTCAAATTCAAGCCTCTCTCTCTTCTCCCATTTACTAACCCTATCTGACCACCCCATGTTCCCCAATGGCAGAACTACATGAACTTGTACTTAAAGAACACTCAAAATAATTAATTATTTTTCACTGAAGTAATTGCAACCAGAAGATAAATGAACCAAGTCCATTTCAAATAGCTGCCTTTCAGATCATGGGTAAGAAGCTATTGATTAACTCCCTGCCAACCACCCTTCACTTATGTCCTCTTCCCATAAAGGTGAGAATTAGTCATGGTAACTTCAGTGGTGAGCTTTCATGATCACATAGTTGATTTTTTGCTTGTGTGTATTTTAAATCATTTTTGGCACACATATAGCTGATGGGACATTTCTAGAAACTCTAATTTTGAAGTTTTAAAGGTTACTGAAAGCTTACTGGTGTTGATAGCACACACTATTTGCTTTTTAATTCCTAAAACAGAAGTTCCAATAGTCAGTGTCCAAAATTGATGGATTCAGAGATGGCATTAGTAAAATACAGATAATGATGCAAAACTACTCAATTTAACAGTATTGAGCTGTCACTATGTACACAACACATCCCAGGTGTTGTAAGAGATTGAGAGATAAAAATAACATTGTTCTTGCCTGAAAGAATTTTCTTGATTAAGATCTTTGGCCTCTGTAAGTTTCTAGTGTATTACTGGATGTACAACCTCAGGTGTCTTCAACGAGTTAGTATTTCTGTTCTAATTTTGTAAAACACCTCAGGATCTATTGACTGCTTTGCCTTCATTATTTCTTTGCTTTTATTTATTTTGGATTTAATGTCATCTTTTTGTGCACATGCTGCAGTTGTTGGGTAAGGATGCTGTATATATGTGAATTGAATCAAATTAAATTGAATGTAATGTTTAATTTTTTATTATGCTTATTAATTTTCAATTTCTTGTCTTATGAACATCAAGAGAGGAGTACTGAAATCTCCAATCAAAATTGTGGATTTATCTATTTCTTCTTTTCACTTAGGTCAATTTTTGCTTAATGTATTTTGAAGTTGTACTATCAGATACATACATATTTTAGACTGTTATGTCTTCTTGATGATTGACCCCTTTATCATTATGAAATGATTATCTTTATTCCTGGTAATATTCATCATTTTGATGTCTACTTTTCTGATATTAATATAGCCATGCTAGCTTTCTTATAAAGACTAGTAATTCTATGGCATATAATTCTCCACTTTTTCTTTCAGTTATTTGTGTCTTTGTGTTATTATTTTTTGTAGAAAGCATATTGTTCATTTTTTCTTTTTTTTTAAGATTTATTTATTTATTTCAGAGAGAGAGAGAAAGAGCATGGAGGGGAGGGGCAGAGGGAGAGAAAGTCTTAAGCAGACTCCACAGTGATTGCAGCACCCCACATGGGGCTCAATCTCAGGATCCTCAGATCACTACCCGAGCCAAAACCAAGAGCAGGACACTCAACGGATTCCACCCAGGCGCCCCACTTTTTCTTTTTAATCCAATTTGTTAATCTGTTTTTTAATGGGAGTGTTCAGATCATTTACATTTAATGTAATTATTGATATGATTGATTTAAATCTATCATCTTGGTTTTTGCATCCTAATGGTTTCAGTGGTATTTATTCCTTTTTTCTGTTCCTTGGATTTTTTAAATTGTGAAGTTTTAATGACTTCATGTTATATACACTTATTGGCTTAGTAGCTATGCCTCTTTTATTTCCCATTTATTTCTCTAGGGTTTATAATATCCATTTTTAATGATCATAGTCTACTTCCAATTATGTTATGCCAATTTACTGATAGTATAAGAAATGTATATATCCCACTTTCCATTTTTTGTGCCTTTGTTTTTTTTGGCACATGTTAGAAACTCCGTATCGTTCCATTTTTGCTTTAAATGGGCAAACAACTTTGGGGGCACCTGGGTGGCTCAGGGGGTTAAGTGACCAACTGACTCTTGGTTTCAGCTCAGGTCCTGATCTCAAGATCCTGGGATTGAGCCCACATCAGGCTCCACACTCAGTGGGGAGTCGGCTTGAGGATTCTCTCTCCCTCTTCCTCTGCTCCTCCCCCTGCTCTCTGTCTCTGTCTCTCTCTCTCTCTCTAATAAATAAATCTTTTAAAAAAATGGTCAAGCACCTTTGAATAAAATTAAAGGATGAAACAATTTTTTTAAAATTACACATATTTACCATTTTCAATACTTTTCATTTCTTGGCTTATGTCTAAAATCATTTTTCTTCTCTCTTTTTTTTTTTTTTTTGCCTGAAAAAATACCTTTATTTTCACTTTAATTTTTGAAAGATAATTTTGCTGGTATAGAATGTGGTATTGACATATTTTCCTTTATTACCATTCAGCATTTTAAAGTTGTCACTCTTGGGCGCCTGGGTGGCTCAGTCGTTAAGTGTCTGCTTTCAGCTCAGGTCATGATCCCAGAGTCCTGGGATCGAGCCCCGCATTAGGCTCCCTGCTCCGCGGGAAGTCTGCTTCTCCCTCTCCCACTCCCCCTGCTTGTGTTCCCCCTCTCTCTCTGTGTCTCTGTCAAACAAATAAATAAAATCTTAAAAAAAAAAAAAGTTGTCACTCTTTTGTCTTTGGCTCTCAGTTTCTGATGAGAAATCTATGGTGATTATTTTTGCACCTATGTAGGTATTATTAAGATTTTCTGTTTTTCCTAGGTTTCCTAGGTTTTCAGAAATTTGATAATGATGGGCTTGGTGTGGTCTTCCTCGTTAATATCCTGCTTCAGATTCATTAAACTTTTGGATCTATGAGCTTCTAATTTTCCCAGATTTGGAAAAACCTCAACCACTATTTTTCGAATACTTTTTTTTCTGCACCTTCTCTCCCTGGAACTCTAATTATTCATACATTAAAGTGCTTGATATACTCCCGCAGTTCACTGAGTCTTTATTTTTCTCTGTGCTTCATTTTGTGTAATTCTGTTACTATTTTTTCAAGTTCACTAACATTTTATTCTTATATTGTTCTTACATTTAATTCTTCAATGTTTGATCAGCTATTAAACCAATCCAGTACAATTTACATTTCATAAATTTAATGTTTTCATTTTTAAAATTTCCTTTTGGTTCATATTTTTCTATAAATTCTGAGCATACTGAGCATATTTTAATAGTTCACTTAGTGTCTTTGCTAAGTTTATCATCTCTGTCATTTCTGTTTCTATTAACTGATTTTTCTACTGGTTATGGAACACAAATCCCTGTTTCTTTACATATTAATTTTTAATGGATTTCAAACATTTTAAATTTTACATTGTTGAGTGCTACATACTGCTGTAGTTTTATTGAGTATTTGAGTTTGTTCTGGCAGGCAATTAAGTTACTTATGAATCAGTTTAATCCTTTGAAATCTTGATTTTTTTTCATGTAAGAGATGAGTCTTAAATAGTCTTTCCTACAGTGCTATTTTAGCCCCACTACTATGGGATGGTACTTCTGGAATCTCCACTGCATGTCTCCTGTTTTCTTCGAGATCTCTTCACTCTGACTCACAGAAACACAGGCAACTAGCCCTGAGTAAGCTCTGGAAATTGGACTTATAATTCCCTGGTAACTTTTTCTTCCCCATAAACTTTTCACTGGCTATGCAAGTTTCACCCTATTCATTGCATAGACTGGTATAGAGCCAAAGACCTAAGAACCCTCTGTGGATTTCTAGAGCTCTTTCTCCATGTATCTCTCTCAACTATTCTGACCCAAATTTTAGCCACCTTGGCCTCCCCAGACTTTGATATCCATTCCCTCAACCCAGCTAAGTTCCTCTTGGGATTCCTTTCCTAAGAAGAATGTGGGACTTAAATCACTTATTTTCCTTTCCTCAGGAATCACAGTCCTATGTTGATTTTCGTTTCCTTTTCCTTCCTTCCTTCCTTCCTTCCTTCCCTTCCTCCCTCTCTCCCTCCCTCCTTTTGTGACTTCAGTTTAATTTCTAAAAATAGTTGTTTCATATATTTTTTCCACCTGTTTTGTTGATTTTGATGGAGGGAAAATGTGGACCTGGAAAATGTAGACCCTCTTCCTATTCATTATTTTAGGATAAAAATTTATTTGTATTTTTGAGTACAATTATTAGTACTAAAAATGAGAATTTAAGTCTTCCAAACAAGTAAAATCAATATCCTAGAATTTTTTAAATAATTTTATATAATTCTATATAAAAAAGGTGAAAATAAATAAAAAGCTATGAAAACCAAGTATAAAGATATAGAAAGTAAGAAAAAACATGAATGTTATGAAAAGAAAAAGCAGGTTACAAAACTAAATATTTAATGATCCTGAATCTGTGTGATTTGTGGGTGTGTGTGACGGGGGCGGCGGCAGTGGTCTATGTGTGTCTGAGTACACACAGAGAAATAAAAACTAAAAAAAATACAGTGAAATTAGCTTTTTTTAATACAAAGTTATTGAATACTTGTTTCAAGGTCCTTTGATATTGTTCACAGATTGCTGAGCTGGAAGAGTTTCCAGGAGATCAACTGCAGGTTTCTATTTGTATTCCTAAGCATAGCTGAATAAAATGAGTGCATTAAACTGGACTATTAGACAGTTCTGTTTCACTTCTTTGTTGATAAAAATCGACCTTGGCACTCTGTCACAAAACTGAACTAACCAAGCACATCCTCCTGGTTCTGCTTACTATTATAATGAACTCTGGACAAACAAAATTACTTAGTAAATGATAACTAATATATTGATACACATTTCTAAGTTCAATACTGCCGAATTTCTATTATATCTGGTTATCTTTCACCATGCACTTTCTTAGGTTTTTGCCTGAATCTTTCATTTGTGTTCGTTTTATATTCTAAACTAGATTACAAGTTCTCTGCAGTTAGTATGGTTTAGCCCATTGACTTTAATTCTATTTCTAGTTTGTTTGTTTTTTTTAAGTTTTTCTTATTTAAGTAATCTCTATATCCAATGTGGGGTTCAAACTCACAACCCCCAAGATCAAGAGTTGCATGTTCTTCCAACTGAGTCAGCCAACATCCCTATTCCTAGTTTTGATACTTAACTAACTTTATGATTTTAAGCAAGATAGTCTCTTTGGACTTCAAATTACTCATCTCTGTGGCATGCATATATTTTGTTCTTAAAATCATTTGATTTTTATTTTTCTCTGTCTTATATAGGGTTTGGGACTAGGCTATTAGTATAGCTCTAGCAAAATGAAAAAAAAGGGGGGGTTGGTTTCCTGATGTTTTTTAGAAGCCTATCACAGACTAGATAGCAACACCTCACACACACACACTCACACACACATATCAAATCCACATATATACACACATACGATCTTACATATATAAAATTAAGAATACATAAGCATAAATATAAAAAAGACAAAATTGATTCTCCTGAATATCAGAAAATAATTCTTAAATAAATGAAATGTATAAAAAGTTACTGGATAGAAAGACTTCTGCTATATAGTTGCCAATGCCCACATATATTAATTTATAAATGTAGTGATTATAAATAAAAGTTACAAAACACTATTATTTAAACTGAATAAAGTATTCCACATTTTTCTGAAAAAATGATCACAGGAAAACAGATTATCTGAAAAAGAATTTTGTTGCTAAATATTAAAGGGTATTCTAAAGCTAAAATAATGGAAACTCATAATACTAGTACAAGAAATTGATGAAAACAGAACAGATAATTCAGGAACATATATAAGTATATTTTAATGTGTTAGATAATAAAGTATAGTATCAAGTAATTGGGTAATAGATGAACAAAGCAGTAAATGGTTATTTTGTCAACTAAACATTTGGGAACAAAATAATAATTATTTCCCTATATAATGCTAATCAATAAAATTATTTCTGATCAATTAAAAAGCTAAAAGAAAATATTAACATTAAAAATTCTGGATAAAAACTTAGGTGGCTAATTACATATACTTGGTGTGGGAGAGGCCTTAAGACCTCTGAAGAAACCAGAAGGAAAAGATCAATGAATCCAACTACATAAAAATGTAAACTTTCACACCAAAAAAAAGAAAGAAAGAAATCACCTCAAAAACAAAAAGAAATTAAAATGACAAAAACAAATGAAGAAATTAGTTATATTTTATGGAAAACAAATGACAGCTTTGCTAACTTGTTTTTCCATATCAATAAGAAAATATAAACACAATTAGAAAAACAGTCAAAGGACATAACTAGGCAACCAATCACAAAAGAAGAAATTCAAATGGTTACCAGACATAACAAATATTTAGTCTCTCTAGCAGAAAAATATATAGAAATTTTGCAAAACTGTCAGATATTAAATGTACTAATAATGTTTGAAATAAACATTCTTGTATGTATATTTAGATTTTGCTATTGGAGATACCGTATGACCTTCTGCATAAAATAGAGAGATATATATCTCTAACCTAGGAAAGCTCATATCTTTCCACACAGTGATTGTGAAAATGAATTATGAGGCACTGGCTTCAAACTCATTCCAAAGGCACGGTGGTGGGAACAGTATGCCCAGGGTGCTGGCAATAAGGCGGGGCATTGGGTATAGAGAATTTATAACAATAATAAAGCTGACTAAAAGCCAGTTTGCTTTTATTATCACCATGCACAGGCAATTTGAAACAATGTGTGATTTAAATACTCCTCCCCACCAAGTTGAACTGCCTCTACTCCCTAACCTTGGTACTCTACTATAAGGAAATAAAATATTTGTGTGCAAAAATATTTGATGAATAATATTCATCACCATACTCATTAATATTAAAAAACTATCCTAAATGTCTAATATTATAGGATTAGTAAAACAAACCACAGAACATTCATATTTCACAATCATTAAAAATGGTGGTGCTATTCTGTGTTTGTTCACCTATGGTGTATTATTAAATGAAATACAGAACAGGAATTCTACTCACAATACATTTTTAAATGTATTTATTTATATTAAAAAGTTCTGAATAGTTTTAGCAACAGTCTGATTTTAAGTGTATTTTTATCACGGTGTAGGAGAGAGATACCAGGAAGGATAAATAAGATCTGTAACACACATTTCTCCCAACACACATACACACACACTCACATGCACATTTTTTACTAGAACAGTTGTTCTCAAACTTGGCTGTACATTAGAATAGCCCTGGGGGCTTTTAAAATCCTAATACCCAGGATATATCCATATGAATTAAATCAAAATCCCAGGTGGGAGAGGGAAGGGATGTGGCATCAGTATTTCTAAAGATCCCCTGATGTTTACAATGTTCAGCTAAATTTAGAACCAATCAACTACTGCTGCTCACATGTTGTCCATGGACCTGCAGCAGCAGCAACCACTGGGAGCTGGTTGGAAACGCAGGATCTTGGGCCTGCTCCAGACCACAGTCAACATTTTAACAAGACTCTCAGGTGATTTCATTAAAGTTCAAGAAGCACTGATAGAGCACCTCTATTTTCCAGCTCTCCAATACACGATTTCATTGGAGGAGAGCCTTCTGATGTTTCAAATAAGTCTGAAAAATACTGGATTTCTAAAGTTCTCTCAAAAAATTCTTTAATTCTTATTCATTTTACCTTCCTTCATCTAGAAGTGAGTGCAGATCATTTTTGCTGATCCATATTCCATAAGAAAATAAAGCAATAAGAGATTCACTGGAAATGGGTTTAGAAGGTAATGCATCTCCTTGCTCTTGGGATGAACAAATTGCATCATGATTTTTCTTTCTCTTTTGTCTAACAGAAAAGAATTTTCCAGACTTTGAGCTCAATATTAACTTACTGGATTGTCTTTTTACAGAGATGTATTACCAAGTAACTTCATAAACTGAGCTTTAATAAATTTGCCTAGTCTCTAGGAATTAAATGATAATATCTCTTGTCCAGATCCAAAGAACAGCTGAGTCACCCATATATGTCATTCTAATCCCAGCGGTTATATAAGTAACAAACTGCAAGTGTGAAGTTAATAAAAGAAAAAAAAAATTGAAGCTTGGGGAGGGGTATTAAAGTGAGACAAACTTTTAAATTGAGAAAGCAACTACCAAACAAAGTATTTTGTGTAGGGACTATATTTACATAACGGAAATTCTAGGCAACCAAAATTGATACAAATAACCCAATGCAGTAACAACTTTATTAAGATAACAGCTATATACATATAGAAAATAAAGGCTTTTCCCTCAGCCATAAAATAGTATTCTCCTAATAGAAACCAGCATTACAAACTCTCAGTAACAAGAAAATTGACTGATACACGATGTTTCTCGTGTTAACATACTAATGCAAACTCAGTTTCTCAGCAGTTTCTGGTATAAACACCTTTACTGTTCTATATGGTAGATGAAAGTTTAAATTGAATTCCTTACCAAAATTTTTATTAGTGCTCAGAATTTTTAAAGAATTTTCTCTTTCCTTATTCATTGACTCTTCATCACAACTCTGTAATGGATTGTTATCCCCATTTTAGAGATAGAGAAACTAAAAGTTGGGGGAGTTCTGAGTATTTTACCTAAAGAATACAAAAATTCTAATTCAAAGGAGCATATGCACCCCAATGTTTATAACAGCATTATCCACAATACCCAAATTATGGAAACAGCCCAAGTGTCCATCAACTGATGGAATGGATAAAGAAGATGTGGTATATATATACAATGGAATATTACTCAGCCATAAAAAGAATGAAATCTCGGCATTTACAATGACATGGATGAAACTAGAAAGTATTATGCTAAGCAAAATAAGTCAGAGAAAGACAAATATTTCACTCATATGTGGAATTTAAGAAACAAACGGGCAAAGGGGAAAAAATAGAGAAACAAACGAAGAAAGAGATTTAACTACAGAGAATAAACTAATAGTAACCAGAGGCAATGTGGGGGTGGGGGATAGGTGAAAGAGGTAATAGGGATTAAGGGGCACACTTGTAATGAGCAATGGATGTTGTATGGAAGTGATGAATCACTATATTGTACACCTGAAACTAATATTACTAATATTACACTGTATGTTAATAACCAGAATTTAAATACAAACTTAAAAAAAAAAGTTGGAGTTACAATATCCAAGAATACATGGATATGGTAAAGCATATACTCAAACCTTGATCATTCATTCTAAGTTTCTCCCATATCACAGCTTCTTCTCAGGTGATTTCATTCTATTTTTTTCAATATTTATTTTGTTCATTATGTTTTCTGAGACAACACACGCACCCATACATACACATCCACACCCTCACACACACTCTTGGATAATCCTGGCCAAGATCCATGTCATAAGTAACTTGTTAAATACATACATTCATGAAGGTTGACATTTTTAGATTCAGCTGCATATCTCCACACAACTAAATATGACAGAATAGAGTCTTTTTTGGTTTCACCCATTATTCTGGGAGTCAACATTAAATTCTACTTCTCATGCAGATTATTCTTAGTCACACTGCCTTAATCAGCAAGGGAATAGTTAAGAAGAAAATATTATTGATCATTTTGCAAGGTAAAATTAATTCTTAACTAAATTCTACTCTTTTTTTGAGACGTCATGCCACATCTTTTCATAAGTGCCTGAACACTCACTATTGCATATCCTGTTTTATTTTGAATGCTATTTTTTTTAGTTTTAAAAACAGTCTAGTATATTTTCATGGTACAACATAACACATGGGAAATAGATGTATACATATCTAGAAAGCAGGTTAGAGTTTGTTTATTTAAGCATAATGGTCACAAAATTTCTTGTTCCATTTTTCTTTTTTTTTTTAAGATTTTATTTATCTGAGAGAGAGAGAGAGAGAGATTGAGAGAATGAGTGGAAGGAGGGGCAGAGGGAGAAGCAGACTCCCTGCTGAGCAGGGAGCCCCACGGGACTCAATCCCAGGACCCTGGGATCATGATCTGAGCCAAAGGTAGTGCTGTGGAAAATAAAAATCAGACCGGTGGGAAACCATGTGACACTCTGAGAAATAGGAAAACTTGGGTTTATTTTATACCGGTAGACCCAGACAAGCTCACACTCGAAATTCTGGGCCCAGGGCAGTGAGGTTACGGAGCTTTTATAGGACAGTGAAGGGGGTCAGGTTCCAAGGGATGTGCTGACTGCATGGATTTAAATTGGGAGGGGGGTTGCTTTAGGCAGGAACATCGGTTAGGGCAGTGGTTAGGGCAGCGCAGGAAGCTCATGGTGGGAAGCCTGTTTACAGAAGCAGAAAGGGCTGGTTATATCTTGCTCCCAGTGGGGCTTCCAGTTATCTCTTGCTATTGCTAGTAACTTTCCATCTTCTAGGGCCTGTGGCTTAGGCCTGCTCTGGGTGATTTTCCTCTTCATTAGGCACTTAACTGACTAAGTCACCCAGGTGCCCTCTCATTTCTTCTTTTTTTTTTAATTTTTTCTTTTTTTAAAGATTTCATTTATTTATTTGTGAGAGAGAGAGAGAGAGAGAGCACAAGCAGGAGAAGTGGTGGACAGAGGGAGAAACAGGTTCTCCACTGAGCAAGGAGCCCAACATGGAACTCGATCCCAGTCCTGGGATCATGACCCGAACTGAAGGCAGACACTCAACTGACTGAGCCACCCAGGCATCCCTTGTTTCATTTTTCTATAACTAATTTGGATTTACTTCTAATTTGTGATAGTTCACTTGATTATGTCCTTTTATGTGCCTGTGGTAAGAATTTCCATGCATATCAAGGTAGAAGACAATTTTTAGGAATTCTAATAAATCTTGATATAAATGTTCTTCTATTTAATAGTTTTGCACTTAATACAATTTTCACAGAAATACAAAAACCAAAAGAGAAAGTAATTGGAAATATATCTAAAGTGAATGAATAATACCAAATACAATATGAACATTCAATACTCAATTCCAAATAATTTCCATTCTAAAGAATTCATAATTTCTCTAATCCTATTTTATTTTCATTCAGCCAACAGCACAATTTCCAATATAAATAGGGATACCTTTAGGATATTCTGGTTATTAACACAGTACATTATGTTTTCCCTGCTGTTTGAAGGTAACTGTGGTCATTGCACAATAAAGAAGTGAAAATTAAGAAAACCCTTAATTAAAACTACTTGAATATTCAGATTTTTTCTTAACTATACATTTATTTAACTATACATTTATGCTGCTGATATGCTGATACCTGATTCAATTTCAGATCAAACTAAATTTTCAATCTAGCTCATGAAAAATAGGCGGGTCTTAGTAAAGATTAATTGTTTTCCCATGTACATTATTAGAGTTAGAAAATCATATATTAACCAACTAATTTTTTAAAAGGAAAAACAAGGTATTAAATTTAAAGAAACATGTTAATTGTAATAAAAAGAAATTTATCTTTGTGGTAGTAATCTCCAAATATGGTCCCCTAATCCCCAATGGACTATTCATTCCCTTAAATATAAGCTGAAGTTTACTTGAGTATGGGCTAACACCACAATTTGCTTTTGAACTATCAAAGACAGTGTAAGTGTCTCTGTGTTATTTCCAAGTTAACATCATAAAAAAATCCTGTAGCTTAAACCTAGATCTCTCGAAATGTTTGCTGTGGGAGATGCCAGCCCCACCTTATAAGAAGCCAAACTGCCTTTGATGCGGGAGCAGAAGGCTAGCTGAGGACAAAGCACAAAATGACACCCTGCAACATCCCCAGCCCCCTCCTGGGTGGGATATGTGGGATATCCTCCAGGAAGCTCCCAACTGTCTTAATGTTAATGCCTTGCTAGAGGAGAAAACAACCTTAACTTGACAATGGCAAGGTTTCCAGTATCCTGTGAGTCTTTAACATATGAAAATCCTTTTGAAACCTCCCTTTTCCTTACCTCCCCCAACTCCCAAGTATATAATCAGCCACCCCCTCACAACCCCAGTGCAGCAGCTCTTTCTGCCCACGGATCCTGTCCCTGTGCTTTAATAAAACCACATTTTTGCACCAAAGACATCTCAAAAATTCTTTCTTGTCTGCCAACTTTAGACCCCACCCCACTAAATCTCACCTATAGTCCCAAACCACAACACCTTGAAGCCACCATGCTGTGAAAAATCCAAAATGAGAGAATGAGAGAGAGACAGAGAGAGAGATGGTTGGCTAGCCCTCAGTTTTTTAAGCATCCAAATCCAAGCATCAGTTATGTCAGTGAAGACACCTTCTTAGACATTTCAGTCCCAGAACATATCATGTAGAGAAGAACCCAGAAATAGGGCAAACAGCCATAACTGAGGCTCCAGATGTCAGGCTCCAGTTGACTCATCCAACCATCTCTCACCACCCAAGCCCCAGTTATCTCAGATAAGACCTCAGAAAACAAGAAGACTTGAGCCATTCTCACTATATTCTGATGTAATCTCTGACCCAACTCACAGAGTTGTAAGCATAATTGCTATGGAAATGAGTTTAAAAGAAGGCCTCTGTGATTTCGCCTCCAGGTTTTTTATTCTTCACTGCAGACTGAGACCTATTAGCTCAAAATCCCTCCAATGCCAAACACAAATTTTTACACATCCTATTGTCTTAGAAATAGCTCAAACAAGCAGACTTTTGGCCATTTAAGGACTGCTTGCTTTGCATATCCTGAGAAGCCTCACCCAACATCCGCCAGCCACAGATAAAATAAGCCAGTGGTTCAAAGACTCCAAGTTGCCACTGTTCTTCAGAGCCTTCTGACTCAAAGACTTCTCCCATGCTGGTGATCAACATTACCTAGATCTCCTAGACAAGTAAACCCCCACAGAAGCCTCTGGACAGACTCTTGCTTTGAGGGATCTGCCCACATGCAAACCTGTCAGAACAGCCCAATAAAGCATTTATAGGCTACTGTCACCCTGTGATCATATGTCATCCCTTGGATCATTCCCCCAAATCCCTTAAAACCCCTACAGTAATAAAATGACTTTCGTTTTATGCAACTAAATTTGGGGGCTATTTGTTATGCAGCAACAATAAATAATAGAAGCAACTTAAATCATTTCCTTAAGACATTCAAAGCCAGCTGTAAAACAACAACTAACTGCCCTGAGATACAATTTTGTAAGATTATACTTTAATGCATAAAAACAATGATCCAAGGCTGAGATGGTAAAGTTCCTGAAATACTGTTATTTTTTATGGTCTATCACATCCTTTGAAGAATGCTATGAGATGATAAAAAGATTTAGTAACAACAAGAAATAATTTTCACGGGCGCCTGGATGGCTCAGTCGTTAAGCATCTGCCTTCAGCTCAGGTCATGATCCCAGGGTCCTGGGATCGAGTCCCACATCGGGCTCCCTGCTCTGCAGGAAGCCTGCTTCTCCCTCTCCCACTCCCCCTGCTTGTGTTCCTGCTCTAGCTATCTCTCTCTCTGTCAAATAAATAAATAAATAATCTTAAAAAATAATAATAATAATAATTTTCACAATAGGAACTTCAACTGTTATTAATATGCAATATAAAATCACAACCACAAGCTAACTTGTCCATCAAAGACAAAAAGTTTTGGAAGTAATCAACTGTTCCTAAATTGTTAGTATTAATGTTCCTTTTTTTTTTTTTTTTTTTAATTTATTTATTTGACACAGAGAGAGATAGTGAGAGAGGGAACACAAGCCGGGGGAGTGGGAGAGGGAGAAGCAGGCTTCCCGCAGAGCAGGGAGCCTGATGCGGGCCTCGAACCCAGGACCCCAGGATCATGACCCGAGCCGAAGGCAGACGCTTAACGACTGAGCCACCCAGGCGCCCTAATGTTCCTTTTTTATTTGTTTTCATTTGGCTTTTGCCATCCATTAACACTCATTAGCAAATAAGTTGTAGCAAAAGTTTTTGGAAAACATTGAAGTAAAAAAGAAAATCTGGAAAGTTAATTTATTATCTGCAAACTCATAAATAAGAAATAACTTCTTTATAACTAAGAAAATTAACCTTCTTGAAAATAGAAAAAGACTCTCGGGCGCCTGGGTGGCTCAGTTGGTTAAGCGACTGCCTTCAGCTCAGGTCATGATCCTGGAGTCCCAGGATCGAGTCCCACATCAGGCTCCCTGCTCGGCGGGAAGTCTGCTTCTCCCTCTGACCCTTCCCCGTCATGCTCTCTCTCTCTCAAATAAATAAATAAAATCTTTAAAAAAAAAAAAAAGAAAAAGACTCTCATTGTTTTTTGGCAGTGTAACACTCTGGTCCACTAGCCAAACACAGGTGTTCTTTGTTAGCATCATCTGAGAACAGTGATGGGGAATTGTTCTATCACACATTTACTCTACGCAAAATAGTGAAGGAGAATTAAATAGTGAGCCTTCTATTAGTTTAATCTATTTGGCTAAATCAGATCTGGAGTTAAAAAAAATTTTGCAGGCTGGTCTCTGAACATATATCACAACTGAGCATGTCTTCCCAGTCCCCAGATTAGGATTACCACCCCCCAATTCACAGGTGACCGATGTATGCTTATGACTACTCTTTACTCAGCCCTGTGAAAAAACATTCCACAGACCTGAGAAATTGAACAAAGGAAATCTTGGTTTTACTTTTCACTTTGCTACTTACAGTGTGACTTTAGGCAAAATTTATAACCAAACTGAGTCTTTGTCTACACATTTATAAAATCATATTAATCTCAAATGGTCATTTTTAGGATGAGATATTATAGGTAAGACTGTCTTATATTAAGTAACTTGCTATATAAGCAAACTATTGTTTTCATGGACTATTTCAAGATCAGCACTATTACATGAGTTTCAGGAAGAACATGATCTCTATTTTATTTACCAGGAATGTCTATCACATGACCTAACACTCTCAGGAAAAGTAACTAGGTTCTCACTTCCATTATATTTAGCTTATGCCACTTATTTGCCATTTACATGGCATAATATGGCAAGATATACTGATTGGCAAAGAAATTGTAAATAAAGTAGTCCTGTCATGTCCAGTTAGAAGCTTCAAAAGCAAAGAAAACAATATTGATATGATATGAATTGCCATACCTTAACTCCAAATATCCAATTCCATTCAACTTACAGATAATTAACTATGGTTTAACTTTACATCAATTAATCTTCTTAAAATCAATGTGGAAAAATTATTTTCTTCATTTCATAAATAAGGATATGGAGGTATCAGAGAAGGGACAGAGTCAAGTCTCTGAACCCTCTCTTACTTCTCCCTTGATAAAAATTTTATTTCCACCTGCCAACTTCTGAAGGAAGGCACAGTTGGCTAGCTTTCAATTGAAAAATGGAACTGAACCCTCATTGGCCTCCAAAGATCTGCCTTGTCACTGGCATGCCCTACCACCACCCTGCAGAAATGTTTGGATTACCTGTAGTCCTTCGTCAAATTAGGCCAGTGTCCGGGGCACTGGCTCCTCATCTCACTCGGGCCTATGCCAAAGATCTAAAATTTGGTGCAGATGCCCGAGCCTTAATGTTTCAAGGTGTACACCTTTTAGCTGATGCTGTAGCTGTTACTATAGGGCCAAAGGGAAGAACAGCAATTATTGAACAAAATTGGGAAAGTCCAATTGGGAAAGTAACAAAAGATGGCGTGACTGTTGCAAAGTCAATGGACTTAAAAGATAAATATAAAAGTATTGGCACCAAACTTGTTCAAGATGTTGCCAATAACACAAATGAACGGGCTGGGGATGGCACCATTACCTCTGTCTTGGCATGCTCTATTGCCAAGAGGCTTCAAAAAGATTACAAAGGTGCTAATCCTGTGGAAATCAGGAGAGGTGTGATGTTCGATGTTTATGTTGTAATAGTTGAACTTAAGAAGCAGTCTAAACCTATGATGACCCCTGAAGAAATTGCTCAGGATGCTAAGATTTCTGCAAATGGTGACAAAGAAATTGGGAAAATCCTTACTGATGCAATGAAAAAGTTTGGAAGAAAGGGTGTCATCACAGGAAAGGATGGAAAAACACTAAATGATGAACTAGAAGTTATTGAAGGCATGAAGTTCAATCAAGGTTATATTTCTCTTTATTAATACATCAAAAGTTCAGAAATGTGAATTCCAAGATGCCTATATTCTACTGAGTGAAAAGAAAATTTCTAGTGTCCAGTCCATTGTACCTGCTCTTGAAATTGCCAATGCTCACTGTGAGCCCTTGGTTGTAATTGCTGAAGATGTTCATGGAGAAGCTCTGAGTACACTTGTTTTGAGTAGGCTAAAAATTGATCTTTAGGTTGCAGCAGTCTAAGCTCCAGCTTTTGGTGACAATAGAAAGAACAGGCTTAAAGACATGGCTATTGCTACTGGTGGTGCAATGTTTGGAGAAGAAGAATTGACTCTAAATCTTGAAGATGTTCAGCCTCACTGACTCAGGAAAAGCTGGAGAGGTCATTGTGACCAAAGATGATGCTATGCTCTTACAAGGAAAACGTGACAAGGCTCAAGTTGAAAAACATATTCAAGAAGTCATTGAGCAGTTAGACATCACAACTAGTGAATATGAAAAGGAAAAGTGAATGAACTTCTGGAAAACTCTCAGATGGAGTAGTTGTGCTGAAGTTTGGTGGGACAAGTGATGTTGAAGTGAATGAAAAGCGTTACAGACGCAATGCTACACAAGCTGCTGTTGAAGAAAGCAGTGTTCTGGGAGGGGGTTGTGCCCTGCTTCGGTGTGTTCCAGCCTTAGATTCAGTAACTCCAGCTAATGAAGATCAAACAATCAGTAGAGAAATTATTAAGAGAACACTCAAAATTCCTGCAGTGACCACTGCTAAGAATGCAGGTGTTGAAGGATCACTGATAGTTGAGAAAATTATGCAGAGTTCTTCAGAAGTTGGTTATGATGCTATATTTGGAAATTTTGTGAATATGGTGGAAAAAGGAATCATTGATCCAACTAAGGTAGTAAGAACTTTCTGGATGCTGCTGGATTGGCCTCTCTGTTAACTACAGCAGAAGCTGTAGTCACTGAAATTCCTAAAGAAGGGAAGGACCCAGGAATGGGTGGAATGGGTGGAATGGGAGGTGGTATGGGAGGCGGCAGGTTCTGATTCCTAGAATAGTGCTTTACCATTATTCATGAACTGGGAGAGGAAGTTCAAGACAGAGCTCCTCAACAATAACTTCAGAGAAGCCAGCTGAAGGAAATGACTGAAGAAAAGGCTGGCTGATGTTTAAGAAAATCACTACAACCATCAGTTACTGGTTTCAGTTGACAACATATAACGGTTGACTGCTGTCACTGTCCATGCCTACAGACAATTTATTTTGTATTTTTGAATAAGACATTTGTACATTCCTGATAACTGAATGCAAGAGCCAGGTACCAAAATACTGTTTTCAACTTAAATCACTGAGGCATTTGTACTACTATTCTGTTAAAATCAGGATTTGAGTGCTTGCCATCACCAGATGAAAAGTTAAGAAGCAGCCTTTCTGTGGAGCATTTAAGATTAACTGTGTACAAAGTAGAGAAATATCCATTTATGTGACAACCTTTGTGTAATAAAAATTTTTTGAAAAAATGAAAAGGGGAACTGAAACTGCATTAAGGTGATGATTCTCAATACCATGTTTAGAGATATTTGACTTTTTGGAAGGGAACAGTTGCTTACCTAAAGTTATTAAACTCTTATTATGGAATGTCTAACATTAATGACAGACTAGTCATGCACTTATATGTCTCAGCTGGCATGGCTCCTGTGCCAAAGCTCAGAAGACCCCGGAAAACCAGGAGGTCATTATGCATGACTGATGGGTTCAATTAATCAAGGCATGAAAAACAGAAGCCAAAAGAAGGTCAAACTGAGTTGGATATACAAAGGTACAAGATACAGACAAGTACTCTAACCAGGTAGAAAAGACCAGTTAAGCTGGAATGGAGGGACAGAATCTTAGGCAAACACAATGGCAACAATTTGTCATGGTATGATAAGCAAAAGTATGAATTGAGAGGAACAGAGAGAAGGTACCAAAATGCCATACGCAAGTTGAAACTGAACAGATTATAGGAGTAAAAACAACATGTAAATCTATTTCATAAATGAAAAATCATCATAAAATTTAATTAGGTATTATTGGTGAATTAAATTTCACAATACGGCCCCAAATTCATCTCAGCAATTTATGAAAGCTCTCCTTTACTCGCTATTTACACAAATCCTTCCTTGCCCAAATTAGCTAACACTTACTCTACCAATTCTTCAATCTCCATTTACTACTCAAACCACTCCTGTTTAGCTTGCAATCCCATGACCTCACTGTGACAATTCTTCATCAGGGCACCTGTGACATTTCTAAGTAATCTAAATCAATGGGCAACTTTAGCCCTGATCTTACTTGAGTTTCAACAATGCTAAACCCAGTTGGTTACTCCATCTTTGTTTCAACACTCTCCTCCCTTACTTCTATATCACATCCTCCTGGGATGTCCTCTATTTTTCTGGCTGCTCCTGCTCTTTCTTCTTTACTAACTCAGCTTTCACAAAACAATCCTCAAATGTCAAATGCCCTTCAAGGCATATTCTTCAGTCCTTGTCGCTTTTCATTCTGTACATTCCTGTGCATACATTCTTCCGATGGTCTTCAGTTACCAGGCATATTTTTGTGACTTTTACATATAAATCTCTAGCAGGCTTCTCAGTTTTGGGTTGATATATCCAATTCACAGTGTTCTCACTTGCATGTTCCAGAGATACCCTAAACAGCCAGTTTAAAGCCAAACTCCTGACCTCCTTCCCAGTCTGTTCTCCCATTGTTCACTATCGAACAGCATGCTCATCCATCCAATTCTTCAAGCCAGAACCCCGAAAGTCATCCTTGACTCTCTCCCTCCTTCTCCATAGCCAATACATCACTAAATTTTGTTGATTTTACTTCATAAATTGAAATCTTTCCATTCCTCATTTCTATCTTTACTGGGTCCGGGTTACTACAGTCGATCATGTAGACCTATTGCTATAGCTTCCTGACTAGGGTTTCTTGAAACTTACTATCTAAACTGAAGCAAAAGCATTTTTTAAAACATTCTAATTAGGTATTTTCTCTGCTTTAAATCTCTTGAGAAAAGGTGGAACAACATCTCTAATCTGGCTTACAGGGCCCCAGGTGATCTGCTCCCTGCAGCCATGTCTGGCCTCTCGCATTCCTCTCCACTGCATTCTGCTCTCCAGCCACACCACACTGTTTCCACTGTGCAAATACTCCTCACACCCTCCTGCCATACTCCTCACACCCTCCTCCCACAGCCTTTGTACAGCCTGCTCCCTCTGCCTGGTGCACTCTTCCCCATTCCTTGCCACTGCCTAAATTAACTTTATCTTTGGATCTCAGCACCAGAGTCACTTCCTCAGAAAGTCTTCCTTGGCCTGCACCCTCTAGGTTCCCCCAAAAGAGTCAGGTCCCCTATATATTCTCATCATACCCTGAACCTTTTATATGTAGCATCTGCCATGGTGTACAATTATACAGTTACTTATGTGACTGCAAAGCCTGGAAGGAAGGGATGATGCAGGTCTTTGATCACCATTGCAAACCCAATGCCATATATGGGAGTCATCACAGAGCATTATTTGTTGAATGATTAAGTGAATGGGCTGAACTGCCTGGGTGAATACCTTCTCATCTTCTCAAGGCTCTAAGATGTCTTCCTCAAAGGAATATTTCCTCCTCTGCACTCATAAGAAACTCTGTTTATGTTAGTATCATATTTATCACATTGATGATTATATAAGTATCTTTTTTCCAACATAGTTTATGAGTTCTTTAGAGGCATGAGGTTAGAAATCATGTCTTGTTCACTGTTGTATCCTGGGGCCTCTTGAAGTGCTAGGCATATCACAGGCACTCAGAAGTGGAAGGAACTGAAGTAGAGAAAAAGATGAATTCTGCAGGTTTTAAGATTTCCATTGGCCTTGCTTTAAGAATAAACCCATTTGCACACAGGAGGCAAAGCCAGGCATTACTGAGGAAAATTGCTTAATCTGCTCTATATATTACAGATAATGTCCTGAATCTGCTATCAGGCCCTGCCAAAACCTGCTGGGTTCCTGAATAATTCAAAGCTTTCTTCTTCTACTACTTCTTCTTCCTCTTCCTCTTCTCCTTCCTCCCTTTTTCCATTTATAAATAAAATCTGCATATTAAAACTTCATTACCCTTTCAGAACAAACAAAATGCTTCATGATAATTTCATATCTTTTGAAAAAGGTAGACTTTAAATCCAAAATAGGTAGTTGGGTTTTTTTTAATCATACATTTAAAATAAAGCATTAGTTTACAAAGCAGGTGATCAAGTTTTAAAGTTCATCATCGAGGGATGCTTGGGTGGCTCAGATTGTTAAGCATCTGCCTTCGGCTCAGGTCACCATCGCAGTATCCTGGGATCAAGTCCCATATTGGGCTCCTTGCTGAGCGGGGAGCCTGCTTCTCCCTCTGTCTGCCACTCCCCCTGCTTGTACTCACTTCTCTCTCTCTCTGACAAATAAATAAATATAATCTTTAAAAAAAGATAAAGTTCATCATCCAGAGATATGATGATAGAAATAAGAATGCATTTTATTTTTAAAGGGTTGCTTATATTTACAAGTAATAAAATCTTAAATTTTTTACCAAGACAAACTGGATGTAGTTAACCTTTAAAATTCACATTATAAAGAAAAAGTGTGTCCTCTCATGAACTCTCTGTTGAGGCATTTGTTGTCAATATAATACTTCTCTAAGGAGTCACTGGTTCTCACTCAGGTTGTCAATTCCGAGCTTAAGTGCTCTGTTAAATATAGCAGATAAATGTATTTAGGATTTTGTTTTAATAACTGACAATCTCTCACACAATTTAGAAAAAAATATGTATCATTAGCTTGTTCCTTGACTTTCAAACCTGAAAGATTATCATTAGCCAAGTGAAGTGTTGTATTTACTTTGTAGGGAAATTTGGGGCACTGCCGGTGACGTAGATAATGGGCCTACATTGAAAAAGATAGGCACAGGAAGCTTTGAAGTTCTCAGATAACAATCTCTTAGATAAGGAAAGAGTAACTATCTTTATCTGTTTTTAGCAACAAAGCACATCATCAAAGCAAGAGCACACTAGAAGGACTGCCATGGATATGATTTAATGAGTACTATTTTAGAATAAACATTATACTGATACCTCATTTATATGTATTAGCTGATATGCTTATTAGGTGTAACTAAGCTTGTTGGAAAGAATATTTCCAAAAAATCTCATCTTCATTGGTTTGGGTTAACAGATTTCACACATTAACTGTAGAATGAGATATAAATAGAAGCTATTAATAGATAGATATCAATTACTCCCTGTAATTTTAAAGTTGTTAAAAACAGATACAGAAAATTACATTTTTAATTTTTAATTCAACTTTTTTTGAGATTCCATATGCATACAATAATACATCATCATTTTTTAAATGTACAGTTCAATGAGTTTTAACAAATGTGTACAACATGAAACAACTGCCTTAATGGAGATCCAGAATATATTTACATTGATATATATATCAACATCTGTTGATAAACACTTGGGTTGTTTTTAGTTTGGGGATATTATGATTAAAGCTATGATGAACATTCATGTACAAGTCTTTCTGTGGACTTTTTTGTTTCCATTTCTTTTTGGTAAATACCTAAGGGAGGAAATGCTGAATCATAACCAGGAGGTATATATTAAACCTTATAAGAAACTCCAATCTAAAAAACATACTTTAAGAAGACATGAACAGACATTTTTCCAAAGAAGACTTCCAAATGGCCAACAGACACATGAAAAAGTGCTCAATATCGCTTGGCATCAGGGAAATCCAAATCAAAACCTCAATGAGATACCACCTCACACCAATCAGAATGGCTAAAATTAACAAGTCACGAAAGACAGATGTTGGCAGGGATGCAGAGAAAGGGGAACCCTCCTACGCTGCTGGTGGGAATGCAAGCTGGTGCAGCCACTCTGGAAAGTGGCTATGGAGTATGGAGGTTCCTCAAAAATTTGAAAATAGAGCTGCCGTACGATCCAGCAATTGCACTACTGGGTATTTACCCCAAAGTTTAAAATGTAGGGATCTGAAGGGGTACATGCACCCCGATGTTTATAGCAGCAATGTCCACAATAGCCAAACTGTGGAAGGAGCCAAGATGTCCAACGACAGATGAATGGATAAAGAAGATGTGGTATATATATATATATATACAATGGAATATTATGCAGCCATCAAAAGGAATGAGATCTTGCCATTTGCAACGACGTGGATAGAACTGGAGGGTACTATTCTGAGCGAAATTAGTCAATCAGAGAAAGACATGTATCATAGAACCTCACTGATATGAGGAATTCTTAATCTCAGGAAACAAACTGAGGGTTGCTGGAGTGGTGGGGGGTGGGAGGGATGGGGTGGCTGGGTGATAGACATTGGGGAGGGTATGTGCTATGGTGAGCGCTGTGAATTGTGCAAGACTGTTGAATCACAGATCTGTACCTCTGAAACAAATAATGCAATATATGTTAAGAAAAAAAAAAAAAGAAGATAGCAGGAGGGGAAGAATGAACGGGGGGAAATCGGAGGGGGAGATGAACCATGAGAGACGACGGACTCTGAGAAACAAACTGAGGGTTCTAGAGGAGAGGGAGGTGGGAGGATGGGTTACCTGGTGATGAGTATTGGGGAGGGCACGTTCGGCATGGAGCACTGGGTGTTATGCACAAACAATGAATCATGGAACACTACATCAAAAACTAATGATGTAATGTATGATGATTAACATAACAATAAATTTAAAAAAAGAAAAAAAGGAAGAGAATATGAATTAAACACTAAAAAAACATACTTTAATTAATAAAATTCAAAGATATCAGGAGGGCATAAGTATATATTCAACATGTATTCATTCATTTATTCCACAAATGTTAAGCAATCATCTATTATACAGCAGCACAAGTTTGTACATTAAATGTATAGAATTTAACAAGACATAGTCCCTGCCCTGAGGACATTCAGAGAATATGGGAAATACTCTCTTGTGCATATTTGAAAAGACATCACTCTATATACAATGTATCTCAGAAAGCAATGCTTGTATAATTGGATATGCTAAGCCCTAGGTCTGCTATCAACTAGTTATTTAACTTTGAGAAGACTTTTTTTTTTAATTTTTTTTATTGTTATGTTAATCCCCATACATTACATCATTAGTTTCAGATATAGTGTTCCATGATTCATTGTTTGTGCATAACACCCAGTGCTCCATGCAGAACGTGCCCTCCTCAATACCCATCACCAGGCTAACCCATCCTCCCACCCCCCTCCCCTCTAGAACCCTCAGTTTGTTTTTCAGAGTCCATCGTCTCTCATGGTTCATCTCCCCCTCCGATTTCCCCCCCTTCGTTCTTCCCCTCCTGCTACATTCTTCTTCTTCTTTTTTTCTTTCTTAACATATATTGCATTATTTGTTTCAGAGGTACAGATCTGAGATTCAACAGTCTTGCACAATTCACAGCGCTTACCAGAGCACATACCCTCCCCAGTGTCCATCACCCAGTCACCCCATCCCTCCCACCCCACCCCCCACTCCAGCAACCCTCAGTTTGTTTCCTGAGATTAAGAATTC
The DNA here is from genome assembly GCF_004348235.1 of Phoca vitulina. NCBI lineage: Eukaryota > Metazoa > Chordata > Mammalia > Carnivora > Phocidae > Phoca > Phoca vitulina. The sequence goes on from NW_022589708.1 coordinate 44,013,967, forward strand.
CTCATATCAGTGAGGTCATATGATACATGTCTTTCTCTGTTTGACTTA
>NW_022589708.1:44024014-44236364 GCF_004348235.1 Phoca vitulina
TTTTGAAATCAATTGTTGTTCTTCCCCCTCAGAGTAGATCACTTCCTTTAAGTTCTATACAGATACCACAAATCTCAGTGAAATTTAAATAGTAACATTACATAAAAGTAGAGATCTTCAAAACATAATCCATTTCTTTTCATTTTGATGTATATAAAAATGGAAATGAAAAATATCTAGAATATACATATAAAGACAGTATTAGATGAAACACCCTATTTGAATACATATTTGAGCAATATTCTTTAGAATGAAATTGTACAAATAGGAACATGGTTCTATAATTACACAACTACTTTCTTTTGGAGAAGAGCATGATCTATTTTTACCCTCTCCAGAGCATTCTGGCAGTCACTATCAAAATTTTATCTGCTTCATTTGATAAGGACATTGCTAAAAGGTGGATTTTTAAGAAAGAGTGAGTCACACATGGATGGTTTACCTTTAAGGCACAGAAAATTTGTACAAAAACTCATGCAAGAGCAATGGACTCTGGTTTCAGTCCTGATTCCTTATAGTAAGAAGCAGTCTGACTTGGGATAAGTGACCTGAGAAAAAGTGGAGGAAAAATAGGATGGTGGATACCAGGTATCAGGGGAGGTGGATAAAAGAGCTAAACGGGACTATCCTCACTAAATATGCTATATGTTATAAAGATACATTTTTCCTTTATATACTAGAGGGGGAATTTAGGAAGTTAAAATGCCACAATTTATAGAATTAAGATTATTTCCTTATATTTAAAATAAGTTGAAAATTGAAAGTATAAACCGAGTTCAACATGTCAACTTCATGCCTGAGTTTTTCAAATCTTCCTAAAATAAGTATGAAATAAACAAGTAAATCAGTAAAGTTGTAAGCAAGTAAATAACAAGTTGTGGTGAGTTTAGTAAAAGGAAGAAACACTGGCAAGTTGGCTAATGGTGACTTAATTATCTGCATCTTTGCTTCTCCAATATTCAAATAAAATAGAACTCAAAGCTCTGGGAAGCACAGCTTTGTCTGGTTTTAGATTAAACACTTTGAAATGCATGGGCCAAAATATTGTAGGAATCTTTCCAAGGAAATCATTAACTTGCTCTGTGACTAATATAACCCAAAATAATTGCTAGAAGACAACAGCATGCTCGATTGATAGGACAGAGCAAAAGCTGGGATTTCTACTTAAATTACATTCATGGTCAGACTCAAATCAAAGTGGTAAGGATAGCAGGCAATAGTGAAATAATCTACATTCTACTATGAATCTGTTTTCAGCTTTAGGTCTCTTTTGTAACATCCTGCATAAATAAGTTTGAATGCCTTACAGACCCAAGAGAGATATGCAAAGACAGAATCTTCTGAAGGGATAAGAACAAAGTTATGAAATGGGAAGAAAATCCAACACTTTCTTAGAAGACCCTAATCTATCACACCACATTTCAGTGTTGAAAAGATACCAACTTAATCTCTTACAACACTTTTTCTCTTTCTTCTTTTTTTCCCTATTGCCTCTCTCATTTTCTTTACCTGTCTTCTCTGCAGCAGCACTAATATTATTGGCAGCAAAGGGGGTTTTCAAAGAGTGCTAAAGCTTTAGTAGGAAAGTATGATCAGGGAACTTGAACTTTTTGTTAAATTAGCAGCAACAACATCATTATTAACATATCATAGTGCCTTTATCATTACCATAACGTTTTACAACATGAAATAATTTAATATTTTTTGTAGTATATGTAGAGTCTTATACTTGTATGACATCTGAGTATCAGAGTATTGTACTGAATGACATAAATAAACAGCTATAAGTGTATTTACAAATGTGTTGTACTACAAATATCCATATTCAGTGAGGGCCAGGGGTTTTAAATTTGTCTATGTGCAAATATTTGGTATGAAGAATTAGCTATACCTCAAAGATAAAATCTTGGATTTTTTATATAATGGCTCTCCTTGGTACCCAGCTAATTGATTTAGAATGTATCTCCTGCTTCCCTATCAATACTTTTCCTCGCCTGGTATAGGAATCCAATTTCACTGATCTTATGCATAAATTAGACAACTTGGAATCAGCAAGGCACAATGTTGGACTTAAACTATGGAAAGTGAGAATACAGAGATTGTGGAATGGCTAGATATTGCAGCTAAATTGTAGCAGAGTATAGCACTTAATATCTAACAAGACAATAAAGTAAATGGAAGAGACAAAATCATCAAAAGCCACCCTTTTGGATATTTCATATGGCATATGGGAAGTAGGTTCAATTGAGAGGAAACTGGAAGAGCTATCAAGAGTGTTGGCTTTATAAAACATTTTGAAAGTTTGCCAGCTTGAGTCAGACTTGGTACAAGGCATTACCTACTTTACTCTCACAGAAGTCTTGATATTTCACCTATTCATTGTTTCCTCATCTCAGCCAATGGCATTATCATCGTCCTTCAAGTGAAAAAAAAAATCACTGTTGATTTGTGCCTTTACATCAATTCTCTGGTTTCTCTTCAGATCGCATAAATCTTTCGCCTTTTACATCAATATTGAATCAATTACCAAAGTCTGTCAAAGTTCTACTTTAAAATATATCTCAAATCTGTTTTCTTTTCACTATCTCCATTACCACCTCCCTAATCCAGTCTCTCATTGTCTCACCAGAAGTTCCACATTAGCAGGTCTTATATACTCTACTCTCATGCACAATGAAATCATTTGCATTAAAGTAGATAAATTTACATTTTAAAAAAATAGATCACAACCCATTAGTCCTCTGACTAAAATCCTCCAATGGCTTTCTACGCAACTAAATAAAAACATCCTCCAAACTATGACCTCCAATGCCCTGAATGATGCCATTTGTACTTCTTTCTCCCCTCTTTTCTGAGATCTCGATCTGAACTCATTTGCTTAATTATTTATTGTTGTCCCTTATTTGAATTTAGGCTTCAAGTTTCTAGTAATGGACACATATTATATGATTTTATATACATATATATATACATATATATAACGTAGTAAATATGGTATTTATGATATATGATAAATGAGCAAATAAATGCATGCAAGTCAATTCTCTGCCTTCTCTATATCCTTTATGACTCTATATCCGATATGCCCAGCCATAGTGACTCCAAGGGAAATGCCTTCAAACCACATTTCAGTGACAATCACTTGTTAAGCTGGGTCCCCAACCCACAATTCTCTAGACAAAATTGTAATGAGCTCCACAGTCATTCTACTCTTGTAATTAAAAGTTTTATTAACATAATTGGTCTGCAATATGACAAAGACTAAATATCATTCTCTTATTTTTATAGACAAGGCAAAAAATATACAAAGTATATTAGCATAAATCTTCACATTTAAGAAATGTGAAGATAACATATTGTTGAAAGTACAGGGCATTCCAGTCCAACATGGTGACATAGGAAGACCCTAAACTCAACTTCTCCATGTGTGCATACACACCAAAAAAGGGACTTCTTTAAGTGGAAAAGAAAAGGCCATATTTAACATAAAACAATTATGAATAAAAAGATGCAAAATATAGTAGTATATACATAAAATGTGGACAAGGGAGTTAAAACAAGTTTTTATAGAATGTATTTGAACTTAAAGGACCATCAACTTAAAATAAATTGCTATATGCTTAGGATGTTATATATGAACCTCGTGGTTAAACACAAACTCAAAACCTGTATTAGATACATAAAAAATAAAGTCAAACATAACACTACAGAAACTCATTAGTCACATAGAGAGCAGGAGAAGAAAGGAACAGAGAACTACAAAAACAATCAGAAAACAATTAACAAAATGGCAATAAGTATATACTTGTCAATAATTACTTTAAATGTAAATAGCCTAACTGTTCCAATCGAAAGACACAGGATGGCAGAATGGGTAAAAACAGCAAGACCCATCTAATATGCTCCCTACAAGAGACTCACCTAAGACCTAAAGACACATACAGACTAAAAGTTAAGGGATGAGAAAATACTTATCATGCAAATAGGGGGGGAAAAAAGCTGGGGTAGCAATACTTATATCAGATAAAATAGACTTTAAAACAAAGACTGTAACAAGAAACAAAGAAGGGCTATTACATAATGACAAAGGGATAAATCCACAAAAAGATACAGCAATTATAAATACCTATGCACCCAACTAGAGTACACCTAAATACATAAAGAAAATATTAATAAATTTAAAGGGAGAAATTGATGTTAATACAAGAATAGTAGGGGACTTTTACACCCCACTTATATCAATGAATAGATTTTCCAGGCAGAAAATGAATAAGGAAACAGTGTCTCTGAATGATACATTAGACCAGATGTACATAAGATATATACAGAACATTCCATCTAAAACCAACAGAATACATATTCTTTTTAAGTGCACATGGAATATTCTCCTGGATATATCAGATGTTAGGCCACAAAACAAGTTTCATAAATTTAAGAGTACCAAAATTATACCTGCATCTTTTCCAACCACAATGGTATAAAACTAGAAGTCAATCACAAGAAGAAGAAAAAAAAACTAGAGAAAACAGCAACACGTGGAGGCTAAATAGCTTGCAAAAACAACCAATGGGTGAATGAAGAAATCAAAGAAGAAATTTTAAAAATACACAGAGAAAAATGAAAATGAAATTCAATAGTCCAAAGTATTTGGGACATAGTGAAAGCAGTCCTAAGGGGGAAATATATAGTGACACAGTCCTACCTTAGAAACAAGAAAAGGCTCAAATAACAATCTAACCTTACACTTAAAGGAACTAGAAAAAGATGAACAAGCAAAGCCCAAAGTGAGGAGAAAGGAAATCATAAAGATCAGAGAAGAAATAAATGACACAGAGACTAAAAAACCAAACAAAAAACAAAAACAAAAAAAAAAAACAATATAAAAGATCAATGACTTTTCAAGAAAAAAAGAGAAAGGACTCAAATAAATAAAATCAGAAATGAAAGAGGAGAAGTAAGAACGACACCACAGAAATACAAAGCATTATTAGAGAATACTACGAAAAATTATATGCCAACAAATTGATTAACCTAGAAGAAATAGATAAATTTCTAGAAATATACAATCTTCCCAAACTGAAAGAAACAAAAGAAGAAATAGAGTATTTCAGGAAAAAAATAGAAAATCTGAACAGACCAATTACTAGTAACAAAATTGAATTGGTAATCAAAAAACTACCAAAAAATAAAAGTCCACGACCAGAGGGATTTATAGGTGAATTCTACCAAACATTTAAAGAAGAGTTAATACCTATTCTCCTCAAACTATTCCAAAACACAAAAGAGGAAGGAGAGTTTGAAATACATTTTATGAGGCCAGCATTACCCTCATACCAAACCAGACAAAGACACCACAAAAAAAAGAAAACTACTGACCAATATTTTGCAACAGATGCAAAAATACTCAATTAGCAAACTGCATTTAACAATACATTAAATAATCATTCACCATGATCAAGTGGGATTTATTCCAAGGATACAAGGATGATTCCATAAACCACAGCAATGAAACTAAGAATAAAAATCACATAATCATCTCAATAGATACAGAAAATGCATTTGACAAAATTCAATATCCATTCATGATAAAAACTCTCAACAAAGCAGGTTTAGAGGGAACATACCTCAATAAAGGCTATATATGAAAGACCCAGAGCTAACATTATCCTCAATGGTAAAAAACAGACCTTCTCCTCTAAGGTCAGGAACAAGACAAGGATGCCCACTCTTGCTACTTTTATTCGACATAGCTCTGGAAGCCCTTGCCACAGCAATCAGACAAGAAAAAGAAATAAGAGTCATCCATATTGGTAAGGAAGAAGTTAAATTTTTACTACCTGCAGATCATATGATACTACACATAGAAAACCCTAAAAAAAAACTACAATAAGTAATAATTCAATAAAGTTGCAGGATTCAAAATTAATACCCAGAGATTGGTAGCATTTCTATACATTAATAATGGAGTAATAGAGAAATTAGGAAAATAATTCCATTTACTATTGCACCAAAAGGGATAAAATACCTAGGAATAAACTTAACTAAGGAGATGAAAGAACTGTACTCTGAAAACTATAAAATGCTGATGAAAGAAATTGAAGACAACACAAATAGAAAGCTATTCCGTCCATGCTCATGAATTGGAAGAACTGATATTGTTAAAATGTCCATACTACCTAAAGCAATCTACAGATTCAATGCAATCCCTACCAAACACCAACAGCATTTTTCACAGAACTAGATCAAGTAATACAAAATTTGTATGGAATACAGAAGACTCTGAACAGCCAAAGAAATCCTGAGAAACAAGAACAAACCTGGAGGTATAATTCCAGGTATCAAGATATACTACAAAACTGTAGTGATCAATACAGGATGGTACTGGCACAAAAACAGACATATAGACCAACAGAACACAGAGACTGGAAATAAACCCATGCTTATGTGGTCAATTAATCTATGACAAAGGAGGCAAGAATTTACAATGGGGAAAAGACAGTTTCTTCAATTAATGATGCTGGGGAAACTAGACAGCTACATGCAAAAGAATAAAACTGGAAAACACTGGAAACTAGAAACACTTTTTAACACCATACACAAAAATAAACTCAAAATGGATTATAGACCTAAATGTGAGGCTTGAAACCATAAAAATCCCAGAAGAGAACATAAGTGGTAATTTCCTTGCCATTGGCCATTGAAACATTTTTCTAGATATGTTTCCTCAAGCAAGGGAAACAAAAGTAAATTAAACTCTTGGTATTACATCAAAATAAAAAGCTTTTGCATGGCAAAGGAAACCATCAACAAACAAAAAGACAACCTGCCAAATGGAAGAAGAAATCTGCAAATGATATATCTTATAAGGAGTCAATATCCAAAATATATAAAGAACTTAAACAACTCAACACCAAAGACACAAACGATCCAATTAAAAATGGGCAGGCGACTTAAATAGACATTTTTCCAAAGAAGACACAAGATGGTCAACAGACACATGAAAAGATGTTCAAAATCACTCATCATCAGGGAAATGCAAATCAAACCTCAAGGAAATACCACCTCACAGCTGCCAGAACGGCTAAAATCAAAAATACAAGAAATATCAAGTATCGGTGAGGATGTGGATAAAAAGGAACGCTTGGGCACTGTGATGGGAATGTAAATTGGCAGCCATTGTGGAAAACACTATAGAAGTTCCTTAAAAAATTATAAATAGAAATAACCATATATTCTAAGAACTCCGCTACTGGGTATTTACTGAAAGAAAATGAAAACACTAATTCAAAAAGATACATGCACCTCTGTATTTATTGCAGGATTATTTACAATAGCCAAGATATAGAAGTGACCTAAATATTCACTGATAGATGAATGGATAAAGAAGATGCGGTGCATGTGCATATGTGCATGATGAAATACTATGCAGCCATAAAAAATGATGACATCGTGTCATTTGTGACAACAACTGATTCTGGGTGGGGGGAGATGCCTTTAAAGAAGACAAAAATAGCTTTCAAGCATATGACCATATGAACACATGTCTAGATCTTCTCCCTAGAGCCTGTTCAAATGAGGCAGCCTGAAGTTTAAGTGTGATATGCTTGATGGCAAGTGGTACTGTGAGAGCCTACAAAACATTGTATGGACTACCAGAATCAGTTGTGAAAGACACTGTCAAAATCCAAAGGAGATGGCCAAAGATGCAGAATTATAACACATATCAGAACTCCTGGGATCAGGGTAACCCAGGGTGTTTGGAGAGCAATTAGGAAAATGGAGGACAACTCAGGGAAGGCACTGAAAGGTAGCTTTGTGACTGAGTGTTGAAGTTCAGCTAAGACTTGTCCAGGCCAGGAAAGTGGCCCTGAGAGGGGAGGGGAGAAGATGGTGTTGATGAAAATGGGGTAGGGGCAGTGCATCAGACAGGAGGAATAGCCTTTGCAAAGGCCCAGAGATATGTAAGAGATTGGTACATTTGTGAACTATCAGTACTTGGGTCTGCATGGTATCTGAGGGGAAATCACCAAGCAGTAATGAAATAATGGCAGCAGGCAAAAATCAGTTCAGAAAAAATCTGGTGTCACACTAAGGAGTTTGTGTTTTCTCCTGAAAGCTACTGGACATGTTTGAACAGGGAAATGGTATATGATATGCATGTCTTAATAAGATTATTCTTTTGTTAATGTGGAAAATGGGTTGAAGCAGGCCAAGACTGGAAGAAAGGGGAATGGATAGAACGCTCTTGTAAGCAATGAGGAGGAAAATGATGAAGGCCTGAAATAAGGGGTCAGGAGGATGCCCACTTCCAGCCCATATTTCTCATTCAAGGATGAACTGTTTAAAGAATGCATTATGTAATGGGGATTTTATTCTCATTCAGAATGAGAACATGGGGAAATTGGGTGTCCTAGCTAGTTGTCCCTGAACTGCTCCTACTGTGCCAGCCTTGACAGCTAATCAAACCTCAGTTTTCTCATCTGAGAAATGGTGAAACTGACCTAGATAGTCTTTGAAGCTCCCTTGCAATTCTCAAATTCTATGGGCAACACAGTTTCCCAATTTCCATTATAGAGCTGTTATTTATTGCTCTTTTCTGCAAGTTAGGAGAAGAAAATGAGCTCATTAACTCAGAATTAATCCTCCAGTTGTGCCGTCTTATATCTGGAATGCCAGACATTGATATGGACTTTTTACAAATAGTAATTAAAACTCAGTTATCTTTATTGGAAAAGATTCTTCAAAAGAAGAGTATAATTTAAATATAAATTCTAAATTAAAGACTTAGTTGTGTTTTCTCCTATGCCGAAACAGCAGGAAGCTTCTCTCTCTCTTTCAACATATCATATATTACTTATCTTAAAATAGCATAAATTAATAATTATGACCAGCTAAGCACCTCAACATCCCATGCTTGTAGTTATAAATGAAGTTGAGGCTGTCTTAAATGGTTCTACTAATTAATTCTAACTATAGTTGTGCTGAGATGCTCCTGTGTCACACTTGAATCAGGAAACTGGTATCAAGCAAGTGCTTGCTCACTATTTACTAACTGGAAACAGGTAAGTAAACCATTCAAGTCCTCTAATCCACATATACTCAAATATAATGCATTTAATTTTACATATTAGGTATAATCATATGGAATAGAATTGCTTATATTTGAACGTTTGACCCCAAAGCAGGGATTTCATATGGTTCATCTGATATATGAGGTGATACACTATATGAGATAGTTCATATGCCTTACACTAACATATGAGAGTCATTAAAAGATGATTTTTATTTTCAAGAACTTTAATGCATTATAGATATTTTATGGGGCATTAAGACGTAAAATACAGGATATAAAATCCCAAAGTAAGCTGTATCATGAAAAGACCACATCTTCAAATTTACTAGAAGCAAATTCTAAATAAAAAACGGAAATTCTGAACTTAATTGCTCATTCTGTTGAACCATCCCAAGAACTAGAATCTTTATATTGAGTTTTTCCAAATCATCTATGGAGGAGAGCAAACCACACACATCAAGGCCTCGACAGAGGTGACCTAGAACTCCAGCTGTAAAATGCATGCCTTTGAAGTAGCCAGACTGGAAATACAGTGGCTTCTGATTACCAACAGGGAGCCAAGAGACCACATACTCCACAGGTGACAGCAATGCCAGATGGAGGTAGATCCTAGTATGTTTAGGAAAATAAACTAAAAACAGCCTTGGGAGACTCTAGTTAGAGTGCATTAATTAGCAAGAGACAGAATAGAGGATTGGAATCTTCATGTAGGACTGTGAGGTGACTTTATTCTAACAGGATATTGGGGAAAGTAAAAAAAGACAAAAACTTGGGGCAAAGTGGATCCTCCTTTTTCATATTTTCTTTTTGTGTTAATGACCCTGGAGAGGACTATTTCAAAAATATGGACACACAGAGGTTGGATTCTCCATGCTATGTTTAGAGTGTACCCACCCAAAAATATGTCCCATGGCACCTCTGGGAAAAGTTAATCAAGACAAGGAAAGCTCCATCACAGAGTAGTATGAGCCAAAGGGAAACTAGAAAATATATGTAAAAATGAAATGTTCAATAATAATACATTACGACAAGATAAATTACGCAGCAATTCATGTCATTTTGAAGTTATCTGGAGGAGACATTTGGAAGCTCATCATAAATTTTGTATCTTCTGATTAATAGCTAAAACCACAAGGAATTTCTGACAATAAGAAAAAGACAAGCAACTCAGCAGAAAAATGAATAAAAAATATAATTAGGCAAATATAAAAGGAAATGACAATATAACGATAAATGTTCAATCCTACTAGTAATTAAGGAATGTCAATTAAAACAACACACTACATTCATCAGATTGAAAAAAACAGAAATTCAGGTAGCATCAAGAGCACGTAAGGATGTAGGGAAAGTGGACCTCTCATGATCTAGGAATGAGATGATAAACTATTACAGCCATTATAGGGAGAAGTCTGAAAGTATTTAGTAAAATTTCAGTATGTGTATACAGTGTGACTTATGACCCGTGACCAATGATCAATTCCAGTATTGGATATAGATTCACAGATACATGAGAAAACATATTCAAGGACCATCAAAGAATGGGTTCATGGAGGTAAAGTAGGCTAGATATCCATCACTTGTCAAATGGAGACAAAAATCTGGTGGAGGTTTAAACTACTATGCAACAGTCAGAAGGACTGAATGAGATATTTCTAGAGCAGTGTGGATAGAGCTCCAAAATTAGTCTTGACTAAAAACAGTAAGAAACAAATTGAGATTTATAGCACGATGCCATTAACTTATTTTTAAAACACACTTAGAATTTACACAGATAGACACCCAAGCAAATGATTGTGTAAAAGGGGAATTGGAAAGACTAACTGAAAGCTTAGCAGTGATGCCTATGGGAAGGAAGGTATGAAGGATGGTGGGCATGAGAGCCAAAGACAAAACATAAAATAGATCACACATGGAGAAATGAGAAAGGAGATCCTAGAGTGTCATGGCTGAGGAACAGTTAACTCAATTCTATACTTCTGATAAAAAAGAATAAAAACAAAAACAGAACAGCTCCTTCCAGTCCACTTTTGAAACTTATTTGGGGTATATTTATAAATTCCCTTACTCAATCTCTTGTATAATTTTTTTTCTTTTGTACCATGTACATCCTTGGGTTATTCATAATAACTTGCTGTTGTTAGTCTTAGTCAAGTTTCTACTGTTTCCAAAGTCTGTAAGCCTCAGTTTTCTATCTATAATAATGGGGGTAGCAAGACTGACAGTTAAATGAAAGAATATGGGTACGGGGTGCCTGGGTGGCTCAGTCATTAAGTGTGTGCCTTCGGCTCAGGTCATGATCTCAGGGTCCTGGGATTGAGCCCCGCACTGGGCTCCCTGCTCGGCGCGGGAAGGGTGATTCTCCTCCCACTCCCCCTGCTTGTGTTCCCTCTCTCGCTGTGTCTCTGTCAAATAAAAAATAAAATCTTTAAAAAAAAAAGAAAGAATATGGGTACAACAATATTTGGTATGTGTAATATACTCAGGTTTTAATAAATATTATCTCCTTTTCCTCCTCTTTCTTCCTTCATATTGATCTTCCTCTTCTTTGAAGTTTCTCCAGATTCTTACTACTCTTTCTACTATATGACTTTGCAAATAATTATTTTAACATTGTCTAATCTGTTCTGTTTGCTGCCATTCATCTTGGTTTTGTTCAATTTTTCCTCTTTTTCTAATAGCTACTGTAGCCTCTAACAAAGGCTCTGAAGGGCTAAGGAAGGAAGGGAGTTAAGGGCATGGAAGTCCTCATTTGCCCACTCTAAACTCTCCCAGGCTCTAGGTATCTGGTACTTTACCTCACTTCCATGCAGTTTACTGGACCTGATGAACACCCTCCTCTCCAACTCAGCCTCTTTTTCATCTTGCCATATTGGTCCTCAATAACTTCTCCTGCATCCCTTAGGAGAGCTGGCCAATCCTATACATGATATCAACTGTACTGGCCTAGCTCCCAACCGGGCAGCTAGACATCACCCTCCCACCCTTTAAATTTTCTGGACAAGGGACAGATCTCAGCACAACAATTGGCTTGAGCCTCCTCAGGCATTTGTTTTGCTATCACTCATTAGCTGAGAACATGATTCATAATTACTGAATGGAGCCATGGGAAGCCCTCACCAGACCTCCCCACCTACTCTTATCAGCAACATCAGAGGTAGGAGAGAACTCTGAGCTTTCTCCAAAGGCATCTGCTTATAAAATTCCCTTTTCTCCACTTTCTCAGTCCTCTTAGATATCTTAGAAGTAGATGAGGAGGCTCAAAAGTCATAGAACAGATTTTTAAAATCCTTATATTGTAATTTAGAATTAAAATTTTGTAACTCTCTGTGTGCCTAGTTAACACTTAAATTATAACATCATATTACATATAGAAAGCTAAAACATAAACATAGGAAGAAATTTATTATCATTGTGGGAGATTTTGAAATTTATAGACATAAAAACAAAAATTAAATAAGAATATTAAAGACTGATTTTTTAAAAACATGACACAATATATACATATATCAAATCACTGTTCTATACCCAAAACTAATTCAATGCTTTGTCAATTATATTTCGATAAAAAAAGGAGAAAAAAACAAGAGGTCAATCTAATAGCTAGTAAAACTGTAATCAATAAAGAGAATACACATTTTTTTGAAATGTATGTGTGGACATGGTCCATGTGTTAAGTAGGACACAAAGTTAGTCTCAACAAACTCCACATTCTCTGGTCACAACATAATACAATTAAAAGTAAATAACAAAATTATAGCTAAAAGAAACCTATGCATTTAAAAGTGGAAATTACAAATATAGGTCTGCTTAATAATTACAATGAAAATACTATGTATTAAAAGATGGAATATGGCTAAGGAGTAAAGTTATAGCTCAAATAAGATTTTTAATATTTAAAAGAATATATCCCATGATTTGGTTTGAAACCTAAGAATATATAGCAAGAGATTAAAAACAAATAATGATTAATGAGGAAATAAAAAATTATTTTTTTCTCTGCAAAAATTAATAAAACATAATAAGCTTAAGGCAAGACTGATTAAGAGGGAAGTCAAAGATAAACAATATTAGCAATGAAAAAGGCACAGACTATAGGCACAGTAGAGATTTTTTAAAATTCTTAAGTACTTTAAACAATTTTATAATGAAATTTGAAAATGTAAATGAAAAGAACACTAATATAAAAGGCCAAAACAGATTAAGTATCATTTAATAAATGGAAGTCCAAGTGAGAAATCCCCCATCCCCACAAAAGAGCCCAGGCTAGATGGCTTTATAGTTGACTTTTAACAACCTCCAAAGCAAAAAAGAATGTATAAATTTCACAAAGTGTTCTAGAAACTAGAACAATAAACACCTCATTTCATTTTATGGGTCATTTAAACCCTGATTCCTAGTTAAGACAAAACCAAGACAAAAATTTGGAAACAAAATTATAAGTCAATCTCACTTATGCCATCAGATGAAAAAGTCTTAAATTAACTTTTCACTTAGAAAGTTTGACAGGTTTCTCTAGGGAAAGATTCATCACAAGATAAAATGATCAGGGTGTTTGTCATTTTCTGAAATCTCACTTTCAAGAATTTCCAGGCATGTGTAATGCAATCGTTGCTCTTCAGATCTGAGGGATGATAAAAAGCCTTTAGCTCTTTACTCCTAATTACATACAAGCTATATTTCATTTTCAGATTGAAAGACTGAAAGTTATGGTGTTTGGTTTGGGGATTATTATTTATTTATTTATGTATGTATGTATGTATGTATGTATGTATGTATGTAGACTTGTGTGATTGTATTTAGCAACTCTCAGAAGGTTTGGAAAATATTTTAATTCAACAAAAGACACAAATAGCCTTGAGGGAAGTGAGGAGAGTTTCTTGTAGTGAGTGAGCTCATGATTATTTCTGTTTGCTGCCCAAATTACAAAATGACAAGAGAAAGATAAAATGTGAAGTAAAAGCACACCATTCCTGATTTATTAGTAAATCTTAGTAAAAAGAACAAACTACCAGATGAACATTTTGAAAAAAAATCCTACATAAAGCTATTCATACATATACCTATGACAATACATATACGGAAAAATTGGAAAAGATAATCACCAATATATTAGTAGTGATCACTTTCAGAAAGGTGGCTTGGAGATGTAGAATGGATAATTTTACTTCTTCCTTATAGGTAATTTTCACTATTCATATTTTTCATTATTTTCAAATAAAACACATTCAAGGAAAAGATGCAAAAGAAGAGGTACTCTTTAGCTGAAGTTGAGAAAGAGGACAGGGAGAGATAGAGAATGGGAGAGTAGGAGAGGACAATTATTATAAACTGGGAAATTAAAGGAAATAACATAGACACATTGTCAAATTTCTAAAACACCTAAAGCAGACGGTGGAATAAAGCAGATTTGAGGATGCCACTACCCAATGTGGGTAATGAGATAAGTTCTAATTTCCCCAAAAGATAATGGAGGGTGGAGAATCAGAGTCACTAGGATTTGAGAATGTAAATGGATTTGAGAACAAAAATAAGAGTTGTCATAGGTAACTTGTGAAAGATGTCCTGCACAAGTTACTCTTGCCCAATGACTGGCAGCTGTGTCCTCTCCCCCAGGCCCCAGTCAAGAAGTTTTCTTTTTTCTTTTCTTTTTTTTTTTTTTAAGATTTTATTTATTTATTTGACAGAGAGAGACACAGCGAGAAAGGGAACACAAGCAGGGGGAGTGGGAGAGGGAGAAGCAGGCTTCCCGCCAAGCAAGGAGCCTGACGCGGGGCTCAATCCCAGGAATCTGGGATCATGACCTGAGCTGAAGGCAGACATTTAACGACTGAGCCACCCAGGTGCCCCAAGAAGTTTTCTATTTAAGAAATGGAATATATATTGGGGCTTTAGGTAAATTGACAAATATTAACTTAGAGAATAAGTAACTCAATAAATTTGATGATGTAGCAGTAACAAATTGTTTCCCTAATAAAAATTGAAATTATAGATCATTCAAAAATAAAAATAAGAATAGTTCAGCCAGAAGAATGCCCAATGTAAATGGTACAGCATTCTGTTTGTCAGAAAACATGAATGAATATAAATGAAGTGCAAATTCAATCCATAACAGTTAGAGAACAATAGAATAAACATAAAGGAAGCAAATGGATTAAGGAATTGAGATAAAATTAGAAATTAATAAAATAGAGAACAACAAAACCACGTGACTCAATAAAACCAAAAGCAAGTTCTCTAAAAAGACCAATAAAAAAATGCAACACTCTGGAAAGTATGATAAAGAACATTCGTGGGAAAATACAATAGAATAGACAGTAGGGATGAAAATGGGAACATAACCACAGATACTAAGAAGCATAACACATTTTAGAAAAATGCTCTGTACAACTTTATTTCATTAAATGTGGAAATACATAGTGAATAATTTTCAGGAAAAAATGATCAATATTGACACAAAGAAATAAAAGATTTCAATATACTGATAACAATAGAAGAAATTAAAAAGACAGTTAAAAACCCATTTCAAAAAAATTCCAGATGGGTTCTAAAACATCTCAAGGAATACAGAAATTAATCTGCCCCAGCACATGATTAAAGTCAGAGAGATTACCCTTTAGTTCTATAAGACTGTCAGAATCTCAAGTACAAGAGGATAGCAATGGTTAGTAGTAGTAGTAGCAATAGAGGTGGTAGTGGTAATGAAATCTAATCTCCCCAATAAATACTGATGATAAATCCTCAAGAAAATATACTTCAAGAATGTAAAAATGCTCTGAAATTAGAAAACACTTTAATAAAAAGGGGAAACTTTATAATAACCTTCATAGATGTCCAGAAAGTGTTTAATAAAACTCAATTTTTATTTCAAATAAAAGTTAGTAAAATAGCATTAAAAGAAAGCGCTCTGGACTTTGAGAAAGTGTATCTGTCAAAAAGCAAGATCAAAATACCATATTTTGCAAAAACAGTACAGACATTTTCTTTAAAATCAGGAAGAGAGATATATTATCATAACCATTATTCAATATTTTTCTGGAGATCTCAGCTAGAGGATTTAGATTTTAAAAATGAAATGCAATATGAACACTGGAAGAAAGACCACATTGTCTTTATTTGTTGATGAATCATTTTCTCCCTAGAAAAGTCAAGCAAATCAACTGAAAAATTGTTAGAACTAGGCTGTCAAAGATAACATCTCTAGGGATCTGACATTGGAAATGAGACGTGAAGGGTAAGAATCTGACTAGGGGTGTGTGGGCATGCATGTGTGTGTGTATGTGAGTTTGTGTATGCGTGTATGTCTGTGTGTGTGTGTGTACATCTACATACATATAGAGATATGTTTATATAGACATGTATGTGTGTCTGTGATTGTGTGTGTGTGTATTGGTAGATAAAGCAGTAGGAAACATTCCTGTGAGAAGGAGAAAGAAACTCAAAGGCATTGGGATAAGAGAAAATGGTGTTCCTGGAGAACAGAGCAGGCCCTGGGAAGCTGGAGGTTACTGATCCAGGGAAATTAGTAGAGAATATGGCGTCTGAGATGGAAGCAGAGGCCAGTCATGCAGAATGTAAGACATGAAAAAAGAGTCTAGATTTTGTTCAAAGTGAAGCCTCTGATGAATTATTAGCAGGAGAGTGACACATCCAATTTACATTTTTAGAATATTACCATGGCAACTGGGCAACTATTGTTCTAGAATCAGGGAAACTGCTTAGGAAGCTTCTTGTGGTTGCTCATGTGAGAGATATAGTGGCTGAGATAATGGAGAAAAGTAGACAGATGTGAGATATATTTTGGAAGTGTAACTGACTATACATGTGAGTGGAATGAATATAGGAGGTCAGGTAGAGGGGGTTTCAAAGATACAATGAGCAACTAACTGGATGGATGATATTGTCGCCACTAACTGGGAGAAGGGATACTAGGCTAAAAGTATGTAGTGGGGGTGATGAGATTCATTTTGGGTGTGCTGGACTGAGGTGCCAATTAGAAATCCATGGGGATATGTCAAATTTGACAGTTGAAGAAACTGCCTGGAGTTCAGGAGAGAGGTTTAGGCTAGAGATATGAATTTGGAAAAAATTCAATATTTAAGTAGTTTATAAGGCTATATAGCAAAATGAAATCACCCAGAGATACAGAGGGAAAATAGAGAAGAGGATCCAAGCCTAATCCTAGAGACACTGCAATATCAATATACCTTGCAGATAAAAAGGTGAGAGAAAGAAGACAAAAAGGTAGGAAGAGAAGCAGACAAATGAAACGTCACAAAAAACAAAAAAAAAAAAAAAAGTGATTTTTTAAAAAAGCACTCAATTGGACCAAATTATGCTAAAAATTTGAACTAGATGACTTTGATGAGAAGAAACCACATCCAGACTGCAGTTTGCTGGAAAGAAAATGGAAGATAAGAAAGTGGTTAGATACCAATAAGTAATACTGTCAAGAAGTTTTGCCACCAAAAAATTGGACAATAGCTGGAGGGTGAGCTTCACTGTGCCAGTGCTTCTTATACTTTGGTATGCATACAAATCACCTGGGACTCTTGCTACCAGCTTATATATTCTGTAGCTCTGAAATTCTGCATATCTAAGAAGTTCTCCATCAAGCCCCATGATACAGGTCTATACATGTAAGTAACATGACTATATAGTGTTTAGTGAAAGATGAAAACTGCAGAAGCATATGTTCAGGTGAGCTACATAAGATAAAATTTCAAGTCAGACCCACAGGAATCAAAGATATTTCCTGGCGTCAAGCTTTACTAATAACACAAGTGAAAAAAGCATACTAAAGTCTGGGACATACCTCATGATCCCTTACATCCTTTTTTACCACACTGAACACACACTCTCTGGACCAGAATAATAAATGAAGTTTTTTTTTCTTTTTTAATATAGAGTCCTCTAAGATGGAATTTGTGGGTTACTACCGCTCTGTCGAGAACATTTCAATTATGAAATATCTCTACTTTACACTCAGAGAGTTATACAGTTTAGATGATATTCTCGAGGGAATGATGTCTCATAAACCCAAACATTCTGTATTTATTAACTGTAAGAAATCCTTAAGCTAGAGACATCCCAGCAGGAGCATTCTCTAGATAAAGTCTCTCCCTCCTAGCAAATATCAGTCTATTTACCTGGAGGTCCAGTTGACAAGTGGGTTCAACCACATCACCTGTTTTCTTTTCCTTCCTCTAAGTCAATACTTCCCAAGAGAAGGGAGGGAATGGTTCACAGGCCAGTTGCCTTCACTTATCCTCCCCAGCATGGTTATGGTGAAACCTTCATTCTCTATTCCATTCCTATATCCACAGAAGACAGGAAACTTCCTTCTACTCTCAAGGGAGCAATATGGGAGTAAGCACTTCATCCACTCTCTCCCTTCTTTCCTTGCTACATTTCTCTAGAAACAGTGCAACTGTCTGATGAGACAGGGGAGAGCCTTTGATTTACCTCTCAGTTGTTAACTGAGAAGCTCTTTATGTGCCTGGCTCAAGTTTAGCCAGGTTTTCTTCTAGTTTTCTGCCTCAGCAGATTCTGCAGAATCTCCCCAGAGCAAGAAGGTGGTACACACTAGTTGGGTAAAGTTAGTTTTGGTGAAAAGTTGAAGGCCCTAAGAGAACTGGTTTTGAGAAGGGGCAAAGCCTCTGGAGAAAAGCTGTGCTAATTTGTCTCCTTAAATTCTCAGATAGAACTAGACTAGAGAGCAGGTGGGTCTAAAAACTCACCCCTTAACCTCAAGCATGTTGTTTCTAAAAAGCACAGTATGGGGGGGTAGGGTAATGGGAGAAGAAAGGGGACAGAAATAGGAGGCTGGGGAGAAGGATTTCATCTTCTTTGATACATATAGAAATTTTCAGAAGACTACACTCTCCACTGTAAATGGTTTCCTTAGGAAAGTGTGGGATGAATATAATTTTCCCTTTTTATTATATACACTTCTGTGTTATTTAACTTTGTAAGTGTGCCTGTATTACCTTCGTAAGTTTTTAAATATACAGATACCAAAAAAAGAAAGGAGTTTAAGTAGATGCTGTTTCAGAAACACAGTCTCTATCTAAGGAAACTGACCTAGCCTTCAAGCTAATACCAATTTTACCTCCTCAGAAAACTGTCCATGTTCTGCTCAGTTGTCAGGAATCTTGCCATATCCATGTACTGTATGGATGGAGGTTTCCGTGATTTGTCCTCCATAACTGACCACCCCAACCTGCACATACGCAGGCAGGCTAAAGAATGTTGTGTGTGAGACTTGTGTTGCTTTAGTGACCTTGGGAGCCTGGTGAGTTGACATTAGCTGGCTTCCAGGTCAGAACTGGCCCTTCTGGTCTGGACAAACAAAGCTGTAAATCTTGCTTTGCATCCCCTCTGGCTCCAGGTTAGGCTGGCCCCCGGAATGGAATCTCAGAGGGGAGGCAAGCACATATGGCCCAGACTCCCTGAAGAGGTAAAGACACGATAACATAGGAATGCAGCTAGCTCCATACTGCACACGTAGGCAAACACATGGTTAACTTCAGACCTCATCATTTGCCCTGTAAATATGACCATTATGGAGATGGTCAGTTGGAAGTCTCCCTGAGGGGAGAACACTCCACCCCAGTCTCTCAACTCGGACTCCAGTTTGGCTGTCTCCACAGCGCTTCCCCAACTAATGAGGTTGGATGTTGTAAGTACCTGATTTGATGTAACTTTGTCTTATTCTCCTTTACTGCTTGCTATTGCCCTCATCTATGCATAGATTTCTCTTTTCTTCTATT
This sequence comes from Phoca vitulina, assembly GCF_004348235.1. Taxonomy (NCBI): domain Eukaryota; kingdom Metazoa; phylum Chordata; class Mammalia; order Carnivora; family Phocidae; genus Phoca; species Phoca vitulina. The sequence goes on from NW_022589708.1 coordinate 44,043,857, forward strand.
TCTACTAGGTTTTTACTTCATAATATCAATAAAGTGTTTTTTCCCTTTTGAAACCGAAAACACAGCTATTGTGAATCTTTTCTTTAGAACAGTCCAGAAGCTCTAAGCAAATCTCTATAAACTCATGGGGATTATCTCATTATTGCTTGCAGCATGCATGCCCTAGTTTTTCATTTTGTGCCTTACACTCCTACAAGCCACTGAGAGCAGGGGCTGCATGGTATCTTGCACATCTTCAGTTTGCCTGATTGAAACTGCCCCTTGCATGTGATAGGTGCTTGGTAAGTATTAGTTGATTAACTGATAGAAACTGATGAGAGGCATGGGAAGCCCCTCTCAGTCCTTTTCACCATCTTTGTAATTCTTCAGAGACATGGCCCAAGTTAGCAGCATCAGTGAGAGCTGAGCAGAAGGCAGCCACATCTCCTAGACACAAGCCCCTCATTTATCTCAGGTGCACTCAGAATCATGGAAGTTAATAAAATAATAAAGAAAGCAAGTGACTAAATCACTAGCCCCTGTGTATTACAAGAAATAAATGACTATCTCTGAGTTCCTGGAGATCCTAATCGAGGCTTTTTACCAGCATAAACTTTTATTATGGACAATAATGTACAGCCCCAATGTTTATTCATCTTGTGCACTGTTCTCTCTGGGCAATATACATCAGGTCCTGAGACTGGAAAATTCCTTCTCTCCATGATCCAACGTGGATAACCCCAACTCCCATCTTTGGTGGTAATCAATTAAGGGAAAGTGATATCGGCACCTCAAAGAATTTATCATCCTAGTATTTCTGGTACCTTCTTCCTTGAGGGCATCTAGGGAAAAGTTCTCCCAGTTGGGATGGCACAGCAGCTGCTAAGCTTTACTGAGTCCTTACTTTGTCCTCACCTTCATTTTTCCTTTCCCCGAGCACACTACCTTGTTTGGATTTTCCTGTAACTACCTTCTTTCAGTAAGAGGGTTCTGTTTACTATATTTCATGTACCTGTGTCAGGAAATTCAATCTGAGGTTCGTGAAGATGTAACAGTAGAAAAGTAACCCATTAAAGAGATATGTTGGGTAAAGATGGTGAATAAAATGAAGTCTCTTGTTTCATAGAAAATAACGAACTAGAGGATTTACTACCCTATCAAAGCACTCAATAATTTCTAATGGCAGAAGAGGGGAGAAAACCTTCAAAATTCAAAATTACTAAAATGATACACTCATGTATGCAGCTCACAATTACCTTGGTTTTGGAGTTGAGAACAATAGTGTTATAAAGAAAATAAACAATGAGAAAATACACTTAACTCAATAGAAAGCACTGGTTCAAAAGTATGAATAATCCATAGTAGGTCATTCTGTGTTTAAATTAACACAGAATATGCATGATATGGAATATTAGTCTATGAACAAAAAAACTGTCATATTTATATGTATAAGGAAAAATGCTCACAATATAAATGAAAAGCAATCTGTAGAACACAATGTATAAAAGACTGGAGTTATATTTTTAATTCTATGAGGGGTGTGTGTGTGTGTGTGCACGTGTGCAAAAATATATAAATAAAACATATATTTACATACATGCATAGTGAAAAACAAGGAAGAACACACAATACATTGTCAACAAAAATTATCTTTGTAAAGTAATATTAAGTGTCTGGAGAAGTCAGATAGACTTATACTTTTTTTCTTTATAGAAAATATATATTATTTATATATAAATTAGAGAGGGAAGTTGAAAGAAATAAAAAACACAGTACCATACATGGATATATTTTCCTTTAGTTAAACTGAGTTAGGAATGAATGCTACCCAATGTTTTCCCTATCAAAAGGAACCATATGACCCCACAGCAGTGTAGCCTCTAACACATGAGAAATATTTTGGTTCTCTCCTCTGTATCAGCTTTTTTCTCTTTAACATATTACTTCCATCAGCATCCTAACATGACAAATTGTATACCATGTATATAAAACTTCCCTTGCTCTCACATCCCTCCAGCAATCACCCCATTTCTCTGCTCACTTTTTTTTCCTACTTCCTTACTTCTTGTTTTCTCGAGTCCACTCCAGTGAAGGTTTTAATCCCCATCACTTCCCTTGTCTATGTCACTAGTGACCATTAATTTTTCAAACCTAATGGACACTTCCTAGTCCTCCTCTTTCTTGACTGCTCAACAGAATTTGATAGAGGTGATCATATCCTCATCCTTAAAACACCTTCCTCACTTGACTTCCCTGTCACCTAAGACACTTATCTCCAGGTACTGGCAGCTCCTTCTTGGCCTCCTGTACTGAATTGTCTTCCTTTCCCTATTTCCTAATGCTGGAGTTCCCCAGACTCAGCCCTTAGACCTTTTCTCTTCTGTACCTACACTCATTCTATACATGTTTACATCCAACTCCATGGTTCTAAATACTGTGAGTCATAATTAGAGTAATGCCAGCTGCTGTAGCAAACCCCTAAATTACAGTAAATAAACAAAATAAAAACTTACTTCTTTTTTTTTTAAAGATTTTATTTATCTATTTGACAGAGAGAGAGAGAGAGAGATCACAAGTAGGCAGACAGGCAGGCAGAGGGAGAGGGAGAAGCAGGCTGTCTGCTGAGCACAGAGCCCGATGTGGGGCTCGATCCCAGGACCCTGGGATCACGACCTAAGCTGAAGGCAGATGCTTAACCATCTGAGCCACCCAGGCGTCCCAAAGCTTACTTCTTATATAACAGCTCAATGCAGAGCTTCCTGACATGTGTACTGTTATTTAATAAAGAATCCGGAATCTTATGATCAAAGAGTTTTGTGTGACTTTCCCTCTCCCTCTTCAATTCCTACTCCCACTCCAGGCACTTGACATTTGAGTTATTCTTTGTTAACTGAAGCATCGTTACTAGCATTACTGGTATGATTACAGAGGCATGTGGTCCCACATGAGCATGTACTTCCCAGGAGACAGGGTTTACATGCATCCCACCAAAGTATAGTGGCTTGAGAACTGGATAGAGTGCACACAGATAAGTTGATCCACTCGGAAAGAAGTAGTTTGATCAGGGACAGCCAACTTAGTAGATCAATACAGAGAGGCTACTTTTTTAATTCAAGGCAAGGCCAAAGCTCTTATGAATGAATATTCAAATCCATCTGATACTCTCACGATTTCTGCCAATGTCACAGGTATAAGTGGAATAGAAAGAGCACATGAATGTCAAACACACTTATCAGGAAAGCAGAGAATACATATTATTTAGAAAAAAATCATCAAAGTTCATATAATATAAATTTAAAAATTAGCTTGGCAACACAACAATTTTATTTCACTGGATAATAACAATTAGTATAATAATAAGAGTTAATATTAATATATGTCAGTTTTCCAGATGTTCTCCATAGCTTAATTCATGTAATCCTTATAAAAACTGTAATACTAATAACTAAATTCCCTTTATACAGATGCGGGAACAGAGGGACAGTGATTTAAGTGGCTTGTTCAAGTTCCACAATAAGCTACTGGTGGCATCTGAATTAAAATCCAGGCAATCCAGCTCTAGAGTCTGTGATCCTAAAGTATATGCAACTGTTTCCAAAATATTAGGACAATGAATTTCCAAAAGAGGAAAGAGAAGCATTGACATTTATAGAAGTTGCAGTATTATTATTTCTGTACTTTGCAAAATTAATATTTAATGTCTATGACCAATACACACTGAATTGTAGATATTTTAGGAAATCTGCTTTAAAAGAAAAACATCTAAAGAAACATCTAAAGAAAAAGAAACAATCAGACCAGCTTCTCAGAAACAGCAATATTTGCAGTTGCTGTTGCTATGTTAATAAATGACAATAAATATCAATTTGAAACCCTCCAATCTATGGAATGATTAGTCACAGATTAAATACTGAATCTTAGTGTTATTTCTTACTGGTATCATTATCAAAACAGCAAAATACGGAATACCATATTTTTTCTATCTCAAGTGCACATACCTTATCATGGAAAGAATGTGTCTACACTCATTTTGCTAACAGAGTGAAAACATAACTATGAGGCTGTATAGCAAAATAGGTCAGAGAATTGACTGAAATTACACAATGGCCATCTTTCATTAGCCAATATGCTGCCACCACCACAAATTCTGCCAATACTGTCACCAAAGTCTATCCTGTCAACTTGATCTTTCTGCCCCATGGAGATTAAAGAAACTATAAAAACTTGTTTGATTTTTCTCACTTTAATAGTAGACTCCTCATTATAAGACTGAGTTACTCAGTCCAGGACAGAGAGCAGAATGGCAGATGGGATATTTTAGTATGACATATCATTTCCCCTGTTGTCTTAAAACTACTCACCTCAGTTCTCCAGAAGATTTAATTAATGCCAAACAAATTCCTGGTGGGCCCTTTCCAGCTCTTGTGCAGATAAGACTATATGACAAGTAATCATGGTCTGGCCACTGTGCAGACTTAGCCTGGACCATTTCTTCTGACCTTGTCACTGAATCTGATATATTAAACACCTGGCATTTGCTAGGTTCTTATCCAGGTGGAGTGAAACTTTGCATCCTCTCTGAATTATGAAGAAATTTTAAGGGGATGTAACCTCATTGTATATTACTTCCCCACAATAAAGAAAGTTGTCAATAATTCTTAATAAAAAATTTCTGAAAAAATACTAAAAAAGTGAGAAGATTTTTAAAGCCATTATTAATGATCTCACCAATAAGAAATTATTTCATATGGCTTTAAGACTCCCACATATACTTGAAATCACAGTCTGTCTACTTTTCTGCATTCTTCACTACAAATATAATGTATTTTTCAGATGATTAAACTTTCTTGTAAAAATAATGTGAATGCCAGCCAAAATATGGAAAGAGCCCAGATGTCCATTGACAGATGAGAGGATAAAGAAGAGGTGGTATACATATACAATGGGATATTACGCAGTTATCAAAAAAAAAAAAAAAAAGGAAATCTTGCCATTTGTAATGACGTAGATGGAACCAGAGGGTATTATGCTAAGTGAAATAAGTCAATCTGAGAAAGACAATTCTCATATGATCTCACTGATATGCAGAATTTAAGAAACAAGGCAGAGGATAGGGGAAGAGAGGAAAAAATAAAACAAGATGAAACCAGAGAGGGAGACAAACCGTAAAGAGACTTTTCATCATAAGAAACAAACTGAGGGTTGCTGGAGGGGAGGGGCATGGAGGGATGGGGTAACTGGGTGATGGACATTGGGGAGGGTATGTGCTATAATGAGCACTAGGTATTATATAAGACTGATGAATCGCAGACCTGTACCCCTAAAACAATACATTATATGTTAATTAATTGAATATAAATAAAAAATATTCAAAAAATAATATGAATGCCATCATCACATTCCATTGTATGAATACAACATATTTTATTTAGTTTTTTCATTATTCTTTTTTTTTTATTTTATTTTATTATGTTATGTTAGTCACCATACAATACATCATTAGTTTTTGACGTGGTGATCCACGATTCATTGTTTTCGTATAACACCCGGTGCTCCATGCAGTACGTGCCCTCCTTAATACCCATCACCAGGCTAACCCATCCCCCCCCCTCCCCTCTAGAACCCTCAGTTTGTTTCTCAGAGTCCATTGTCTCTCATGGTTCATCTCTCCCTCTGATTTCCCTCCCTTCATTTTTCCCTTCCTTCTCCTAATGTCCTCCATGCTATTCCTTATGTTCCACAAATAAGTGAAACCATATGATAATTGACTTTCTCTGCTTGACTTATTTCACTTAGCATAATCTCCTCCAGTCCAATCCACGTTGATATAAAAGTTGGGTATTCATCCTTTCTGATGGCTGAGTAATATTCCATTGTATATATATGGACCACATCTTCTTTATCCATTCATCTGTTGAAGGGCATCTCGGCTCTTTCCACAGTTTGGCTATATCATCATTAGCCATCAGGGAAATTCAAATCAAAACCACATTGAGATACCACCTTATGCCAGTTAGAATGGCAAAAATTGACAGGGCAAGAAACATCAAATGTTGGATAGGTTGTGGAGAAAGGGGAACCCTCTTACACTGTTGGTGGGAATGCAAGTTGGTACAGCCACTTTGGAAAACAATGTGGAGGTGCCTCAAAAAATTAAAAATAGAGCTACCCTATGACCCAGCAATTGCACTCCTGGGTATCTACCCCAAAGACACAGATGTAGTGAAAAGAAGGGCCATATGCACCCAATGTTCATAGCAGCAATGTCCTCAATAGCCAAACTGTGGAAAGTTTTTTCATTATTCTTGAACACCAAATTCATAATTTTTCATTGGTGTAAATAAAACTGTGGTGGGCATCTTGAATATAGGAAATGATCCTCCTTTCTGATTTTGTCTTTAGAAGTGTGAAATTAATAAACCAAGCAACTAACATTTTTGCCTTTTAAGTCTTGCGATATATTTTAAAACTATGTTCTAGAAAGGGTGTGTGCCATTGAACATTCTCATTGGGAATGTAAAAAACACTCTCTGTAGGGTTCAGAACAAGTTGCCCCAAGATGTGCTACTTTGGCATGCTGATTATTTCAAGCTGAAAACAATCAAAGCCCTAAAGACCCAGGAAGAAACTTTGACCTTCTCCCAACTGCCTAAAAGAATTTACATAGAAGACCAGCTGCAGGAAGTGCACTATCACCATGGATAACACTATAATATGAACTAGGTATGGTAGACAGGAGAAATCTAGCAAAGCTTGTTTGATCAAAGTCCTCTTTTTGTCCTATTGTTTCTAGATGGCCCAGCAAACATTTGTTTACCAAACTTTACTCTTTCCATTCTTCCTGTGAATTGCCTTCTTTTCCTTTGAAGCCCCAGATCCCTAACCCCTTATTCTTTAGTTCAGGATGATGTATATACCTCATTTTGCCTGATGTCTTTGGAATCTCATGTTTACACGAACTCATATGTACAAAATTAAATTCGATTTTCTCCTGTTAATTGGTCTCATGTCAATTTGATTCTTAGACTAGCCAGAAGAATCTTAAAGGGTAAAGGATAATTTTTCCTCCTTAACACCATCTACCAAAGCATCAGTTTTATACATACCTCCATTTTTATTTTGCTGATCTGGTGAGTGAACATGGTATCTCATTTTATGAACTGAAATCTATTTTATTACCCCTGGTGAGAAATTTTTTTTAATTTTTATATTATTAATATAACTCTATTTGATTAATCTCCCAGATGACTTGGTCTGATATGTATTTATTCAACCTATTCTTTTTCTGTTTTCTAATTCATTCATTTCAGCTCTATTTTTATAGTTTCATTCTTCCTTTTCTCTTTGAGCCCTGTAGTTGTTCCTTTTCTACACCCTTAGTTTGAAAGTAAAATTTATAAGTTTTCTGTCATTCTAAAAAAAAGATCTTTTATATTGGGCGAATGGGTGGCTCAGATGGTTAAGCATGTGCCTTTGGCTCAGGTGATGATCCTGGCGTCCTGGGATTGAGTCCCGCATTGGGCTCCCTGCTCAGTGAGGAGCCTGCTTCTCCCTCTGCCTCTCTCTCTCTTTCTCATGAATAAATAAATAAAATCTTTAAAAAAAAGTCACTTAAAAAAAAGTTCTTCTATAATAAATAATTTAAGAACTGTTTTGGTTATGAGATACTTTGATTTCATGTTAATGTTCATTGCATATTTGATTATATGCTTTGATTTGAGAACAATTCTTTTAATTTTTATAATTTATGTATTGCTAATTTGACTTTCAATTATCTCCAGTTTTATTGTATTCTGGTCACAAAAAGTGGCCTATATAATTTTTATTGATCATTTATGTAAATATTTCAGGATTATTACAGGTCAACTTCTTTCACCATAAAAAATAGTCACTCCCATTTCCTCTCACCAAATGTTTTGACTACAGATCATTTACATATTTCTTAACATGTCCACTTGCTTATTATGTCTCTCTCACTCTGCTGTTAGCTCTATAAGGATAGCAACCAGAATGTCTGCTTTATTCATCACTATATTACCAGAACCTAACTATATTTTTATTTGGGGAATGAAAGAAGTGAGGGAAACATTCAAGAGATGGTCATAGGGTGAGGGTGGGGAGGCGGAGAGTAATGAAAAGTGCCATGATTAAAAGTAACCACACAAGAGATTGTCATGAGGCAAAAGTCAATATTAGCTCAAGTGAGAACTACTGGCATTGCTTGTCTTCTGCTGGGTTCCAACAAGCTAAGGGAAGAAAGCAGAAAGATGCAGTGTCTTTCATACCAACTTCCTGAATGGATGCACCATTTCATTTCACAGAACAAAGTGTGCATAGATCATAGATTGATTTTTTGTTTTATTGTTTTCTCTGTGTGTGGTATTGATGATGATGATGTTTGGTTTGTTGCTCTCTATTTATGGTCTCTAATCTCTAGTCTGTAAACCTTCCAAGGCTGGCCACAAGCAAGCTATTATAGTAGGTTATATTGCAAATTTTAAAAAAATCTTATTTTTAAGTTTTCATCAATTTTCAGGAGGTATTAGTAAAATGCTCGGAGAGTCTGTATTCAGAATTCCTAGTCTAAACCTGTTTTAACCTGAAATCTGGATTGGATTGGATGTTACTTTTTATACTTAGAATTGTTATGCTGTTAACAATTCAGTCAATGCATTTGTTCTCTCATAAACACCCATGTCAGTTAAAGTTCTATGTCATCAGCTTTCACAATCACATGATTATCGACAGCTTCCACAAGCATGCTATTATCTATGAAAATTGGAAAACTCATTTTAATTTGATCTGTGAAAAAAATTTCTACACTTGGATGAGGTGTCATTGTTTGTTATTACCCTTTATTTGTGAAGCACAATGGGAATGAGTTGACCTGGGAAAAGAATTTTCAAACTTCTCTTTAAGGAATCACTAAAATTACTAACGATAATGACAATATATGCTTTTTAATAATAGGCTTGTTTTCTAATGACACATCTTTCTTCATGCAGACTGATGTTATCTTTCTTTTCCTAAGGAAGTATCACTCAGTTTCAAGATTCATCATAAGCATAACTGGTTTCCATCTCCCCAAAGTAGAGTAGGTGTCTTCTCTGTTCTCCCACAGAAAACCATTCATAACTTTTCACATCAGTATTAACTACTTTCTGTATTACATTGTAATTATCTGCTCACCCATCAGTCTTTCCAAAGGAATGCTGAACCCTTTGACAAGAAGGAGCATTATTATTCATTTGTATGACCCCAATACTTACCATAGTGCCTAGGAAATAGCAGCACCGAATAAACATTAGTAATGTGAGGGGAGAGTGAAAAGGACACACAGAGGGAGTAAAAAAAAAAAAAAAGACAGGGGAAAGGAAGGGGGAAAAAATCATATAAAAACAGCCTCAATCAGGATTTGATATTGTAAGCGTGTATGTGTGTGTGCGTGTGCATTGGCAAGCAGGAATTAATTCATAGAAAATAAATTAAAATCAAGAAAAGACTGATGACTGTTCAGTTTCCTCAATTCTGTTGTGGAGTTAGTAATCTTCCTCAAAGAAGTGGTCTTTTCTAGAGAAGTAATTTTTACTATATCTGCTTCACTATTATACTTTATTTTCTTTTTCTATCTAATCAACCCTCTGAACAAATAAGTAGCAAATTAAACACATATTTAGTAAGCAGACAATAATATTTGCTGAATAAATCAATGAGTGAATGAATGTCTAGCAGTAAATGAATACGTAATGCAGAAAGTTAAAAATAAAACATTGTTTACCTACTCAGAATTTTTTAAATGTGTTTGAAATACTTTCATTCTTTCGTGAAGTGATTGTTGATGCTGCAATACTGAGAGGGATGCGTTTTGTAAAACTTTGTTAATTAGATAGGGACAAATTCACCATAATTGTCCTTTGTGTTCAAAGTGAAAGCTGTTGACAACCATGCCCAGGTCTATTCTAGACCAATAACTTTCTAGTCACTGCTTTGGCTCTGCTGTCTAAAAAGCAAAGGAATTGTTAATTAGCAAATGAGAATAATACTTGATTGACTCAACTAAATTAGATTTTGTTGACCTGCCAAAGTGAATTTGTCATTAGCATTTATTAGAAACACACACACACACACACACACACACACACACACACACACACACACAGAAAGTCTCTAGAGGGCTATATTGTTGTACTATCTTTTCACTCACTGAGAGGACAGAGCTTTGGAGCCAAAGACCTGTGGAAAAATGTCAGCTTTTTTCCTTTCAAGTGTTGGTCCTGGGCAGATTGTTTAACCTCTCTGAGCCTCAGTGTTCCAATATATAAAATGATGATAATAGTGCTTTCACTGTAGGGTTATTGTGAGATTCAAAGGAGATAATAAATAGAAAATCCTGCCTATACCTAGTGTTATACCTGGTGTTTATTAGGTACTTGATAAATCTTTTTAAACAGAATCCTTTAGGATTAATCCTATCATTCCAACAGCTTTTAAGTTGAAGGTTTTCTGGCTAGATTCAAGAATTCATTTATTCATTGTACATGTATTGGGAGAATATTGTATGAAAGACCTATACTTGATAGACACTGAAATATAATTCCTATCTTCGAGGGGATTATGATTTGCTTAGGGAGTTAGTGCACATATGACTAAATACTATATAAGATATGATATGATTAGGTATTTTTTATTTTTCTCTCTATAGCTAAATCTAAGTGTCTTCCCAAAATTAGTCTATTTGATCAGTTTAATGCAATTGTTTATGTTTTTAAATCCAGCATTGTTACTCTAATCACTTATTATCAGAAATTGACCAGCCAAGCCACTCTAGTAGCTAATGTATTAGTTCTCTATTATAACAACAACCTTCCTTCCCAAACCCCTCTTTTTCCAGTTATTTAAAAAGGCAGAATTTGCAAGAGTACTTCTGTAGTTTCTCTTATTTTATTAACAAAGATGTCTTCCAATTCATAAGACAAGCATCACTACAATAAATAAGTACAAAGGTATCCAAACTGGCTTTGTTATTGTGTCCTTTTTTCCCCCCAGTATCAAAATTGTTCCATAATGCATAAAGGAAAAAGCCGCACGTGAGTGCTAGGATGTCAGGCAATGTCTTTTCAACCGGGCCTCTTGTTAACAAAGTAAATGAAGGAGAAATAAAGACAAGGGAGTGCTGAAGGTTAAGGATGAATTAAAGCTAGTAGGGAATGGAGAATGGGATAGGCTGAAAAACACACGTGAGGGTTAAACGCATTAACATATTTGAGAGTTTAAGCCAAACAGAAGATGCTCTGAGCTTTGTATAGGAAAGCAGGCATGTCACATTTAAATTTTTGAACTTCTGTAATATTTAAATGGTTGCCCTCAAAAAGATTGCTTCATGTTTTAGTTGTGTCACTATCATTCAAAGATATTTTGCTAAGTTTCATACTCGTTACAACTGGTCATATTTATTTCTATTACAACTGAAAATTTTGCAGTTACACATCCTTTTTAAAAAAAAAAAATACTGGGGTGCCTGGGTGGCTCAGATGGTTAAGCATCTGCCTTTGGCTCAGTTCATGATCCCAGGGTACTGGGATTGAGCCCCACATTGGGCTCCTGGCTCAGCAGGGGGCCTGCTTCTCCTTCTCCCTCTGCCTCTCTCCCTGCTCATGCTCTATCTGTGTCACAAATGAATAAATAAAATCTTTAAAAAAAATAAATAAATACATACATACATATTATGTAATTTCTGCTCCTTAGAAAGAATCTAGACTATCATTAGACTGTGGACAAGCTCTCATGCTATACCGAGAAGTGTGATGCTTTAGTTATTGTCTCCACCATCCTTCATACCACCACTCAAGTAGCTCTCTGCACTTAGGAGAGTAACTTCACCGCACCTCAGTATCTTTGTCTACGAAGTGGAGATAATACCTGTCTTTTTAAGTTTGAGATAATATATGTAAGCCAGGGAATATTACATGCTTAAGTACTGCTATTATTAATATTACTATTTGTTTGCTGTTTCTTCACTTATCATTAGGAGTAGCTGTCTGACTACTCTTTACTACTCTGGAGAATACCAAGCTGAATAAGTATAATTATAAACCAGAGCTCAAGAGGCAAGCTCCTTATCAATTATAAATTCAATAAAATGAAGAGAAAAAACTAAATGAGAAAGAAACTGCTTCTTAATAAACTTTGTACTCTCTGGTACTTTAAAAATAAATAAAAATTTAAGTTAACATCCTCCCATAAAAACAATCTTCAGAAGTGATTCCATACTGGAGGTACGGACAGATAAAATCAGTCTGTCCTTTGTACCAGTCTAATCCAGGTTCTAAAGCCAAAATATACAATCTCTAATCTAGAGGGACAGTAGCAAGTAATTTCAAGCTACAAAGTTAGCTTGAAGCCAAGAAAAAGATAGGTCCAGGTGAAAAAATATATATATAAAAAGCAAAATTTAAAAAATACAGATTTTTTGGTAAAATGTAATTTTTATAGTAAAAAGAGCAAGAACTGTTTTAGGGATGAAGAAAAGTATTTTTATTTATGTAATCTCTACAGATTTGTTTAATGATATTAAAAACCTTATTTGTGATAGCCCCCTCAGATAATCAATAGGTTTTCTTGTATGCACATTATCCAAAGATACTTTACTCCTTTAATAGCAATTACATTCTTTTAATAGCAGATATAAACAAACAAACAAAAAACAGTATCATGAGGAGCTTTTCGGCTTTTTTTGCCTTTTAACATTATATAAGCCTGTGCACTGAAAAGCAGCTTTAAGCAACATGCAGGCACATTGTTAAGAAGCTAAAAATAAAGTTGGGAGCCAATAATAGCATATATATTTTTTAGAGTTTGAACCAACCACATCTACAAAGCAATAATAATCAAATGTAACAAGCACTGTCATTTTGTCTATGAAGGAAAGCACAGCGTGTGCTGTGGAATAGCACCAAACAAAATATACAAATTCTCTGAAACTGCAAGGCACACTTCCCAAGAAATACATAGTAGTCAACATACACAAGAAAGTATAAAATACACACAAGAAAATATGACAAAGAGATCACATCTATTCCAACCACTGAGACTAGCTAGCCAAGGGCTCACTTAATTGGTATAATCTCAAAGGACTTCTCCAGTGTGCTATGGACATAATGATACCTGTTATATCAGTATTTCATTTACTATAGGGCAATTTCGTATGAGCATTAAGAGCTGCCTCTCAGGAGAACACCTCACCTCCTACTCCCACAGGTTTTGCAGTCCCGCTTTCTCCCCTCCATCTCTCCAGCTATGGCTGCTCTTTAACAAGGGAGAAAAAGAAGTATTAATTAGTTCCGATGAAAGCTTGCTACTTCTCTACCCTACTCATAAGGATGCTGTAAGAGCAACCAAGTCATCAGACAGAGAAGGCACTGGCAGCTGTAAGATGAGATTCCTAACGCCTCTGACTTATACTCCATTCTGTGAGGAACTGAGAATGTATCCTAAGAGGAAAATGTGCCTTTTACTTAGGAATGCACCCATACTAGCAGAGTCCATCCTGAAGAAACAAACTTCCATTAAGAATGTATAAGAATATCTTCAAAGAAAAAAGGGTTACATGCTTTTTTTATTATTATTAATTTTATTTTATTATGTTATGTGAGTCACCATACATTACATCATTAGTGTTTGATGTAGTGTTCCATGATTCATTGTTTGCGTATAACACCCAGTGCTCCATTCAATTCGTGCCCTCCTTAATACCCACCACCGGGCTAACCTGGATAATATCCACTTATCCATCTATATGACTCCTAATTCTATCACTGGTCTGTACAGCTCTGAGGAAAGCACAGGCACATACACAAAATCCTGTGGGAAAATGGCTCTCATCGTTATATGTGTGAAACTCCTATTCTAGAAATGCTATTATTATTGCATTGTGTAAGAAATAGATACAATTGGCTTTGTCATTAAAAAAAAAGGCATAATTCACTGTGACAGATCTAGTTCTCATTTTCATTCATTCATTAAAAATTATATTTATTGAGAACCTTCCATGTGCCAGGATGCCAGAATATATTACTGGTATTGTTCAGCTCTGACTAAAACACTTACACATACAAATATATAACAAATATATAAAATTCTGTGAAAAAATACCCTCCATTATTATATGTGTGTAATTCCTGTTATATAAATGGTATCATTATTTCATTATATTAAAAAGAGATATCTGTGCCTGTCAAGATAACGATATAATTCACCACAAAGAGACCTAGATCTTACTTTCATTTATTCATATATTCAAAAATAGTTATTGAAAACCTCTGATCAGCAAAGAATAGCATGCAGTCCTAGAGAATACAATATACAAGACAAAAAACAGTCCCGCTTTCATAAAGCTAACAGTGCAAAGGGAGAGTCAGTATGAAATCAGCAACTGCTGTTCATGAGGATAATCGCTCAGAGAGGGGAAGTAAAGGGTGCTAGGGGAGCACCTAGGTCAAAATAAAGATAGATTTGAAAATATTTCCCTATGGATTTGATATCTGGTTGAAAAGGCAAATGGGATAGTTTCCAGCAAAATGATCAGCATGTGTAAAAAGTCCCAAGGTAAAACAGAAAGTGACTTCTAGGAACGGAGAGAAAATGTAGATATGGCTAGACTAAAATGTGGTCAGAAACAAGGCAGAACAGAGCAGCAGGCCAAATCTGAAGTTCTTTTACCCCATGATGTGACGTTTCAATTTTCTCTCAAGGGCTAGTGGACTCAAGAAAGTATTCTAATCAGGTTGACAAGATCAAATTGGCATTTTATCCCTCGGGTTAGAGAGTAAATTTGAAGAAGGTGACTCTGAAGTCAAAAAGATTAGGTGTGAGGAATCAACATACATAATTAGCATCAATAAATGAGGGTGGCTTGAACTAAAGTAGTTATGGTAAGGATGACAGAGATATATGGAGAGGTAACTGGATGGCAAGATCAGCAGGACATGAACAAATATATACACAGAAGATACAGGAGAAGCGGAGGCAAAGATGGCACCCACCTGAATTGGAAAGCTGGGAAAATGGTGGTATCAATTAATGAGAGAGTAGCACAAGAGAACATGTAGGTTTAGGGGGCCAAGAAAAATGGTAAGTTGTGTTTTAAACTCAGTAAGTGAAGATGCCAGTAAGGCATCTAAATAGAGATATTCAAAAAGCAGGTGGTAATGTGGGTCAGGAGCTCAGAAATGGTCTAGGTTTGAGATATAAATTGACAGCAACCAGCACTATCGAGTTTGTGATGTCACAAAAACGGAGTATGTAAACAAAAGAACAGAACTTCAAAGGACATCAATTTTTTAAGGGGAGAAATAACCACAGAGGCAATTGAGAGGTGGCAGTGGAGATGTTGGTATCGTTTTACAAAAGCCAAAAAAACTTCATTTTAAAAAGGAAGACGTAATTTGTAGCATCAACTGCTGAGAGACCAAGAAAGATGAAACTTGACATGTCCATCCTCAAAAAGGCAATTTCTGGTGTAAGTAAAATTAGTTCCAGACAGAAATGGGTTAAGGAGGAAGCTGGAATGGGGAAATGAGAGGGGGTTCTTTTACCAGGTGCCATTTAGAGGAAGAGATATTTTTCTCAGATGAGATACCAGAACTAATAAACCTAGGCAAGAATTAGATACTCTTCTGGATAAGGACTCATGGTCTTATCTTTGGAGGTGTCAATTCTCCATGGGTCTCTTGCATTTCTACATGTCTTAAAAACAGAGACACTGACTGCCCTATGTCCCAGACTTTTTTTCAAGGGTGTGTGTATATCCAACAGCCTTGGAAAGTAAAAAGAGTATCTCTTTCCATAGCAAAAGGTGTGCTTACCGACCATTATATTTGGATTCCCTACATTTGGGATTTATCTCCCATAACACAACACACTACATGTACATGTGTCACCTGGCCCTCTTCATATCTTCTTGTGGAAAGTGGGTCTCAGCAGAGTAGCACAAAAAATGCTGACACTCTGACCCCTGCTATTACTGTGAGTAATGAAGTCCTTTATCTCTGACCAAGGAGTCTCATGTCTTCTGTCAGTGTCCATGAAATTGTGACAGGCTAACTTGTTAGCTTACAAGTATGGCAAAATCTCAGATTCTTCACAGTTTGACTATGTGTAATTTTGTCCTGTTCCTGTTCAGGACTTAATACCACCTAAAAAGTCAGAATAAAATTGTTTCTGTAAAGAGAAAGAGCTTACTGTTTTATGTTTTACTCTCTTAAATATATACTGTCAACGTCAATGTAAGCTGTAGACCAGCATCATAAATTAGAAAAATGAGACTCCATCCTGCCCACTACTGACAAGCTTGCAGGACAATATTTCTTAGTTCTGCATTTGAGAACATCACTTAGAGTGCATATTTCCTAGTTACATTCACTCTGCATACATATACCCAGCGGTAACAGCAGTGCTGTCATTTTAATGCCAAGTTACCTATATGACACTGACATATGATTTCAGTAAGCCACCACAGGGTGAATAATTTCTGAATGATGGAGGCTCTTTGGAAATGCATTACAATTCTTTAAAAAATGGTATCTAATCTAAAGACAGTTATTCCTTCTTTTTTATTTATTTATTTTTTAAAAATTTTATTTATTTGACAGAGAGAGAGAGAGCGAAAGCAGGAACACAAGCAGGGGGTGTGGGAGAGAGAGAAGCAGGCTTCCCGCTAAGCAGGGAGCCCGATGTGGGACTCGATCCCAGGACCCTGGGATCATGACCTGAGCCGAAGGCAGACACTTAATGACTGAGCCACCCAGGCGCCCCCAGTTATTCTTTCTTTAAAAACTGAAATATTATAGACTCCCTCTAAGGGATCCAATAGAATCCAACTATGTCTTGAGTTAAATTAAGTGAATTAAATGAGTGAATTAAGGTGACTTGAGTTGAAGTCATTTGTGGTAGCTGAGAGCCTTGTTGGTAAAAGTCATCTAAGGTCTTCTCTAAGTTAGAATCTCTCAATACCTTTTCATAGACTGTGCTCCCTTATGTAAGTATGGATCTCATCAGGCTCAAAATTACAGAAAGCAAACAAATCATGTTGACCTGCAGTACGTTAAATGCTCAATAAACAAAAAGCAACTGAAAACAAAGTAAGGCTAAAGGAACAAACACAGAAAGGGCATGTGTATACATTTAGCTCAAAAGAACAAAATAACAAAAAAGAAACTAATTGTCATATTGAAATTATAATGAACAGAGCAGATATTACCAGGGGAAAAATAATCAGAAAGATATTTGTATTCTTTAATGTCTATTGAGATCATCATTATGCAGATTTCTCTCTATCAGATAGGACTTGTATCAGGTTTGACAAGGAGGAATGAGTGATCAATTAAATACTTCAGATTAAGAGTAGGAGGGAGCATTTTTAAAATCATATTAAGCTCCAGGAAACTCTGGGCATAATCATTGCCAAGCATTATACCCTGAATTATAAGTAAATTTCAAAGGTACAGTTAACTAAAGGTAATGTGAACATTCCCTCCTGTGAAAAATCACAGCTCAAGAACAGACACATCTATGAAACACAAGATGTTCAGTTTTTATTTTTGCAAAAGCTCTTTTTGGCATGTAATAGTTAAATGCCATAAATTTCTACTTACTAGAGAATCTGAGCAGATCCTATAGGCACTGAGAATACCACAACCCTAGTCTCTAACTAATGGCCATCTGAACAGAAAATAGCACTTAACGTACAATATTGCCAGATTAATCACTCCTCTTTGTATTTTATAGTTTCCATTTGTTATAATAAATATTATATAATATTTATATTATATAATATTTATATTTATAAATATATTTATAATAAATATGCTATTATCCCAATACACGGAAATTTTTTCTAGGTAGTCAAACAACACCTTTAAAATGCCCACAGCCCTGGGGTGCCTGGCTGGCTCAGTCAGTAAAGCATGCGACTCCTGATCTTGGAATTGTCAGTTCAAGCCCCCACATTGGGCATACAGCTTACTTAAAAAAAAAAAAAAAGTCCATAGTCCTTTCTAAACTCCCAAACAGTATCTTCCAAATAAATTGATCAGTATAGGAAAATTTAACAATCACGCTTAAGGCAGGTTTAAGTTAACTGATTCCAGAGATAAGACAAGTTATTAAGAGAATAATAACTACACTCACAACTTTTTTAGAAAATTATTGGCTTCAGTTCATAACATGCAGAGTAAAGGACAACCTAAGGATGACATTGATAGAAGCTTCCATTCCATTTCACCTGTGAAAATCTCAAGTGGTTCAATTACCCAGTATGTGTTTGCCAAGAAGTTAAAATCTCTACCTGATGGTCCTGAAGAGAAAAGCAAAATGGCCAACTCCTGCTTCAGCTGCTAGTATAGTCTGCAGAATAACAACAAAAGTACTGGGTTTATTAAGTTCATTCTCTAAGTACCTGAGCACTCCAGTTTGTTTCTACCCACCTTGCTCATCTGTTTTATTATCTTTCCATCAGAGAGCACTGTTCTGAGTAATAGACAAATATCACTAACCCAGGACTGAAAGTAAAGGAGCTGCGACGGCTTACCATTATCCAGGAAAACAAGGCTCTGTGTGTGTGTGTCTGCGGTGTAGTGTGCAGGTGCTTGAGTTTGGGTGGTGTGTGGGGGAAAGAGGGCAAATAAAATCTGTTTTCATGGTATGGAGAAAAGTTTATAGGAGAGTGTAAATATACATGGTGTAAAATCCTACCATCTCAAGCCAGAAAAATATCTTGAATGAATAATTTAGCCCATTCTCATCACATCTTCTTCCATACATAGTCATATCTTTTCCATACTTCCAAATCTGCAGGAAATCACCCTCAATGGTTCCATTACAATGTTGCACAGCCATTAAGCAAAATTTTTATCCCAAACTCTACTACTTTATAAATGTACCCTCTTATCCTGACCTCCAGAGAACCAGAGAAAAATCATTCAACATTACCCTTAAACGATATTTCTATAGTTATTAATGTAACTAAGTTATCATAAACACACTGAGAAAGAATGGCAGAGTGAAAGAAAACTGAAAATAAGTTAAAACAGCTGAATTTAAGTCCTAGCTCCAACAGTAACTAAGAGAAAGTGGAAATCACAACTTAATTAAAGCTTTGTTGTCTCAGCTATTACTCGGGGCTACTGAAATCTCTATTAGTTACTACACAAAGATATGATTTCAAATGAGAGAGCAGAAATGATAAAGCTCCAAAAGGTCTAGAACACTTTTAGTATTTCAGCTTAGAAATCAGTACTATTCCAGTCAGATATGAACTTCTCATCTACATAACTGTATTCCAAGTTTCTTCCTTATAAAATTGATTTTTAAATTTTTATCTAGAGAATATACTATAAAGCAGCCAGCTCAATACTAGGTGCATAGCGGAGCAAGATGGCAGAGGAGTAGGAGACCTGGATTTCGTCTGGTCTCAGGAAATCAGCTGGATAGGCATCAAACCATTCTGAACACCTACAAACTCAACAGGAAATCGAAGAAAAGAATAACAACAACTCTCTGAACAGAAAAGTGACCACTTTCTGAAAGGTAGGACATGCGGAGAAGTGAATCCGAGGCGATATTCGGGAAGATAGACCGCGGTGGGGGGGGGGGGGGGGCTCCCTCCGCCGCTTCTGACAAGTGATAAGAGCCGCGGAGCACAAAATCAGAACTTTTAGAAGTTGGCTCTGCTGAGGGACGTCGCTCCAGTGGGTAAGTGGGGGGTGGAACCCTCGCTGGGACAGCGCAGTCTCAGGACCCTCAGGGTCACAGAAAGACCGGGGGTGCCTGAGTGCGGCAGAGCTCCCAGGTATCTGAGCAGGGAAGCCGGCTGCAAAGATGGAGCCCAGGCGCGGGGTCTCAGCTGGGAGTTGCCATAAACCGTGGTCCGCAGCACAGTAGGGCCACTGCTCTTCCAGCAGGGACCCAACAAGCGGCAGATCCGGGGAGACTCACCTTCCTCCCCCAGGAGGAGCAGCGCGGGAGCGCACCGCAGGGATCTGCTGGGTTTGGAGACTCCACACAGGGTCGTGTGCCAGAGATAGAAACGCTCAGTCACAGGCCGGGTGAGCACGGAGTTCGGCCGGAGACCGGGGAGACGGGAGTGATTGACTGCTTTCCTCTGGGGGCTCACTGAGGAGCAGGGCCCCGAGTTCTCAGCTCCTCCGAGGCGGAAATTGGGAGGCCGCCATTTTGACTCTCCTCCTCCAAAGCTGTACGGAAAGCTTGCAGGGAACAAGAGCTCCCGAGAGCAAACCCGAGCAGATTACTTAGCCCTAAGTGGGCAAGGACAGGGCAATTCCGCCTCCGGCAAAGACATTTGGGAATCACGGCAACAGGCCCTTCCCCCAGAAGATCAGCGAGAACAGCCAGCCAAGACCAAGTTTACCGATCAATGAGAACGGCAGAACTCCAGCGCTAGGGGAATAATGCACATAGAATCCATGGCTTTTTTACCATGATTCTTTAGTCTTTCAAAGTTAATTTTTTTTAACTTTTTTTTTTGAATTGTTCTTTTTCCCTTTTTCAACCAACATCTTATCAATCCCTTTTTTAAAAAACATTTTTATTTTTCATTTTTAGAGTCATATTCTATCCCTTCATAGTAGTTACCCTTATTTTTGGCATATATATATAAGTTGTTCTCTCTTTAAAATTTTGAGATAGTTTCTTCTAACAGATCAAAATACACCCTAAATCTCTAGTGTATGGTTTTGTTCTACTCTCCTGCCTGATCACATTCTCTCCGTTTTTTTTTTTTTAATCCTCTTCTTTCTTTTTTCAAACAACTACTTATCAATTCCTTTTATAAAATTTTTTATAATTTTCATCTTTACAGTCATATTCCATCCCTTCATTATATCAACCCTTATTTTTGTACATATATAAGTTCTTCTTTCTTTAAAATTTTGGGAGGCACTTTTTTCTAACTGACCAAAATACACTCCAAATCTAGTGTGTGGCACTGATCTACACACCAGCCTGATCATATTTGATCATATTCTGTTTTTTTTGTTGTTGTTGTTCTGTTTTTGTTTGTTTTTATCTTTTTCTTTTGTTTTTTTTTTCTTTTTCTTTTTTCTTTCTTTCCCTTTCTTTTCCACCAGCTTAAGGTCTTTTCTGATTTGTTTAGAGTATATTTTCTGGGGACGTTGTTACCCTGTTAGCATTTTGTTCTCTCATTAATCTATTCTCCTCAGGAAAAAATGACAAGATGGAAAAAAATCACCTCAACAAAAAGAACAAGAGGTAGTACCGACTGCCAGAGACCCACTCAATAAGGACATTAGTACGATGTCGGATCTAGAGTTCAGAATCATCACGTTAAAGATACTAGCTGGGCTTGAAAAAAGCATGGAAGTTATTAGAGAAACCCTTTCTGGAGAAATAAAACAACTAAAATCTAACCAAGTCAAAATCAAAAAGGCTATTAATGAGGTGCAATAAAAAATGGGGGCGCTAACTGCTAGGATAAATGAGGCAGAAGAGAGAATCAGTGATAGAGAAGACCAAATGATGGAAAATAAAGAAGCTGAGAAAAAGAGAGATAAACAACTACTGGATCATGAGGGCAGAATTCAAGAGATAAGTGACACCATAAGACGAAACGACATTAGAATAATTGGGATCCCAGAAGAAGAAGAAAGAGAGAGAGGGGCAGAAGGTATATTGGAGCAAATTATAGCAGAGAACTTCCCTAATTTGGGGAAGAAAACAGGCATCAAAATCCAGGAGGCACAGAGAACCCCTCTCAAAATGAATAAAAATAGGTCAACACTCCGACATCTAATAGTAAAACTTACGAGTCTCACAGACAAAGAAAATCCTGAAAGCAGCGTGGGAGAAGACATCTGTAACCTACAATGGTAGAAACATTAGATTGGCAACAGACCTATCCACAGAGACCTGGCAGGCCAGAAAGGACTGGCAGGATATATTCAGAGCACTAAATGAGAAAAATATGCAGCCAAGAATACTGCTGTCAGTGACAGCTAGGCTGTCACTGAAAATAGAAGGAGAGATAAAATGCTTCCAGGACAAACAAAAACTAAAGGAATTTGCAAACACGAAACCAGCCCTACAAGAAATATTGAAAGGGGTCCTCTAAGCAAAGAGAGAGCCTAAAAGCAACATAGACCAGAAAGGAACACAGACAATATACAGTAACAGTCACCTTACAGGCAATACAATGGCACTAAATTCATATCTTTCAATAGTTACCTTGAATGTAAATGGGCTAAGTGCCCCAATCAAAAGACACAGGGTATCAGGTTGGATAAAAAAAACAAGACCCATCGATATGCTGTCTGCAAGAGACTAATTTTAGATGCAAAGACACCTCCAGATTGAAAGTGAGGGGGTGGAAAACCATTTACCATGCTAATGGACATCAAAAGAAAGCTGGGGTGGCAATCCTTATATCAGACAAATTAGATTTTAAACCAAAGACTGTAATAAGAGATGAGGAAGGACACTATATCCTACATAAAGGGTCTATCCAACAAGAAAATCTAGCAATTGTAAATATCTATGCCCCTAACATGGGAGCAGCCAATAATATAAGGCAATTAATAACAAAAGCAAAGAAACACATTGACAACAATACAATAATAGTGGGGGACTTTAACACCCCCCTCACTGAAATGGACAGATCATCTAAGCAAAAGATCAACAAGGAAATAAAGACTTTAAATGACACACTGGACCAAATGGGCTTCCCAGACATATTCAAAACATTCCATCCCAAAGCAATGGAATACACATTCTTCTCTAGTGCCCATGGAACATTCTCCAGAATAGATCACATCCTAGGTCATAAATCAGGTCTCAACCAGTACCAAAAGACTGGGATCATTCCCTGCCTACTTTCAGACCACAATGCTTTGAAACTAGAACTCAATCACAATAGGAAAGTCGGAAAGAACCCAAATACATGGAGGCTAAAGAGCATCCTACTAAAGAATGAATGGGTCAACCAGGATATTAAAGAATTAAAAAAATTCATGGAAACCAATGAAAATGAAAACACAACTGTTCAAAACCTTTGGGATGCAACAAAGGCAGTCCTAAGAGGAAAGTATATAGCAATACAAGTGTTTCTCAAGAAACAAGAAAGGTCTCAAGTACACAACCTAACCCTACACCTAAAGGAGCTGGAGAAAGAACAGCAAATAAAGCCTAAACCCAGCAGAAAAAGAGAAATAATAACGATCAGAGCAGAAATCAATGAAATAGAAACCAAAAGAACAGTAGAACAGATCAACGAAACTAGGAGCTGGTTCTTTGAAAGAATTAACAAGATTGATAAACCCCTGGCCAGACTTACCAAAAAGAAAAGAGAAATGACCCAAATCAACAAAATCATGAATGAAAGAGGACAGATCACAACCAACACCAAAGAAATACAAACAATTATAAGAACATATTATGAGCAATTCTATGCCAGCAAATTAGAAAAACTGGAAGAAATGGATGCATTCCTAGAGATGTATCAACTACCAAAACTGAACCAGGAAGAAACAGAAAACCTGAACAGACCTATAGCCACTAAGGATATTGAAGCACTCATCAAAAATCTCCCAACAAACAAAAGCCCAGGGCCAGATGGCTTCCCAGGGGAATTCTAGCAACCATTTAAAGAAGAATTAATACCTATTCTTCTGAAACTGTTCCAAAAAATAGAAATAGAAAGAAAACTCCCAAACTCATTTTATGAGGCCACCATGACCTTGATCGCAAAACCAGACAAAGACCCCATCAAAAAAGAGAATTACAGACCAATATCTTTGATGAACATGGATGCAAAAATTCTCACCAAAATACTAGCCAATAGGATCCAACAATACATTAAAAGGATTATTCACCACGACCAAGTGGGATTTATCCCTGGGCTGCAAGGTTGGTTCAACATCCGCAAATCAATCAACGTGATACAATACATTAACAAAAGAAAGAAGAATAATCATATGATCCTCTCAATAGATGCAGAAAAAGCATTTGACAAAGTACAGCATCCTTTCTTGATCAAAACTCTTCAGAGTATAGGGACAGAGGGGACATACCTCAATATCATAAAAGCCATCTATGAAAAACCCACAGAGAATATCATTCTCAATGGGGAAAAACTGAGAGAGCTCTCCCCCTAAGGTCAGGAACGTGGCAGGGATGTCCACTATCACCACTGCTATTCAACATAGTACTAGAAGTCCTAGCCACAGCAATCAGACAACAAAAAGAAATAAAAGGCATCCAAATGGGCAAAGAAGCAGTCAAACTCTCACTCTTTGCAGATGATATGATACTTTATGTGGAAAACCCAAAAGACTCCACCCCAAAACTGCTAGAACTCATACAGGAATTCAGTAAAGTGCTAGGATATAAAACCAATGCACAGAAATCAGTGGCATTCCTATACACCAACAAGACAGAAGAAAAGAGAAATTAAGGAGTCGATCCCATTTACAATTGCACCCAAAACCATAAGATACCTAGGAATAAATCTAACCAAAGAGGTGAAGGATCTGTATTCAGAAAACTATAAAACACTCAGGAAAGAAATTGAGGAAGACACAAAGAAATGGAAAAACGTTCCACGCTCATGGATTGGAAGAACAAATATTGTGAAGCTATCAATGCTACCTAGAGCAATCTACACATTCAATGCAATCCCTTTCAAAATACCATCCACTTTTTTCAAAGAAATGGAACAAATAATCCTAAAATTTGTATGGAACCAGAAAAGACCCCGAATAGCCAGAGGAATGTTGAAAAAGAAAAGCAAAGCTGGTGACATCACAATTCCGGACTTCAAGCTCTATTACAAAGCTGTGATCATCAAGACAGTCTGGTACTGGCACAAAAACAGACATATAGATCAATGGAACAGAATAGAGAGCCCAGAAATGGACCCTCAACTCTATGGTCAACCAAGCAGAAAAGAATGTCCAATGGAAAAAAGACAGTCTCTTCAACAAATGATGTTGGGAAAAATGGACAGCCACATGCAGAAGAATGAAACTGGACCATTTCCTTACACCACACACAAAAATAGACTCCAAATGGTTGAAAGACCTCTATGTGAGACAGGAGTCCATTAAAATCCTAAAGGAGAACACAGGCAGCAACCTCTTCGACCTCAGCCGCAGCAACTTCTTCCTAGAAACATCGCCAAAGGCAAGGGAAGCAAGGGCAAAAATGAACTATTGGGACTTCATCAAGATAAAAAGCTTTTGCACAGCAAAAGAAACAGTCAACAAAACCAAAAGACAACCGACAGAATGGGAGAAGATATTTGCAAATGACATATCAGATAAAGGGCTAGTATGCAAAATCTATAAAGAACTTATCAAACTCAACACCCAAAGAACAAAGGATCCACTCAAGAAATGGGCAGAAGACATGAACAGACATTTTTCCAAAGAAGACATCCAAATGGCCAACAGACACAGGAAAAAGTGCTCAACATCGCTCGGCATCAGGGAAATCCAAATCAAAACCTCAATGAGATACCATCTCACACCGGTCAGAATAGCTAAAATTAACAAGTCAGGAAACGACAGATGTTGGCAGGGATGCGGAGAAAGGGGAACCCTCCTACACTGTTGGTGGGAATGCAAGCTGGTGCAGCCACTCTGGAAAACAGTATGGAGGTTCCTCAAAAAGTTGAAAATAGAGCTACCATACGATCCAGCAATTGCACTACTAGGTATTTACCCCAAAGATTAAAATGTAGGGATCTGAAGGGGTACGTGCACCCTGATGTTTATAGCAGCAATGTCCACAATAGCCAAACTGTGGAAAGAGCCAAGATGTCCATCGACAGATGAATGGATAAAGAAGATGTGGTATATATACGTATACAATGGAATATTATGCAGCCATCAAAAGGAATGAGATCTTGCCATTTGCAACGACATGGATAGAAGTGGAGGGTGTTATGCTGGGCAAAATAAGTCAATCAGAGAAAGACATGTATCATATGACCTCACTGATATGAGGAATTCTTAATCTCAGGAAACAAACTGAGGGTTGCTGGAGTGGTGGGGGGTGGGAGGGATGGGGTGGCTGGGTGATAGACACTGGGGAAGGTATGTGCTATGGTGAGCGCTGTGAATTGTGCAAGACTGTTGAATCACAGATCTGTACCTCTGAAACAAATAATGCAATATATGTTAAGAAAAAAAGAAAAAGAAGAAGATAGCAGGAGGGGAAGAATGAATGGGGGAAATCGGAGAGGGAGATGAACCATGAGAGACGTTGGACTCTGAAAAACAAAATGAGGGTTCTAGAGGGGAGAGGGGTGGGAGGATGGGTTAGCCTGGTGATGGGTATTAAAGAGGGCACGTTTTGCATGGAGCCCTGGGAGTTATGCACAAACAATGAATCATGGAACACTACATCAAAAACTAATGATGTAATGTATGGTGATTAACATAACAAGAAAAAAATAAAAATAAAATACTAGGTGCATAGTAGATACTCAATTAGTATGTAAAGCCACTGTCCCAATATAGATTATATACCAGATGCTCAATAAACAAGAAATTTTTGCTAATCATAGCATTAGAAGTAGAAGTAATGCTACTACTCAGCTATGTTTTTGCTTTATTTACAGGAGAAAGAACTGGAACAAAAGACTTATTGAGCACCTTCAGTACAAGACAATTAATATTTGATATCACACAGAACACCTTATCAGCAGTTAGATACAGTTCCCCCATTTTGTAAGAGAAGAAAGGGAGACTTGAGCAGGTTTTACAATTTGCCAAAGACCCACAGCTCAAACCAAGTTACGTTCAATTCCAAAGCTCCTCGTGTTCAATCACAGTCTATTGCCTTCCAGAAGTTCAAAGTTAAGGTTGTACTCTTAGCAAAGCATGGCTAGTGCTGAATAAATATGTATACCAGAAGGTAATCACTCCATTTCTGCAAACTCTTAAACCATATACACTGGCTTTAATATTTTTAATAACTACCCTCTCAGATTCCTAAAACACACTGAGGGATGAAAGAAAATATTAATTTTATTTGTTAAACAGAGCTTTAATGTTTTTATTTCTCCAATGAATGTGAAGAATTATAGTAGTGCATGCAATTAAAATTTCTTTTGTTACATAATTCCATTACTGTATTAAATTGCTTCATTAAGGAAAACTACATTTTCTTATACATTCTGCATACATAAATTCATTTATGTTTTTGCCACATCCTCCTTGTCAATATTGGCCCACTAATTATATTCCAAAAATGCTTCTCTTGCTAAATAGCTCATAATTATTTAAAAAATTAAATAGAGGATATTGTCCTTGGAGCGTAGCATCTTGTGATTCTGCTGCTCTTTTAAATTTGTAAAAATATGGAGATGGAGATGCACATTCAAAGCTTTGACAATTATGTCAGGACTACTTTCAACAAAAATAACAGACTTGGCTCCAGTAATTCTAATTCCTGTAGTATTATATTTATGAACAGCTGTAGTTTATGTATTTTATAAATTTTTCATATTTGTGATTAATGTAATAATATTTGTGTTTGTCTTTTATCCTTATTACTTATATAGCTGTGGTCACAGAAAATTAATCCAGTTCTTTTTGAATTTGCAAACTATATTTAGACCCACAAGCTATTAATATGTATTTTGACCAGGCACTTACCATTGCAATTTCTAGATAAAATACATACTCATAGACTATTCAGTGTAGTCTTACTACAAAATAGCAATGGAAATGCATTTACAGAAAATAAATACACTAGCAAATTCTATTCAAAGTGACTCTTTTGAGATCTCACCAAAAAACCTAATTGTTTTAATACTGAGTCTATAAGAAAAGTTGTAACAAAGAAAAAAATAATCCATTTCAACCCCAGCCTAACTCTGGTGCTGAACAATTAGAAATTCTATTGTCTAATCCATCCTATTGTGAACTAAGAACTATTCTAGGCTCTCCTGCCCAACCATTTCACCAACATGTACTATTTGTTACCACTGGACCTGTTTTGATTTTATTTTTCACTGTAGGCTCCTAGGAGCTGAGGTAGTCATTATTCTCCCTCTTTTAGCATCTGACCAGATCCACTTACAGACAGAAGCAAGCCCAGATTCAGATTACCCCAGTTCAGTCACAGAAGTATGAATATCATCCATGCACTCAGGTCCTCTAGAAATGCTGACTCACACAGGTGTGTGCATAGCGCTACAGCTAATATTAGGACTGACTCATGCTCAGTGTTCCATTGCCCAGGAAATCTGAGGTAAGCTACTATTACCTCTGGCCACACACCTAGTCCAAAAGACAGACAGATTACAGTCAGGATAGACTTGCAAATTTTCATAGACAAACATGCAGACATTCTCCTTCATACACCCACACAAATCTCTTCTAAGACACCCAAAGATGAAGACAAGTAATATTTATGGGAAAAAATTAATTTTCAGTAATGATGGGATGGTCCAAAGTTATCTGGGAAGAAGTTGACATACTTGTGAAGAATTCTCCTTTTAAATCTGCATAACACTTTAATGCGAAACTCTTTAATGACATCTACCTATTGTTTTGAATTATAGTTACCTATCCATCTTACTCCCACAATTATCTGAATGCCTACCAAAGCAAGAAGGAGTCTCAGACTCTATAAGTGACTGGATTACCAGAGCAAGTTCTTGTCAGAAGCTTTAGAAAATGAAGCAAAAGGGAACTGAAATCGACTTAGTAAGAGTGGGCACAAGAAGGAAGGAAAGGTCCAAAGCACCATATCTGGAGGTTGATACCAAAACTCAAAACAAGGAAGATGTAAACTCAGAAGGTAGAGCCAGGGAAGATTTCCTGAGACACTGGTGCACTTGGGGAGAAACATTTTATAGAGTGTCACTGATGTCCCTATGGGCAGGCAAGCATCTGTTATGGATACTGATACAGGTCAGACATTTTGTAGACTGTAAACCTTTAAATGTCAAGGATGCTATATATATTTTTTTAAAGATTTTATTTATTTGACAGAGAGAGACACAGCGAGAGAGGGAACACAAGCAGGGGGAGTGGGAGAGGGAGAAGCAGGCTTCTTGCTGAGCAAGGATCCCGATACGGGGCTCGATCCCAGGACCCTGAGATCATGACCTGAGCCGAAGGCAGAAGCTTAACAACTGAGCCACCCAGGCGTCCCATGGGATGCTATATCTCTGATGCATCTTTCAAAGACCGCTCAAATGTTACCTCCTCTGAAGGCTACTCTGACAGATCTCCATATCAGAATTAATTTCTTGCTTCTTAGTGTTCCCATAGCATTTGGTTTATGCCACTTGTCTTTTTTATGGCCAAATATTTATTTTCTGCTTCCTCCAACAGAGTTCCTTGAAGTGTGGGACCATATCTTAGTTGTATTTTTATCTACTGGGCCTTGCAAGATTGGAATAAAAGAGGCAGTTAACAGATGCTTGTTAGATTGATTTGAGGTCCCTGTCATACACAGGAATGTGGAAAGGTTCTAACTAGATTAGAATAGAAAGGACTAAATACATTAAAATAAATTGAATATATGAAATTCTGATCCTACGTCCTGGAAGGACTGAGATAGCAATGAAGAAATAGGGGTCGTCAAAACAGATACAGATCACTTGTGGACAGTAAAGTATGGCAAGCTGTTGAAAGTTCACTTATTGGGAAGGAAGCCAATGTAAAAACAAAGTCAAGACTCATCCACCAGAGATGATAATTTAACCTGTGGGAACAAATTAGATTACCAAGGGAAAAATAATGAGTTGAAAGCTCAGGACAAATCTTTAAAGAATGCCTATATTTATGAAGAGGGAGAAAATTTCCAATACATGAGGCAAAGGAGGAACCTAAGAAGAGGGAAATAAAATAAAATAATGCCCAGTTATGGAAGCCTAGAAAAAGTTCTAAGAAACCATAAGGGCAAAAGTGACATAATGAGAGGGAGTGGATTTGGAATTCTGAAGCTGGCAGGGAACAAGGTGAATTTGAGATGCAAAGTTGAAAAGAGATAAACAGAAGTGGAAAATGTCAGCTCATAAAAAAAGCTATTGAGCCATAGTGAAAGAACAATTACCTGAAAAAAGGTTCGAACAATATAAAAAATATACTGCCTGAACTTGCCACCAAATGAGTTCAAAGAAAGAACTTGAAACACCTGGAAAGGAATTTGCATTATTAGGAGAAAGCCAAGTTTCAGCTAAAGGGAATCAGGTAAGAGGAACTGGTTGAGGGCTTTCAGGCACTGTTAATCTGACGAGATGGTCAATATGGCACAATGCAAGAGGTCACAGCAGCATTTACACCCAGTGGATACAGAAGGAGGACAGGCTGAGTTGAGTAGGAATGAAGTTATGGGAGGGGACAGCACCAGAGTGGTTTGTGTTATTGCCATTGGAGACACATGTGTCCTGACTGCCCCAGTTCTTTAACATTCTTAACAAAGGTCTATGCCCTCTGCTATGTAGCTTTTCAGTCCCCCATCCCCACCCCACTAAAGTGGTGGTGTGTATCTCACCACTCTTGACTTTGGTTTCACCCATGTAACTTACGTTAATCAATGGCGCTTTAGCAAATGTAATGGCACCAAAGGGTTGAGAATCATTCGAGCAGTTGGGCTAGCCCTCTTATACCTCTGCTGTCTCCATGAGACCAAGTCCAGGCAGGCCCTCTGATTCCTGGAAGAAGATAAGAAACACAGGGAGCAGAATCAATCCACAATGCTTGAGGAAACCCACCCAAGAGCAGCAGAGCCACTCAGCCAAGCCCAGCCTAGATGAGCACCTCCAGCCGACTGAGAGCTATATGAGCTAAACAAATGCCTATGGTTCCATGCCACTGAGATATTTTGGGGGGGGGGGGGGGCGTAACCATATTGTATCAATAGCAAACTGATAAAGATTAAGATAATAGTCAAAATTTACTGAACAATTAGGTAGTTACTATCTCTCCCAGCAGTATTTACACGTAAATCATTTTTCAATTTATTTTTTTTAGGTGAGGTTTTGGAAGACTGCCTGGCCTTTCTAGAATCCCTAAAGTGATACCCATTTTGTTATGGTTGGTCCTAATGTTCTTTCAAATCACTCTTTAACACAACTCTATAAACAGAGCAAAGTGTTAAGAAACCTGCTCATGAAATGGACCTTTATATTTGCACTGCTTGGGATACTTTCAAATCTACAGAAGACAAATAATGATAATGATATTTCTGAAAATAATGACAACTATAATGAGGCTGATATCTATTAAGTACTCACTATATTTCAAATGGCATAGAAAATGCTTAACATGAATTATCTCATTTAATTCTCACAGCAGTCCTATAAAGTAGATATTATTAGTCTCTCTGTTTCATAGGTAATTAGAGTTCAGAAAAATTCAATAATTTGACATAGCTAGTAAGTGGCTGACCCAGAATTTGAAATGCAGGGTTTTATCAGATTCTAAGAACTGTGAAGCCTTTGAGGTCAAATATTATATCTCATGTGTTCCTATATTCCAGGGATCATAACAATGCGTAGGAAGTATTGGGAGTTTAATAGATACATGTGGAGCAAGTGCTCTTTTTGAAAAAAGTATAAACAATAATATAATGTGAAAAATAAAATGGTTAAAATGTGCAAATTCAAAAATACTAATTTTTCATATAAGTGCTAGTAGAGGTCTCAGAAAGAATTTGACATATTCTTATATAACATCAGGTTATGTTGGCCAAAATAGTTTATGTGTAAAATATAGCATCATATCAATTATATTTTCCTCTAATATTTTGTAACAAAATGTGGCAATATGTGTTTTTCTCATAATAGAAACAAAGCCAATGAAACATAGAGTCGTGGTTGTTCTTATCTCAAGGCAAAATGCTCTGATTCTCTCTGATTTAAGAACTCTTTTGGGCTCAGAGCTTCTCATGCTGAGTTGAGATTATACCTTTTGCATTTAGAGATTATAGAGAATGAATAACTTACCGACTAAGCCGAAATATCCTACCAGATGTGTAAAGCTCGTTCTAAAGTAAAACGACAACTACCCATACAAAATGCAAAGTAAAATAACCCCCAGCCCAGCCTAGGACCCAAGACACATCACACCCATACCTTCTCTCAGCAAATATCAAGCAACATTGAGATAATAGACTTGCCAGGAAAAACAAACAAACACATAGACAAAAAGAGTCACTTTGTTAATAACTGCCAAACTGTGACATCCATAAATTTTATCCTGAGGTCTTACTAAGCTAACCATAGTCCTCATTCAATTATTTACTGCCTTAAGAGAAACAGATCATACTGGGAGGCTACAAGGAATTATCTGCCTTTGGGACATCCTTCCCAAATGAAAATAAAACAAAGTTGAACAGTTGCTTTCTCTTAAAAATTATCTTACTATATTTTCTCTCCCTATGCTGAATGAAGAGGGCTGGCTGCATACTGTTATACTGATATTATAGTCTGCCTACTGCAATCATTTTACAACAAAAATACTGAATAGGTTAATGGTAAGTAATTTAAAACATTTTACCATTTATCTTTATTAATTTTCCCATGAAATTTTCTTTTTATCTTTGGCAAATTTTACAAATTGAAGAAGAACAGAGACAATGTACTTCAATCTTTGAAAGATATTACAAAGGCATCTAGCCTCAAGAAGCCCTGGTAATGATAAGCAATAAAGCAGTAGCAGAATGAACAGAAAGCTTCAGGGAAAGAGCCCTATAGAAAGGAAGGAGAAAAAAAAAATCTCCTGGACTCCCAGTAGTAAAGCAACTGTGAATTAGTCATCCAGTCGTTTCAACAAATATGTACTGAAGGCTTGCAAATGCCAAAATATAATGGTAAACAAAGTAATAATAATAAATAACTATTATCCCTATTGTCATGGAGCATAGGGTTTGGAGTGGGAGTGGTCAGGCACCTATCAACCAAGGATAAATAGAGTGGAGACCTGTGATCAGAGAGAAAAGTTCATGTTAATAGGAAAACATCAAATAAGGTGAGTGACAGTGTCAGGCAGGCAGGGATGCTGCCCTGAGGAAGCGGTTTTTAAAATGAGATATGAAGGAGGAACAGGAGTTAAGTAAACAGTGTTGTTTATGCGTACATGGTGGAAGAGCATTCAGGCATACGGAAGAGCATTTGGAAAGGTTCTGTGTTAGAGCAGGGAACGTTCAAAGAATTGACAGGAAAGAAGGTTGGTATGGCTGATTTACAGGGAACTGGAAGGGATATGAAGGAGGATAATACTGAAGAGATAAACAAAGGCCAGCCCTGACACTGCCTTGTAGCTCCAGGGTATCTTTTTTTTTTTTTTTTTTTTAATCCCCAAAGCAATGGAAATCCACTGATGTGTTCTATGGTGGAGGGAGTGTACACGCTCAGTATGATCCAACTGTGTTTTAAAAACATCTCTCTGCTGCAGTGTGCAGAATGGATTCTGGTAGGTATGAGTAGGTGCAGAGAGAACACTCAGGAGGTTATTTCAATACTTGAGGGATGAAATGACTATCTCAGATTAGAGTGTGGCAGATGAGACAGGCAGAAGCAAATACATTTAAATTATAAATATATAATGATCTAAGGGGCAATATATAGACTGGATGTGGGAGGGAGGAAGCATAAAGCAGCAAGGTTGATAAGGTTTCTGGATTTCATTAATGGGTCAAAAGAAGTATCATTAACTGAGAGGATAAGATATAAAACACTGGAGAAGACCTGACTAGAAATCAGTAGGTTAAATGCCTTTAAAACATTGAGGAGGAGACTTCAGGTAGGCAGATAGTCATGGATCTCTAGCTCAAAAGGGAGATGTGGGATGGCAGTATGCATTTGGTAGTCATCTGTGTACAAATGGGAATCTGGAGTCATCTTCTGTGTTTTGTGTTCTAGCTGATCATCAATAGGTAGGGGCTATTTTTTCCCATAACTTTGGTTTCTAAGAGACAATTTATATATCCATTTATCATTTGAGTACTATTTAATGTAACTTTAAAGAGTTACATTAAATATCTTCAAAGAGTTAACCCTCTTCTTCTTCAACTCACTCCAAATTATTAGAGGAACCAGGCTGTAGGCACCTGCAGCACAGAGGGTGAAACCTAGGAGCCCAGTGACCCAGAGCGAGTTTTGGAGCCTATGAGGAGTAAGGCAGCTGTCTAGTGTAAGCACAAGTGGTAGCAGTGGCCCTGAGTCAGATATAGCGCCCGCACGGTGAAGAGGATATTCACACAGGGTGCAGCTCTGGCATTGAGTGTTGGACCCCAAGAGGGATGAAGAGGACATCTACACATGAGGGGACAGAGTGGCCCTTTGAAGCATGTTCGATCTCAAAAGGAATAAGGGCTTCATCACAGGCAAAGTAGAGACAGCCCAGAACAGGGTTTCAAAGCCTAGGTGGAATGAAATGAGTATGCATATGAAGAAAGGCGCTTCATGTAATCCACAAAGGCAAATAAAGGGCTCTTTGAAAAGATGGCTAAATTTCAGGGTTAGGACAAAAAGTGTATATGATAAACATGGAACAAATTGTTGTGCTTGAAAATAAGAAAGTGCACAGAGAACGATGAGAAGTATCCAAAGGACAAAAAAAAAAGACATCATAAAGAACCGATCAAATCAGAGAAATTTTGAATGTCAGAAGGAATAATCATAGTAACTGATGGTAACTCATTCAATAAAATAGGAATCTGACAGTACTTACTGCTAGAAATAAATAATGAATAAACTGAACATGGATTGAGCAATGGACTATTTACATAGCCTAAGTATCTCCCTTCAAAATGGTTATTATTTATAAGGGAAGAAAAGCCTGACAAAGCCACCTTTATCAAATGAACAATGTTAACTTTACCAGTAATGAAATCAATCATGTACTATGTGATAGGACACAAAGAGAACATAGCATTACTTCTGTGATATTCCTGCCAAAGATGCATAACCTACTGAACTGAATCATGAGGAAGCATCAGACAATCCCAAACTGAGGGTCATTATACCAAATAAGTGGTGTGAAATCTTCAACTGTATCAATGTCACAAAAATTAAGAAATGATCAAGGAACTGCTCCAGATTGAAAGAGACTAAGACATGACCACTAAATATAACATGTGAACTAGAAACATGCTTTTTTTTTTTTTTTTTTGCTATAAAGGATATTACTGATAGAAGTGTTGAACACTGAGTAAGATCTGAGTATCAGATGGTAGTAATATATCATTGTTAATTTCCTGATTTGTTGGTTGTATTATTGGCTATGTAGGAAAATGTCCTTGTTTTTAGGAAACATGTTCCAGCATTTTCAGAATGATAAGGAACCATGTCAACAACTAACTTTCAAATGGCTCAGGAAAATGTTATTTATACATTAACTTTTCTCTATGTTTGAGATAGTGTTTTTTGAAGAGTACCAAATCATCTGAAATTTACATGAAACCAGGTGTGAAAAGTGGTACATTTCTGTTTATTTGAAAAGAACATAGAGAACACAATAAAACATTAGGTAAATGAAATAAAGAAATATTATCCTTTTCTATCTTTTCAGCCTGCATTTTTTTTAAGATGTATTTATTTATTTTAGAGAGGGGGTAGGGGCAGAGAGAGACATAAGCAGACTCCAGGCTGAGTGTGGAGCCTGAGGCAGGGCTCAATCTCACAATCCTGACATCACACACAACCTGAGCCAAAACCGAGTTGGAGGCTCAGCTGACTGTGCCACCCAGGCAGCCCCCCACTTTTCAAAGATTTCATTCATTTATTTATTTGAGAGAGAGAGAGCATGCGAGTGGGGGGAGAGGGAGAGAATCCCAAGAAGACTCCATGCTGAGCGTGGAACCGACTCCAAGATCATGACCTAAGCTGAAATCAAGAGTCCAACACCCAAACTACTGAGCCACCTGAGGACCCCTTGGCCTGCCTTTTAATCAACAATGCTTCTGAACTAATTTTTAAAACATACAAAATTTGACACAGGAAGATGATGAAGAACATGACTGGAAAGACACAGATACCTAAACCAAAAGCAATTTTAAAAAGTAATGCACATAATTTCTATCCTTGTGGTCTCAAGGGGTTACTGTTCACTAGCATTTCAGGTATTAGTTAAATCTGGCTTCTAATACTGAAAATCAATATTAAGTGTATTACAGAAGTTCTTACCCACAGAACATTATCATTCCTTTTTGAGAGTGTCTTTGAAAGAGATAATCCAAGATTATTAATCTGAGATGCTTTCAAGTTATAATGAACAACTGAATGAATCACTGGGCTTTAGTAACTTGAAAGCCCTTGATCTTCAATATAACCTCTTAAGAATGTGATGTGCCATCTATTTTTCTTTTACCCAAGGTTTACCATTGGATATCTATTTGCCTAAAAAGATAGGATGAGCATATTTTAAGGTGCTTCTCTCTTCTCATTTACATTTATTACTTGATTTCTTTCATTAGTCTTAAGTAAATAATAAATTCAGTAGAGTTAGAATCCTAAGGCCTAAAGACATAATAATGTTTCTGCTGGAATTTAAAGTACTAGCAAAGCAGAACTCAGTCAGTGGAATAAAATGGTGTGGTGAACTAGCTGACTACCTCCAAACATTTTACTTCATTCTATTGCATAGAAGGAATACGTGAAGGGAGGAAAGGTGGAAGGAAGGGCAGCTGAGATAAAATTCCTACATAAAGAAAGCCACTGACACAATTAATAAATGTAAAATAGATGTTAATCATGGCAAAGATTGATGATGATGATGATGATGATGAAGATGTCAGTAAATCCATCTGTGGCCTTTTGATTTTAAAGGTTGCACTAAAATAAATAGACATATGACCTCTTTCCAAAAATAAATAATAAATAGTAAATACAGAATACAGACAAGGCAATGTGTAAATGGTATTTCCTCAGCCTCATATTCATGTTACCACAATTAATGGTATCATCAATAGTTATCTCCTGTTAGTCAAAACAACTAAATCACTTGAATCGTGGCTTTCATTGCCTCTTCATCCCCCTTACAATTGCCTGGGGCATCCATTTTTCTACATAAACAAATCCACTCAGCTTCCATATGGCATCCTATTTTTTAAGGCTTTTTCTTAAGAGGCACTCCCCAAAAAGGGATGTAAAAGTACATCATTTTCAACTTGAACTTTCTTTATTAATGTCCACCATCTTCAAGAATCTAGGTTTCACCCTCTGCAAATGAAGCCTGAAATTTCATGTACTCCTACTGGCTTTAACTCCCAAAAACGATGAAACCTTGAATCTGATTAAGACCTGGAGGTCCACCATTTCCACTAATGTCATTTAAGTCTGTTGTTACCTTCTCCATTGAAGATATGTACCCTTATGATAACACCTGGCTACTCCAACACAGTGTGATTGTGTTAGGACTTCTTGAAATGTCAAAAAACAAAAACCAGAACAGAAAAACCCAAACAAACAAACAAACCAACAATCAAAAACCTTTTTGGCTTTCTACCAAAGAGAGAGGAAAGAAAATACATCTCAAATCTCTCCCTCTCTGTCCCTCTCCCCAGGCTCTCTCTTCTCTCACTTTTATGATACTGCATCACCGGACTCCCACTAAATGTCTGTCACATACTTCAAATACCAATCAGAGTATTTTGGTGAAATAGCCTTCTCAGGTTGTGCAAATTAATGAAAGAGAGAATATAAAAATAATGGAGAAAATCAACAAAATCAAGTTGGCTCCTTGAAAGACCAACAATACTGATAAACTTTTGGCTGAATTGAACAAGGAAATAAAAGAGAAGATTCAAATGACCAAAATCAGGAATAAAAGATGGGACATCACTATTGGCCTTATAGAAATAAAATAGTTTATAAGGGAATATTGTGAATATTACTACTATATGGCAACAAATTAGATAACTTAGATAAAAATGAACAGATTTCTAGAAAAACACAAACTACTGAAACAAACTCAAGAAATAGATTAGGATACCTTTCCCAAATCATTTTATGAGCTCAATATTACCTTGACACCAAAACCAGGCCAAGTCATCGCAAGGAAAGAAAACTACAAACCAACATCTCTTATGAATATAGACACAAAAACATTAAACAAAATAACAGCAGACCTAATCCAGCAGCATATAAATGATTAGATACTATGAATAGGTGAGATTTATCCCAGAAATACAAGAGTGGTTTAATATCTGTCAATCAGTGTAATACATCATATTAATAGTAAAAAGGAACAAAAAACCACATGATCATCTCGATACATGCAATACAGTAATTTGACAAAATCCAACATCCTTTTATGAAAAAAAAAATATTCAACAAACTAGAAGTGGTAGGAAATTTCCT
This sequence comes from Phoca vitulina, assembly GCF_004348235.1. NCBI lineage: Eukaryota > Metazoa > Chordata > Mammalia > Carnivora > Phocidae > Phoca > Phoca vitulina. The sequence continues at coordinate 44,082,189 of NW_022589708.1, forward strand.
CAATGTGGTAAAAAGTATTTACAAAAACCACATAGCTAATATCATACTTAATGGTGAAAGATTGACTGTTTTCTTCCTGAAATCAGGTAAAAGACAGGGATGTTCCCACTAGCCACTTTTATTAAACACTGTGCTGGAAGGTTTAGCCAAGGCAATTAGATAAGAAACACAAATAAAAGGGATCCAGTTGGTAAAAAAAGAACTAAAATTATTTATATTCATAGATGATATAATTTTGTATATAGAAAATCATTTAAAAATCACTAAAACTTGTTAGAACAATAAACAAGCTTAGCACTGCTGCAGGACACAAGATGAATATATAAAAAATTGTAAAAAAGAAGATAGCAGGAGGGGAAGAATGAAGGGGGGGAAACTGGCGGGGGAGACGAACCATGAGAGACTATGGGCTCTGAAAAACAAACTGAGGTTTCTAGAGAGGAGGGGGGTGGGAGGATGGGTTAGCCTGGTGATGGGTATTAAGGAGGGCACGTTCTGCATGGAGCACTGGGTGTTATACGCAAACAATGAATCATGGAACACTACATCAAAAACTAATGATGTAATGTATGGTGATTAACATAACATAATAGAAAAATTAAATATTTTAAAAATATATATATAAAATTATATTGCTATACACTAGCAATGAACAATTTGAAAATGAAATTAAGAATATAATTTTATTTACAATAAGCATCAAAAGTAACAAAATATTTAGAAATAAATTTAACAAAGCACAAGGCTTGAATGCTAAAAGCTACATTGTTGAGAGAAATCAAAGATGTTCTAAATAAACTTATATCCCATGGTCATGGATCAGAAGACTTAATATTGTTAAAATGACAATACTTTCCAAACTGATCTAAAGATTCAACACCATGTCTATCAAAATCTCAGCTATCTATTTTTTTCAGAAATGACAAGCTGATCCTAAAATTCATATGAACATTCAAGAGACCCAGAATAGCCTGAATAATCTTGAAAAAAAAAAAGAAAGAACAAAGTTGGGAGTACTCACAATTCTTGGTTTCAAAACCTGCAAAGCCACAGTGATTAAGACAGTCATATAGTAATGGAATAAAATAGACATAAATAAATCAATGGAAAAGAATTGAGAGCCCAGAAATTAACACCTACATTTATGGTCAATTGACCTTTGCCAAGATTGCCAAGACAATTAAATTAAGAATGACGTCTTTTCAACAAATGGTGCTGAGATAACTGGATATCTGCATGCACAAAATGAAGTTGGACCTCTTCCGTATACCATACCAAGAAACAAAATAAAACAAAATGTATAACAGACCTAATGTAAGAGCTAAACTATCAAACTCTTAGAAGAAAACAAAGGAGTCAGTCTTTGTGACTTGGGATTAGACAATGGTTTCTTAGATATGACACCTAAAGTATAAGCAACAAAGGAAAAAATACATAAACTGGACTACCTCAAAATTAAAAACTTTTGTGCTGCAAATTATACCATTAAGAAAAAAAAGAAAATAAACAGGCAACCTGCAGGATAAGAGAAAGTATTTGCAGATCATATATCTGAGAAGAAACTGGTATTCAGAATAAAGAACTTTTACAACTAAATAATGAGCCCAATTTTTAAAAAATGAGCCAGGGACCTCCATAGATATTTCTCCAAAGAAGATATACAAAGGGTCAATAAGCACATGAAAAGATGCTCATCAGCATTAGTTATTACAGAAATGCAAATGAAAGCTATCAGTAAGATAGCACTTCACACCCACTGGGATAGCTATAATCTAAAAGATAGACCACAACAAGTAGGTGAAGAAATTGAATCCTCACACACTGCTGGTGGGAGTGCAAAATGGTACAGTAGCTTTGGAAAACAGTTTGGCAGTTTTTCAAAAGGTTAAGTATATAGTGTAATCATATGACCTTGGCAACCCACCAAGTTAAATAAAAACATATATCCAGGGGCTCCTGGGTGGCTCAGTCGGTTAAGCGTGTGCTTTTGGCTCAGGTCATGATTTTAGGGTCCTGGGATCAAGCCCCACATAGCATTGGGCTCCCTACTCAGCGGGGAGCCTGCTTCTCCCTCTCCCTTTGCCCCTCGCCCTGGTTGCACTCTCTCACTCTGCTCTCTCCCCCAAATAAATAAATGAAAAAAAAATCCACACAAAATTTGTATTTGAATATTAGAGCATTATTCATAATAAGCAAGATGTGAAAAAAACCCAAATGTCTATCAGTTGATGAATGGATGAACAAACTGTGTTATATCCATACAAAGGAACATTATTCAGCAATAAAAAGAATCAATTATTGATACATGTGTAGATAAGCCTTGAAAATATTATGCTAAGCAAATGATGCCAATCACAAAAAAATCACCTACTGTATGATTCCATCTATATGAACTGTCCAGATTAGGCAAATTCATAGAGACAAAAAGTAGATGTAGTGCCTAGGGCTGGGGCAGGTATGGGGAGTGACTGTAATGGGCACAGGGTAATGGGGTGATGAAAATGTTCTAAATTTAGATTTTGATGGTGGTTGCACAATTCTTAATATACTAAAACTATTGAATTGTATACTTTAAGTGGGTGAATTTTATGACATATCTAAATAGTGATGTTAAAAATGTTCCTATTTTATAATTTCCGTAACATTTAAATGCTCATTCCTCTTAAGCCTAAAAAGAGATCACCCTTCAAAACAATTTTTAAAAATTACTTTGGTGTGAGAAAAATTTAAAGGTAATATTCTGGCATATTCAGTTTGCAAAGTGTAACAACTTCAGATTATGTATTTTTCTTCAAACATCTTTATGTCTGATGAATTTTTCAGTTTTTGCTAGTTCAGTAGGAGGGATTTGGCAATGCAAATATATCATTGGTGAGAGTTATGGAAATGACTACTTTGAAATATACCAAAAAACACATACTTTTTCAAGATACTATTCAGAATCAAATTCAAAATTTTCATGCATAAATATCTTCCTGATAGCTTCCATACACAGCTACTTCTTTTTTGTTCAGACCAGCAAATATGAACCAAGTGATTTGTCTACATTTTAAAATTACAGGATAAATTTTTTTATAAAAAAGCAAGTTTTTGACAACATATAATGAAAGCTCTATTTATATCCCATAATTAATGTAGTTATGACAGTCTTGTAGCTCCAATAAAGCATGTGGATACAAGAGTATTTTTTCCCTTTACTTAACTGCTAATCATTTAAGCAAGTAAAATAAATGAGAAAATTAAGATTGAAGAAGAGGTTTTACGATAAAAGTGTCAAGTTAAAAAGCTTGATTCCTTATTCACAGAAATGACTACAAGTGAGGATGCAAATGAAAATTACTTTGTGCATCTTTTGAAAACACTTAAAATTACATGGCCAAACATAAAAGAAAAATGATGGATGAAGGAATGTGTGACAAGGAAGGGAACAGTAAAGGTACTAGAGATTGATAAAGAAACATAATTGGAAGATTAAATTGTGCAGATAAAGGACCGTAAGCTTTAAGGATGGATTTCATACAATTTAGAAGTATGCTGATCAGATTTCTCAGCAGAACACCCACAGTCCTCTATGGCTTGATCCTTCCTCACCTCTTCAACTTTATCTCCTTCTTCCTCTATCCTAAAAGCAACAAGGATCTTAACGACAATGTGGACCACAACAACTGCTTGCAATTAGAGGGTATTTTCCATGTGCCAGAAACTGGCAAGACTCTTATAAAAGGCCATATTTTATTCAATCCTTATAAAGAAGAAAAAAAAAAAAAACTCTGAGGTGAACACTATTATTCTCATTTTTCAAATGAGTTAAAAACTCAGGTGACCTCACTGATATGAGGAATTCTTAATCTCAGGAAACAAACTGAGGGTTGCTGGAGTGGGGGGTGGGGTGGGAGGGATGGGGTGACTGGGTGATGGACACTGGGGAGGGTATGTGTTCTGGTAAGCGCTGTGAATTGTGCAAGACTGTTGAATCTCAGATCTGTACCTCTGAAACAAACAATGCAATATATGTTAAGAAAGAAAAAAAGAAGAAGAAGAATGTAGCAGGAGGGGAAGAATGAAGGGGGGGAAATCGGAGGGGGAGAAGAACCATGAGAGACGATGGACTCTGAAAAACAAACTGAGGGTTCTAGAGGGGAGGGGGGTGGGAGGATGGGTTAGCCTGGTGATGGGTATTGAGGAGGGCACGTTCTGCATGGAGCACTGGGTGTTATGCACAAACAATGAATCATGGAACACTATATTTAAAACTAATGATGTAATGTATGGGGATTAACATAACAACAAAAAAATTAAAAAAAAAAAACAAAAACAAAACTCAGGTGTTGAAAGGTTAAGTGGCTTGATCTAAGTTATATAGGCAGTAAAAGTCAGAGCTAAGTTCAAGTCCAGCTTTTCTTACACCAAAATCTGTGGCTTCTGGGACTCTCCGAGGATGTGGAACTATTTACAGTTCCCTGAACAAGCCCCATTATTTCATTCCTTGAACAAACTTTCATTCTGCCTGTAACATTCCTTCTTATTGTTCCCCTGGTAGACTCTAAGACTTTCATCCTGCAAGACCAAATCTCATGTGTGTTCTCCTCTGTTAAGCTTTTCCTTACACAACCAAGCAGAATTGATGACACTCTCCTTTTTACTCCCCCTGGTCCTGGTCCAAATTGCTAATCTGCCTTTACCCCACTGTAGTGCAATCATTTATACACATTATCTGACTGGAACACAACAAGCTTACAACATATGCAGTCAAAAGAAAGAAGGGGTGAACAAATGAACACCTTGCAACCATAAAATATCATGCTACTGTGACTGGAAACATGACATTACCACAGCACTCAATAAAAATTTGCTAATTTTAATTTACCTATAAGGTTTTAGGCCAGACAATAATTAATTCACAAAAGTAATCACAGAAAAGGTTCACAGAGAGATAAATTTACATTAGTAGGGAGTTAACCTATTAGCACAATTTTCTGTGTCTGTGTTTTATTATAAATATTCCTTCTGTCACATTTTCTGACCTCTTCCCTCCTCTTAACTTATAGTTGTCTAAGTTGACTAATTATTGACTAAGAACCACAGATTAAAGATAAGGACATTTTAAAATGTAGGAAATAAAATATAACAACCTGTTATACATTTGTGCATAGTAAAATAGTAGTTTTCAGTTTGAGACTGACCTTTGCCCACTTGGGATTAATACTTGTGTGAGCTTGACTAGAAAAATGCATGAGCTGGCCAAAAAGGGGCCTTCTTGGGAAAAAAAATCCTAAGGAAAGAAAGGGGTCAGACTTGGATACATGATAGTTTCTCCAATTACAATATTCAATATTCAGAAAAGAGGGTCAATTATGATAATAGAACACTAGCACTCAGATTGATCCCAAGAGACCCCCTGTTGTCTTATATGTGAAAGCTAGAAGGAGTAAGGGTGGTATTATTTCTTTCCTTCCACATGCTTGTGTTTAGTTTGCTTTTTTTTCCCTAGTTTCTTATGTGGAAGGTAAGGTTGTTAGTTTTTGAGATTTTTTTTAAAGAATTTATTTATTTATGGGCGCCTGGGTGGCTCAGTTGGTTAAGCGACTGCCTTCGGCTCAGGTCATGATCCTGGAGTCCGGGGATCAAGTCCCACATCGGGCTCCCTGCTCAGCAGGGAGTCTGCTTCTCCCTCTGACCCTCCCCCCTCTCATGCTCTCTGTATCTCATTCTCTCTCTCAAATAAATAAATGAAATCTTTAAAAAAAAAAAAAAAGAATTTATTTATTTATTTATTTGAGATAAAGAGAGAGAGAGAGAGCACAAGGTCAAGCGGGGAGTGGGAAGGGGCAGAAGGAGAGGGAGAAGCAGGCTCTCCACTGAGCAGTGAACCCAACTTGGGGCTTGATCCCAGGACTCTGGGATTATGACCTGAGTTGAAGGCAGACGCTTAACCAATTGAGCCACCCAGGCGCCCCGTAAGATCTTTTTTTAACATAGGTATTTATAGCAATAAATTTTACTCTGAGCACTGTTTCCCTCAATCCCATAAATTATGATATATTGCCTCTTTGTTTTAACAATATTTGTTCTTCCAATCCATAAGCATGGAATGCTTTTCCATATCTTTGTGTCTTCCTCAATTTCTTTCATGAGTATTCTATAGTTTTCTGAGTACAGATCCTTTGCCTCTTTGGTTAGATTTATTCCTAGGTATCTTATGGTTTTGGGTGCAATTGTAAATGGGATCGACTCCTTAATTTCTCTTTCTTCTGTCTTGTTGGTATATAGAAATGTAACTGATTTCTGTGCATTGATTTTATATCCTACCACTTTACTGAATTCCTGTATGAGTTCTAGGAATTTTGGGTGGAGTCTTTTGGGTTTTCGACATAGAATATCATGTCATCTGCAAAGAGTGAGAGTTTGACTTCTTCTTTGCCAATTTGGATGCCTTTTATTTCTTTTGACATCTGATTGCTGATGTTGAACAACAACGGTGAGAGTGGATATCCCTGCCATGTTCCTGACCTTAGGGGAAAAGTTCTCAGTTTTTCCCCATTGAGAATAATATTTGCTGTGGGCTTTTCATAGATGGCTTTTATGATATTGAGGTATATACCCTCTATCCCTACACTCTGAAGAGTTTTAATCAAGAAAGGATGCTGTACTTTGTCAAATGCTTTTTCTGCATCTATTGAGAGGATCATATGGTTCTCGTTCTTTCTTTTATGTAGTGTATCACATTGATTGATTTGTGGATGTTGAGCCAACCTTGCAGCCCAGGTATAAATCCCACTTGGTCGTGGTGAATAATCCTTTTAATGTACTATTGAATCCTATTGGCTAGTATTTTGGTGAGAATTTTTGCACCCATGTTCATCAGGGATATTGGTCTGTAATTCTCTTTTTTTGGTGGGGTCTTTGTTTGCTTTTGGGATCAAGGTAATGCTGGCCTCATAAAAAGAGTTTAGACGTTTTCCTTCCATTTTGATTTTTTCAAACAGCTTCCGAAGAATAGGTGGGGAGATGGGGTGGCTGGGTGATGGACATTGGGAGGGTATGAGTTGTGGTGAGCGCTGGGTGTTGTGTAAGACTGATGAATCACAGACCTGTACCCCTGAAACAAATAATACATTATATGTTAATTAAAAAAAAATTAATGAGACTTCTTCTGTGGCCTGAGTTGGCAATAGTCAATTGAGAACTTACCTAAATGAAAATCAAGTTTAAAAAAAAAGATTCTGCTTCAAAATTTAAAGCAAATCACAATATTATTTATAACATTGTAAAGTACTATTGTTGCCTTTGATAATCTTGAATGCATTTATACTTTAAATAGAAATTATGACTGTTGAATCACAGACCTGTACCTCTGAAACAAATAATACATTATATGTTTAAAAAAAAAGAAGATAGTAGGAAGGGTAAAATGAAGGGGGGGGAATTGGAGGGGGAGAGGAACCATGAGAGACTATGGACTCTGAGAAACAAAGTGAGGGTTCTAGAGGAGAGGGGGGGGGGGGGGGGGTTAGCCTGGTGATGGGTACTAAAGAGGGCACGTACTGCATGGAGCACTGGGTGTTATACGCAAACAATGAATCATGAAACACTACATCAAAAACTAATGATGTGGGGCGCCTGGGTGGCTCAGTCGTTAAGCGTCTGCCTTCGGCTCAGGTCATGATCCCAGAGTCCTGGGATCAGGCCCCACATCGGGCTCCCTGCTCAGCGGGAAGCCTGCTTCTCCCTCTCCCACTCCCCCTGCTTGTGTTCCCTCTCTCGCTGTGTCTCCTCTGTCAAATAAATAAATAAAATCTTTAAAAAAAACTAATGATGTAATGTATGGGTGATTAACATAATAAAATTTAAGAAAAGAAATTATGACTTAAATCTATAAATACCTATCCTTTCTAAGTCTTATGTCCATATAGATCATCCTGTTCTTAACAATTAAGGTTGCCTATATTTTCCCTGAAATACTCTCACTTTATCCAGAGCAGGCAGTAAACATTAATCTAGTCATTGTTTTTAAAAGTAATAAGGGATTTCCTTCCAATTTCCTCCAGATGACATTAAAATTTTTCAAAGATTAATAGTAGGACCCCCTGGGGACTTCCTGCAGAGCTCAAGTCAGCCTTCCAGAAGCCTTGGCAGTGAGGAAGTGAGGGGCATACCCTACCTGAAGGAAGAAGGTCCCACAGATTCCAGCGCTGGCTTCAACTTTTAAATGTTACTTGCAAGCCCCTTATATGTGTAGTTCGTACACAGCTGTACAGCTGACACAAATGTACAGGATAAGTATAGCCAAAGCTACAGGAAAAAAGATTAATAGCAAGGAAAATGTGAGAACAGTATTAAATGCTCTATGATCTAGTGATAGGCTAAAACTAGCTACAACCACATGTGTAGCTCCCTCTACCTATAACCTTCTCCCTTACCCCCACAGATAGCAGTGCTTTGCTTAGCGCTTAATGTATATCCAGTGACTGTTACTTTGACTTTTTTCACAAAGTCTGTATCATACTGAAACCAACAGTGGGATATCTGGAACAGTTTTTTCACTTAAAAAAAGGGGAACTCTCTCATGTTGGACACTTCCCACCAGGAACCATTCAAGAATTTGGAACTCTAGTCAAATGCCACAATTTGAAACAAACTATAACAAAGTTTAAGCTTTGCCCAAAGAGAAGGAAAAAGACCACAAGTCATAAGCAACAGGTGACTAACAGAAGTCAGGAGGATAAAAAACAGCTATAATAAAGAACAATCAAAAAGCAAGATGGTGTCTGTTTTAGAACAGAAAGACTAGCAACAACTACACAAGCACAAATTCAGTAACTCTTGTAGAAAAGATAAGGAGTACAGGGGACAGAATTCATACAAAGCAAGCTCTGCTTCATGAGACATTTTATTCTAGCATATATTAATAGTTTTTATTAATACATTATTTTATGTACAGTGTTAGCAATTATAAAATATATTCTAGGTCATGTATTTCCAAACTTATTGTAGCTTGTTGATTGTTCATATACTATACTTCTATTTCATTATTACTAAGATACTTCGTTCTTTTTTTCCCTTTCTAACCATTTCTCTCCTTTCTAAAAATCCTTTGACTATCTTTGTGCTCAATTATGGTGTTGAAATCTACTTCATCTTTCTTCTCAATTTACTTGCGTATTCTTCACTGATTCTCCAAATTCTTACACCTGATTCAGCAATTTTTATACTTCATACTATTATCAAAATTTTGCTAGATAAGGAAAATCTCAAAAACATATTCTTTAAGGAAATAAATACTGAGCATACATTTTGTTTATAAATGCTTTTATCTTCCATATTAACATTAAAAGAGATGTCACATATGTAACATGACAGGATACCGATATACCAATCATAGTTTCAAAAAGGTTTATGAATATTCAAAAATGTATACAAGTGTTATAACAACAATCCATTAGTTTTGTCAACATTTATTGTTTTTTTAAAAAGCATGGTGTTTACCTACTCATTATAGTCTTCTATGATTACTGGCTAAAGTACTGACATAAATATATACTCAGCTAAACTTCAAAGAGAAAGATAAGAATTCTGTGCTTTAACGGGGAGATGAAGGTTGGATTACAAGTAAAACCTTAAAGCAAATACATGGGACTAGAAACAATTTTGCTGATAAAGACAGCGACAGAAGGGCAATATGGTAAGTTTAGGGTATGAAATTATGCAAGCTAAGAGAAGAGTTTTTAAAAGCAGACAACCAGTGTAATTAGTATTTAAAGTCATTATACAGTTGTTATTTTGTCACTGAAGATTTTTCTAGAGGGGAGATATAGGCACTTAGAAGAATAAATGCAAGGGTTTTTACTGCTACTTATCAAAAAGATAAATCCTGTAAGACGGGAACTGGGTTAACCACAATGCTTTCCCAGGCAAATTCTGAAAGGAGTGAAGGGTGGATTTGGCTACTTTGTAGTATGTATTACTACCTGATTTGGCTACTTTGTAGTGTGTATCTCAATCTTAGCTGCTTATTGGAATCATGGGACACATGATTTCGGCCTCCACAGATTCTGATACAACTGGCCTGGAGCACAGACTGGGAATTTTTTAAGTTCCCCTATTCATTTTCATGCAGCCAAGGTTGAGAACCACTGCTTTTTTGGAAAGGAAAGACAGAGAAACACACACATTTCTCTCTCTCTCTGTCTCTCTGTCTCTCTCTCTCTCTCTCACACACACACACACACACACACACACACACACACATACAGAGACATATCATTTTCTCAAAGCCTCTTATCCCTCTCTGGCAATGAATATACCAAAGTCCTTTTTATTTCTGCTCTAGGAAAGATTATCTGAGGTTCTCTTCACTCTAATAGACTTGGAAAAATCAAGTGGGAAAGCAAGGGAAAGTATGAGACAGAAAAACAAAGGGAAAGAGAGACAAATTGTCACTGTCTTGCTGTGTATATTTGTGTGTATTCTATTATTTTCAACTTCTGTGGTTTAGCTGGATAAGAATCAGAATACTAAAAGGCTCCACAAGCTATGAATATGTTGTGTTTGATTTCTCTTAAATATTTACACATTTCTTCCTCAAATGTGATCTCATAAAGTTTACATATCCTTCTTTTCCTGTCACTAATCTACATTTGGTCAACTTGTATACCTTTTCAAAATCCAAAATGTTCTCAGCCATGTACTTTTCAAAACTACTTTGGGCTACCTGTTGTGAGTTTAACTACTCTGCCCCAAACACTTTATCAATAAATAGCACATTCTCTCCTTCAGGTCTTTAACATGCAAAGTGGAGAAAAAAAGTTTTTTCTGCCTTGCGATTCTCAGCTATTGAATCCTCTCACTTTAACTAAATATTTAATTCTACCTTCTAGTCTCATATTTTTAGTACAGCAATCATAAGGGCCACCCATTAGAACTCGCTTCCTATAACTGAATGTTTCAATTTAGGTATTTCTAATCTCTAAATTTTCAAGGAAAGAAACAGTTGTACTAGAAAAGAATTCATCAGTATTGAGGGATATCAGTTCAGCCAGCAGACTCCATGGAGCTTTGAAATTACAGGAGCCAGTTCATGACTATTTTCTTACCTCTTAAATGTGTTTTCTTCAAATGTTGACTATGATCTCTTTTCTCTGATTTCATGCTGACTGTCCCTAAGTTACAAGTGGCTGGGTCTTTCCCCAGAGTAACCTTTGATTAGCGATTACACTTGTGTTTTTTCTCAATTGTCAAAATTAATTTGTTGACTGGAGTTTTCCCAAAAAATACTTCAATGACTCCCAATTACAGGTGCTGCAGTTGATAATAGTTTTTTTTAAAGATACAAGATATAAATATTTGTGGATCTTTAACCACTTTCTTCCAACCTTCAAATCTCAGTTTTCAAATCACCTTTTTTTTAAAGATTTTACTTATTTGAGAGAGAAACAGCCTGAGAGGGGAGAGGGCCAGAGGGAGAAGGAGGCTCCCCGCCGAGCTGGGAGCCTGATGTGGGACTCAATCCCAGGACTCTGGGATCATGACCTGAGCCAAAGGCAGTCGCCCAACCAACTGAGCCACCCAGGTGCCCCCAAATCACTTTTATACCCAATCTCTGTTGAAAGTAGTTAGTGAAAAGTTTAAGGAATCAGGCATCAGGCAATCTCATATTTGAATACTGAATCTTGCCCCCTAAATAGCTATCATATCTTTGGAAAGTTGCACAACTTCTTCAAAAGTTATGGTGACTTCCTCAATCTTACTTTACAGTCACTGATAAAATCTTAAGGAAAATACACAGGTTAAAGCATTTTGTAGCTACAAAATGCTATATAAATAGTATGTATTTTATTATTAACTTTGTCATTGGCATGGATCTTTCCTTCAAGATTAACAGGTATTTATAACATTCTACAATTTGAGAAGTGTTTTTGAAAAACTGCTCCGACCCTACCGCCCCTTCAAAAGCAACTTTTCCTCATTAACTTGAACTCATGGTCAAAATCCCACCATCAGAGGCCATTACCTGACTAAAATATGTATATCTCTAGAGTGATGACATATATTCAGTGATAGTGCTGTGTTGAGGTTAAATACATGGATACAGGGCCAATAATGCCTGGATTTAAATCCCAGCTCTATCATTTATTAGCTTTATGGCCTTGGGCAAATTTGTTAACTCCCTGCATCTTAATTTCTTTAGGTCCAAAATGGGAATAATTACTGTATGTACCTCATAGGGTTGCCATAATGATTAAATGAATTAATGCACATTAAGTGTTTAGAACAGAGCCTGGCACATAGCAGAAATTAAATAAATGTTATAACTAACTTCGTTATTGCTGTTATTATTAATTCACCCATCTTCCTTACATTAGCTGTTGCTTTTCTCCTAACTGCTGCCCACATAATGTATCCTGTTCTCCCACTATTATTATTTTCAAATGTCATTATTTCCAGGAGACCTTCCCTGACTTTTCACCCCTTCCCACCTCCCCTGGAGTAAATACAAGAAACAAGTAGAATGAAAGAGGAGAGATGGATGGGCACTGAAGAAAATTTTCTTTTTCATAATTTTACTTAAAAATTGCCCTACCGATGGGAAATATAAAATGCCTGAGAAAAGCACAGTACATCTCTTTCCTTTGCCTATTTCCAACCCAATGTGATACCAAGAACAGGGAATAAAGGATTATTTTCATCTATGAACTTACTCTCTGCTGCCAGTGGGCTGTATCAAAGCAAAAACTTCAGTGGACAAAATTAATCAGATAAGGAGGATTTTATTCAAGGTGCTGTGGATTGAATTGTGTCTTCTCCCAAATTTGTATGTTGAAACTCTAATCACCAATGCGATGGTATATAGAGATGAGTTCTTTGGGAGGCAATTAGGTTTAAATGAGGTTGTCAGAGTGGGACATGAATGATATTAGTACCCTTAAAAGAAGAAACATCAGAGAGCTTACTTGACCTCTCCCCTCCATCCACCCTCCCTGGCCATGAAAGACACTGAGAAGGCAACCATCTGCAAGCCAGGACAAGACCTTTCATGCAAACCTGACCATGCTAACACCCCATTCTTAGACTTCCCAATCTCTATACCATGAAAAATAAAGTTCTACTGTGTAAGCCACTCCGTCTCTGATATTTTGTTATGGTGACATAAGCTGAGTAAGATACATGGCTACTGCAATAAGAGAAAAGAGGCCAGAACTCAGACTAAGTTTAACTCCACTAACACGTAAGATGAGAAGGATCTTAAGCGCTAGAGTAGCTAGTGGAAAAGTAGCAGGAAGATCCTGGGGTGTGGTGGGAGGGGTGTTCATTAAAGGGATGTGTTGATCACATCGAGTTATTCCTGAGTTTACAAACAGTTTTCTCTGTGATTTAGTCATCTGTGTTTTCTAATTGGCTCCCACAGAAGTTAGACTGGGAGACAGGGGCACTTATCTTCCTTGACGAGTACACTTCAAAGGCGTGGTTCCCAGGTCCTGGAGAAAGACATTGCTAGGTTGTAAAATTAGCCTGAGCCTTTTAAGAAGATTTGCATATACCTAAAATGGCCAGAGAAAGATTTTACCATCCCAAGCTTTCTAAAGTAAATACTCTAAGAAAAAGGAGGTCAGGGGCCTGTCAAAGTTCAGTCAAGCTGAGGGTAATGTTACAGTATTCTTGGTCAGTTGCTATTATCATCCCTCAGCCATCTATCTGCCCCTTTAACTAACTACACAGAAATGAAGATATTGGCCCTATCAAATCTGCTGTGTCATCCTAATTTTTATTTTAAAGATTTTACTTATTTATTTGAGAGAGAGAGAGAGATCACGAGCAGGGGGACTGGCAGAGAGAGAGGGAGAAGCAGACTCCCTGCTGAGCAGAGAGCTCAATGACCCTGAGATCATGACCTGAGCCAAACAGACACTTAACTAACTGAGCCACCCAGGTGCCCCTGTGCCATCCTAATTTTATTCCCTACCTCAACTTGTCTTATCATATTGGGATTCACAATTTTAGTTCTATTCCAATTTTGATTCCAGAGTCCTCCTGCAGAGAGAAGTTCCCAAGGATAGCAATTAACTGAAATGTAAGATCACTGACTTACAACAGTAATATGAAAGTAATAATATAACATAATATGTCTGTGTTTGCATGGTTGTGTGTAGGTATTTGTGTGTAATAAACAATTTACCGTTGGAAAGAAAAAATATGTTCATAAACAGAAATTAACAGTTTTTTGATGGTTTGTACTACTGATATCTTGTTAACATTTATTATATCAAGTAAGGAAAGATTCCTTATTTCATGAAGGATCAAATTTTTTAAAGTAGGTTCAAGTTTACTAAACAGATAAGTCTGCGGCTCTGATTCTCATTTGAGAAATTCTTTTTATTTTACATTCAAATCAAGAACACTAGTGCCTTTGTTCATATGTATCAGCTTTTTCAAATAAGCCGGTAATAAATAGAACAAAAATTCACACCACATTTGTAAAACTCAACTGAATCTTTCTTGATTTTTGTGAAATCATATAGAAACTAATGCATCAAGATCACAAGCAAACAGCAATTGAGGACTAAGCCAGTTTTGAATATGAATAAAGAAGCTTTTGAAAATCCTAGAAATGAACATTGATTCTATTTGGAGGGAAACAACTTTTCACAAGGTGACTTTTTTCCTTAAAAGCACATGTTGAGTTCACTCAAGTGATGTATTGCCAGAAAGTCTAAACATTACTAATTTTCTTTGCCTGGAAAGGAAAAGGAAGGCATGTTGACTTAAAAAAAAAAAAAAATGCTGGGGGCGCCTGGGTGGCTCAGTCGTTAGCTGTCTGCCTTCGACTCAGGTCATGATCCCGGGGTCCTGGGATCGAGCCCCACATCGGGCCCCACATTGGGCTCCCTGCTCAGTGGGAAGCCTGCTTCTCCCTCTCTCACTCCCCCTGCTTGTGTTCCCTCTCTTGCTGTGTCTTTCTCTGTCAAATAAATAAAATCTTTAAAAATAAAAATAAAAATAAAAATAAAATAAAAAATGCTGAAATTGAATACATAATAATTCTAAAGTGGTAAAGATGTAAATTACTTTCATTTTTAAGATGCTGTATAAGGTTATTTTATTTTCTAACTTAAAAAATCCTTTTTCCTCCTCCCTATTTGAGGACACACTGGTGAAGGAACAAGTGTACTGTGGGGCAACATTCATTTGCAATAATCAGAATCTCCTAAGAGAACCTAAGAGCATGAAAAACTCATTAGCAAGTTGTCTTTCATAGTTTTTTTTTTTTATTATTCCAATAAAGTGAAAGGGAGACAAAAGAAATCCACAACTGATGTTCTTTAGGCTCAGAGGAAAAGGACATCAAACCTACACCAGAGGGGAAACGTTGCTCCTACCTGCTGGCTATAATAGACCCAAGTTCCCTTCATACCACAACTTATTCTGAACATTGCTCCTCACTCTAGTTACACTGATGTGTAGAGTCATCTTAAAGACTATGTGACTGCCTAAATTCTGCTTATTCAAAAACAAGTTTATATTGCTTCTCTTCATCTTTAAAAATGAGTTGTTCCTTATTTTAAGATAAATGAATATCTATTATAGATTCAGATTCATGAAAGAGAGAAAATGGAAGCATTCATTTATGGTCCTACAGGGTCTACAAGGTACAAAGCCAATTTTGTTTCAGTCCAAACACTGGATAACAGAAAACAAACTGTCATTAATTCTATTCTGGATGGACTGGTGAATGGAAATTAAAAGCAACTGCACTGGAAAAAAAAGGGGGGAGTGGGAAAACAAGAAGATTTGGCAGACAGATGGAGATGTTCTCCTTACAAAGCTCTTCTCGACATGAAAACATAAACTCTTGATCTTTGGAGAGCTAATCCAAACTGAACTCTACTTCACTTGTATATAAATGCCTGGAATAAACCCACGAACTTCATCCTTATCTAAGTAGGAGTAGAAAGGAATACTTATTGTCTAGGGGGAGGAAACAGAAATAGAATGTTATCAGTGTAACTTCACTCTTAGCTTAAACATGTCAGGAAACACGGTACCTTTCTGTAGTGTGCAAACCTTGCTAATTACTTGCATTATCTTGTTATCCGGGTTCCACAACAGGTAGTGGATAAATTAAAATTGGCACATCCTTAAAGACTGTAGATTAGGGAATAGACACACTAGAAAAAAATGTATCTCCACTGATTGCCATCAAAATCCTTAATAAATGTAGTTAAGAAATGGCTTACAAAGCTTCCCTCTGACAGTATGGATCATTTGTCCATTGTTATTGTAAAGTGATGACAGAGTTATTGTGTAGCAAAGTATTTAGCACCCAGTGTTTTTTGTTTTTTTACAGCTATTTACACCTCAGCAATCATCGGAGATAAGAATGGGATATTGGCACAGAAACAGAGACTCCTAACTCCTTCAGGAAAAGGCTATCTTATTCTGAAATATTTTTCACTGACTAGCACATATCCAACAATATATACTAGAGATCAGCAATTCTGTGACAAAATTTTGTATCTAAAAATCTAAGACCTGGACCAACTCCTGCTGGTTTCTTTTCAGGAACCACAACAAAGTAAAAGATGCCATAGAAGTATACTAAGATACTTATTTTCAAAGTATTTTGTATTCCAAACAATATCGTATTTGTTTTTCACATATTGACATGTGAACCTTTAAAACTGTGAATAAAGTAATAAAGTTTCTTTCGTAAGTCTGATGGTCTCCAAAGTTTGTCCTTTGGTAAGGAAGCTCTCATTTCTTACAAATATGGAATTTGTAACAGGGAAAAATGGATTAGGTTCTTTTAGTTATTTTCTTCTAATATTTCTTTAATAATTTCATACATGTATAGTGAAACTTTAATTTTATAA
Source organism: Phoca vitulina (assembly GCF_004348235.1). Classification (NCBI taxonomy): domain Eukaryota; kingdom Metazoa; phylum Chordata; class Mammalia; order Carnivora; family Phocidae; genus Phoca; species Phoca vitulina. The sequence continues at coordinate 44,099,057 of NW_022589708.1, forward strand.
ATTTAATCTCATATCTATAACATATCTTCCAATATTATCTGACAGCTAACACCTTGATTTTTTCTCATGAGGTAACCTAGTTTTGCAGGTTTGAAATGTACCTCCCAAAACATAACTTAACCACAAAGGTTGAAGGATCAAACAAAGTAGAACATGCATGGGTACATTCAGACCTTCGAAAAGAGGAAATGCCAAATTCCAAACAGGACGCAAGGCTTTCTATCTCTGAATTGAGTCTAAATATCAGTGTTTTAAAGTGGCTTAAGTTAAATGACAGAATCAACCCTAATCAACACCTGTGTAAGCATTCATTTCAACTAAGGATTCCCATTAAATCATGAAAGACATTTCAATGAATATTCCACGTTTCACCTGACTCATAAACGCTGCCATTACACTCACTATAAAGACACGTAGCAGTTATTTCTCAAGGCTTAAAATTATTTTTAAAAAATTCCAGGCAAAATGTTAACACTTTGGGAATTGCCCAAATCAAACAGATTTTAAATTTCACTATCTAAAAAGTTAATATTTAGCCTCAAACAAAAAAGCACAAACAAAACAGCCTGCCTCTGATATACACATGTTACTCAGAGTCAGAATCAACAAATAACATATTGAATAATTTTGTTCAATAAAAGGCGGAAAGCTTCCCAAATCATGTTATAAAATTAATATAGCTCTGATATCCAAACTTGGCAAATATAGCACGAGAAAGAAAATTGTGTAGTAACTTCATTAAAAAATAGAAACACAAATACCTGACAAAATATCATACAACTCTAATCTGAAAGTTTACTGAGTAGATAACATATCATAACCCAATATAAGAGATTTAAAAATATAGATAGATGCCTCGATATTAGGAACTCAATTCAAAGAACACGTTATCCATAGTTCAAAAGTTAAAAAAATACATAATTATTTCAATAAATGTTATCAAATAAATACATATTTCCATAAACTGTTAAGGCTTAATACCAATCCTGGTTATTTTTTAAATATTTTTTAAATCCTGATGAAAATCTAGTAGGAGTCTTAACAAATAAATATTAAAATAGTTATAATAAATGCAACAAAGCAAGGATGCTGTCACCACTATGACTGAAAATACAATAGCCAAAGCAATACATAGAAAAGGGGGAGATGTGGGGCACCTGGGTGGCTCAGTTGGTTAAGTGTCCGACTCTTGATTGCATCTCAGGTCATGATCTCAGGGTAGTGAGATCTAGCCGTACCCTGGGCTCCATTCTGAATGTGGAGCCTACTTAAGAGTCTCTCTCCCTCTCCCTCTGCCTCTCCCCACCAACCCCCACGCATGCACACTCTCTCTCACTCTCTCAAAAAAAGAAAAGGGGTGGGAGATGTGACAGAAGCTATAATTATCCAAAAAGAAGACAAAAGTCTCATCATTTGCACATGATACTATTGTTATAAAAAATCCTATAAAATGATTAAATAACTGATGAAACAATAGTTTAATATGTTTAATTTTTTAAACATAGGAATCATAAACCTCAAAGAGTTCATTAGAATACATTTTAAAAAATCAATCACAAAATAATAACATCTAAAATTATTTGCAGTAACTTTAACAAAAAAAGAAAAATTTAATCAGAAACATACAAGAAAAAAGAATAGAGAAATACTGTTTCTGAATTAGAAGCACAAGACTGTAACCCTCATCAAAATAATTTATAGAGAATTTAAGAAGTATTTAACTTAACAAAAACTAAAGCTTATGTGGTATATATAGCAGAATGACCAGAATATTTTTGAAACAGAAAACTGATGTTTGGGTTCTGTATTTCAAATAACTAAAAACTAATTTTAAACATGAACAAGAAAAATTGCCTGCTACTACTACTATCCAACATTCTATTGTCCTTCCTAGCTAACACAGGAAGATAAGAACAAAAAATGAGAAATAAACATTGGAAATAAATATTGAGTAAAATATCTCACTGTTTGTATGTGTTATGATTGTTTAGCTATAAAATCCAAAAGAGTAATCTGGAAAGCTATTATAACTAGTAAGATTGTTTAGTACACTAGTAAGACACAAAATTGACAGAAAAAGTTTTAATAGTTTCCTATACACAAAAGAATCATAAAATAATATATAATGAGGAAAAAAAAACACAAGCAAAAAAACCCCCACAAATAATGAAAAATAATCCTTTCAAGATGAGGGAAAACGGTAACATTCTTTTTCTGCTAGAAGTGAAATATTTCATAAAACTCATAAACTAGGAATGGAAAAATAAATAATGAAATGAAATAAAATGTGATCTCAGAAATAAATCCACATTTTAGGAGAATATATTCTATATATATTCTATAAAAAGATGAAATTTCAAATCAATGTGAGAATATGTAATTAATAAACAGTACTGGATCATTTGGAAAAAATAGAGCTTTACTTTATATTATGTGCTCAAGGAAATTATAGCCATATCAAAAATTTCAATGTAAAACACTTATAAAATGCTGGAAAAATTATAGAAAAATATTTGTATAATCTTACAGAAGGAGAGATACAAAACCCAGGAATAACCAAAAAAAAATGAGCAGAGTTGATAAAATTTTAAACAACTATACAATAAAATATACCATAAATAAAGTTAAAAGACAGGGGCACCTGGATGGCTCAGTCGTTAAGCATCTGCCTTCCGCTCAGGTCATGATCCCAGGGTCCTGGGATGGAGTCCCACATCGGGCTCCCTGCTTGGTGGGAGGCCTGCTGCTCCCTCTCCCATTCCCCCTGCTTGTGTTCCTGCTCTCCCTGTCTCTCTCTGTCAAATAAATAAATAAAATTAAAGAAAAAAAATACACGGATCCTTCCCTGACACCTTCCTTAGTTTCCTTTAAAAAAAAAAAAAGAAAAAAAAGACAAGCAATATTCAAGGACAGTTTGGCAAACTATGGCCCATGGACTGGCTGACAGTTTGTGTAAATAAAGTTTTATTGAAATACGGCCACACCCAATCATTTACAAATTATCTATGGTTGCTGTCCTACTACACAGGCAGACTTGAGTACTGTGACCAGGCCCATATAGCCCACAGTTCCTAAAATATTTGCCAACCCCTCGTCTAGGAGAAAATATTTGTAATGTACCTAACAGACAAAAGATTTTTACTCAAAATGACCACAAAAATAAGCTGTCCACTACACAAAGCTGAGTTTACTAATTATAGCACCAAAGGAAAATACTACTTTGAAAGAGTCTTAGTAGTATCAGAAGCTGGCATGAAGGGAGGATATTTACAGCGTTTTGAAGTCTGGTTTCTAGTGATTAAAGGCAAGTCTTTCAATGAAGAGATCTGATTGTAATTCAAAAAATAATAATGATAAAATAATAATCTTATTAAAGTATAATAGGCATAGATAAACTACACATATTTGAAATATACAATTTGATGTTTTGACATATGTATAAACCTATGAAACCATAACCACAATCAAATAGTGAATATATACCTCACCCCCAGAAGATTCCTCATGCCCCTCTCCCCAAAAAACCCTTCTCCCCAGTCAGCCACAAGAGATGTCACTACAGTAGCTTACATCTACTTTAACTTGTCTTGGCAACATTTTGTAGTTTGAGAAAGCGGACTTTTCTCATTATCTATTATGTTAGCTGTATGTTTTTCATAGACACCACTTACCACATTAGAAAGTCCCTTTTACTCTAATTTGCTCATAGTTTTTCATCAGGAATAGATGTTGGATTTTAGCAAATCTACTTTTTCTGTATCTACTTAGAAGACCACATGCTACATATAATATCTGAAAGAACAATCTTATTTGTCAGAGGATATCCTATTGACCAGGATTCTCACGAAAGTGGTAAAATACATATTTCCTATATGTGTCAGTAACCAGGAGTCTATAAAGCTCATAAAACTTAATATGACCAATCTCTGTCCATAGAGTCTAAGACACATAAATACCACACTATAAATTATTTTCTCCCTCCTTACTTGAATCATTCATTCCTGTTAACTTTTTTTTTTTTAAAGATTTTATTTATTTATTTGACAGAGAGAGAGTTAGCAAGAGCAGGAACACAAGCAGGGGGAGTGGGAGAGGGAGAAGCATACTCCCCGCCAAGCAGGGAGCCCTATGTGGGACTCGATCCCAGGACCCTGGGACCATGACTTGAGCTGAAGACAGACGCTTAACTGCTGAGCCACCCAGGTGCCCTGTTACATTTTTAACATACTGAATGGAGAGAAGGAAGAGAGAGGGAGAAAAAGAAGGGGACAAGAAGATCAGTTAGGAAGATAAAAACAATCTAATGAAATATAAGCAATGCACAGAAAAAATTCAAATATCCAATTAACATATGAAAATATACTCATTACAAATAATTACTTGTTGGAGTCTCTGATTTTTTATGTTTCATAAATCTATTTGTTCTCATGCCAACACTACATTGCTATATTTATTTTAGCTTTTAAATCATTTTTTTTTTTTAAGATTTTTTATTTGAGATAGAGAAAGAGCATGAGGGGGGAGGGGCATAGGGAGAAGGAGAGAGAGAGAGAACCTGAAGCAAGCTCCATGCCCAGCATGGAGCCCAAAGCGGGGCTCCATTTCACAATCCTGAGATCATGACTTGAGCCGAAATGGAGTCAACTGCTCAACGGAATAAGCCACCCAGGCGCCCTATTAAATTATTTATTTTAATACAAGGTAAAATAAATGCCCTTTTCATTATTTTTCCTTTAGGAAAGTTTTGGTTATTTTTCTTATATGTTTTTGTAAACAAGGTTTAAAATTTTTAAGTAATTATGTCTTTTGCTTTATTTTAAATTTTAAATTTCCACAATGTGGATGTATGTCCTAAAACATGTTTATTATTTCTGCCAGAGTGGAAACTAAGTATCCATTAGTGGTGGTAAATTAGGTATCTAATCCCACTAATCACTTTCATTCACTAAGAGTTTGTTTCCCTACTTTTGAGCTTTATTTAAGAGTATTGCAACAGTCCAATGATGATAATTCTGGGTACTAATTTTTAGTCAGAGCAGAAGAGGTAAAGCAACGCACTGAATCAGCAAAACAGCAAAGAGCACAACACACTTGCAACCTAATCATGAGTTCATTTTGGCAAGAGGATTCAGTAAACACTCAATAGCCAGGAGTGAATAAAATAAAATCAAAGTTAATCATACAAACCATTTCATAACTCACAGATCTAATATATCTTAAATATCAAATAAATGCAAAATGAAAAGAATTCACATAAAAACTTACATAAAGATAGACTGAACACCTGAAAGAGATTTGGAAATGTCTGAAGATAACAGTAGACTTATCTGTCAATGACTCCACTACACACACTCTTTCCTTGGTAGACCAGGAAAAACCATGTATCAGTGTACTTATCAATTAAATGGTTTCTAAATCTCTCTATATATTTATCTAGTCTCATATTTCCTGGTATATGCAAGTCATAATCTACAGAACCTAAAACATTGTTTTATCATTAAACCATTTCTTACTGCTACTGGGTCACTCCTTTTACATGGGATAAAACTGTATCTCTCTTTTTTTTAACTACTTCTTTTGTTGTCCTTACCTTTCTCAAATCTTTACCTTCTATCAATTCCAAAGCCATAAAATAAATCATGAGCTTCTTTTAATTGTAAAATACCTACCATTCAATGAGCATCTAATACGTATCAAGTTCTAAATTGCATCCTAAAAAGTAGACATTATCCTCCATTTAATAGATTAAGACACTGAAACACATGGAAGTTGTTGTCGCCCCCCTCTGCCCCCAAAAAATCTTTAGCTAGTAAATGGCTTAGCTGGGATTTGGACCAAGGTCTGTCCAACTCCACAATCCCTGATGTATCCATTTTAACTACACTCTGTTCCCAGACTCTTTTTCAAGCATAAAGAAACCAGTAACAAAAGTCACTTTCTCTAAATGCTCTTGATACGATCATTCCCCATGAAAGAAATCCAGCTTAGTTTTCAATCATCATTTACCCATAAAATATGCTTTCCCCAAACGGTCCTGCTCTTAAGTGTATTTATGTGAATTTTGTGATCTCCACTGTTCACAAGCAAATATATATCATTAACTGATTTAACAATATGTGTTGGTTTATGTGCTGAGTTCATGTTATTCTCAGTCCCTTTAATTCACAACTCTATTATTTATCTCTTTTAAGAAAGTTTTCTTAACATTTCCTAAAATAAGCCTCAAAGTCATCTATACTAAGCACTCCAAAAATCATTTGGAATTCAGGAGTATCATCTCCGTACAGTTGCAGTTCTTGCATGCATGTACTCAGTTTATAGAGATGCATCTGTCTGTTCACTTGTGTTTACTTGGCCTCCCTCGTCCATCAGTATTGCTATGTACATCCTTTGGAATTCTCCATAGTACCTAATACAGTGGCCAATGAGTGAATGCTTATACTTCACTCACCATTGCTACATGCTCTAAGAAAGGTGAGAGTCAAAGCATTCATACATGTAGAGGATGGTTAAGCACAGGAAAAAATGTTTTATCTTAATTACCCAGGTAAATGAAGCCAGAAGGTCATATATTAGAATGTAAAGGATATAGGATCTCAAATACTTTGACTGTCTATCTACAATCAAGCCTGATATTTTGTTCACCAAAATTGTACTACACTCGAGGTAGTATTGGAGGACCAAAATACTCAAATTAAAAATAGCAATACCCTACAATACACATAAAACATAATCAGGATTGGCACAGAGTTAAAATATGATTGAGGTGATTAGCTCTTGGGAGGTTTTCAACAAATGCTTTTTGACTGAATGAACACCTAAAAGATTGTTGCTTTTTAGTTTCAATGCTATGATTCTATCTATACAGAAATGGGATGGTATAGAATTGAAGGGAATTTCAATTCCCTGTACATCATCCATACACTTTATCTCAAAGTTACACTATCTGAATAACTCAGAAATCCAAACTTCACAATTTAATTATATACAACCCAATAAAAATCCTAGTGTCATGTAAAAAAAATAGCATATTATAAATAATTATTAATGTTGTATGATTTATAAGGAAGATACAATGTTCTGGTCTTATTAAATAGAAGTAAATTCACTTACTTACATTAAATTAATTGAAAGAAATAACTGGCTCTCTTGATTTTATGTTAAGCAATGAAAATAATAAAAATATGAAAAATTCTAAGAAATATTAAAATCCTAATAACCATGTGGTGTTTTGCTCACGCTCTAACATATCCTTTCAGAACTTTATTTTTCAGCAAAAATTGCAGTTTCCAAAGACAAAAATCTAATTGCATATTGTTAAATCTCTTTCCTTCCAAAAACATCAAAAAATGAAAATAAATGAAAATCAATTTAATGTACATAACTGAAAAGTAGCTACTTTTGCAGCTATCACAAAGCACTATTAATTTCAAACTAAAGTTTTATCCCTTTCTGTTGATAAACCACCAGCATTTTATTTTGTACTTATTTTCTTTAATGTACTTTTTGAAATTCACCATAACATCTTTAAAATAGTAATCATTTTTTTTACACTGACTAAAGTTAAAAGCTGCTCAACTGTTGTATTAGTTCTTTTGTTTTTCTTCTCAGCAAGCATTAGTGAGCACTGGGCACCAAGCTAGGAAAGTGGTTATGTAAGTCATAGTTACCAAAGATCCCATTTATTAAACAATGATTCTAGATTGCAAGGTATCTTCTGATTGTAAATATTGGCTTGCCTAAATATTTATTACCTTTAGTTAAGAGAGTTTTACATCATAATCTGTAAAAATCAAATAAGAATACACTTGAAATTCTCTTTACTGGACTTATCAGCTTGGGCAGTTATTAATTCATCCATTCTCACTATACTGATAAGTCATATTAACATTTTTCTAAAAAAGTGAGGATGATGACCGAGATCCTAAAATGTAACAGTCTAACAGCCCTGATAATACATTTCCTTTCTTTTGTTTTAATTGAGATATAATTGACATATATTTGTTTCAGCTGTACAATATAAGGCTTCAATATTTGTATATATTGCAAAATAATCACCATAAGTCTAGTTAACCTCCATCACTGTACAGAGTTTACAAGTTTTTTTTCTTATGATGAGAATTTTTAAGATATATTCTCTTAGCAACTCTCAAATATACAATACAGTATTAACTATACATTTTCTTTAGACAAGACATGCACCCCGAGTGTATGCTTGAAATAAGGGGTACACCAATAACTTCAGGGGCACAACTGGGAAAGCAATGCTTTCAGGGTCCAGTTACTGACCACTGGGGCAATTTATCATAGCAGTAGACAGATCAGCCTAGGCCAACAGCCTTGCACAGAGCAAGCGCTCTATTGGAGCACAGGCTTCAAGCAGATCAGGAAGTGAAGAGGCAAATGAGAGGAGTAAGATCAGCCCCAGGCAAAAGTATGGGGTAGATATATTCTTCTTCAGTTCTAGCACTCTATACCCCATTTGTTCTCTGAATGTTTTGCCCCAACCTTATTCATGCCTCAGGCATTCAATCCTAAAATGTGCATCTGGTTTTCTCAAATATCCCCAGGACCACTCTCACCTTCGTTCCATTTCATCTTTCTACCTACAAAATCCAAAATATATCAAAATTATCTTCTAACTTCTGTCTTGCATTCTTTAGTTTCAATTATCTACACATGAAAGCAGTTCCATAATACATTCACTCTAAAATGCTAATACCTGGGGTTGCGGGGGGGGGGGGGGGGGGCGGGAATTAAAGATCATTCCACTCAGGAACATTTATATTTTTAAAGCTCTCTAGTAACTTAACCAATGTTTTAATGTGAAATTTCAGGAGGCACAGTGTTAAAAATGAGGATGATTTTTTTTTTTTTTTACTATTCCAGAGCCATTGCAATGTTTGCTATTGAGACCGTTATTTTTCCTCCCTATCAAAGGCTGATTCTTCTACTGAAAGCAGCTATAATCACAAACCAAATATAATCTCTAAACATACACATATACTGTATGTTATTAGGAAAGACTATTAATAATTTGCCTGTTGTTTTCAGACACATCGAAATGCAAATGTAAAAATATCTGTGTATGTCTCCTAGTATCATATTTCTCAATGTGACGGTCAATCCCTAAGTACAAACTCATCCATTAGAGATTTACTGAGGAACCTGCAACTCCTACAGGGTTATGTTCTCCAGGATCCTTTTTTTTTTTTTTTAAATGATCTAATATAAAGGAATTTAGAATATTTTGGTGAAGAAAAAATGTAAAAGAAAACATCTCACTTAAATATTGACTTAAGTCACAACAAATATGAATATGTGAGCTTCTGTGGCCTAAATAAGGATGAATCTGCACAGATTTTTCCCTTGTATACTACAGTGTTCTTGATGGCTTATTATTGATCTTAGGAAAGTTAGAAATTCTAGGGTCGTTAGGAAGCCTTCTTCTTCAATGACGAATCTCTTTCAGTTGGCATAACCATTTCTTTTTCCCATCCCTGAAAAAAGTAACTACTCTTAATTATTTTCAAATGTAGAACAAAACCTAGGAAAATGTGAGCATCAAGATAAATAATAATATAATGGGTCCCCATTCATTAAATAAGAATCTGAGTCCACAGAGACTTTAATCAATGGAAATGTACTTCTTTATACTAAAATGCTAATATAGAATAGATGAAGTTAGAAAATCATCTATGATTGTCAAAACTAATAGGTAAATTTTCATGAGGAACTGCATATTTACATGGTCTCAAAATGTTTCCAATAAGTTAGAAAGGGAAAATTACTAACTCTGAAGTAAAGAACCTGGCCAACTCCACCTTAATTATGTGATCAAAGTCAACATCACTAATACTGGGACAAACCAACATCATGCACCTCCTGATATACACTGAGAACAACATAATATCTTTTTACTAATACTTCTGACGAGAATACATACCTGAATCTAATCATGAGAAGAGATTAAACAAACCTAATAAGAAAATAACTGGTACTCTTCAAAAATATCAAGGTCAATCAAGTAAGCAAAGACAGAATAAGGAACATTCTCAATTTATGAGAACTAAAGGGACATAAAAATAAATGCAATGCATGACTGAATCCTGGAATAGAAAAAAAATGCATAAAGAACATTACTGGGACAACTGACAGTTTGAGTACAGACTCTGGATTAGATAATAGTATTATATCACTGTTAAGTTTTCTGATTTTGATTTTTGCACCTCTGTTTTGTAAGAGAATGGCTCTTATTCTCAGGAAATATGCACTGTAGTATTTAGGAATAAGGATACTGTGCCTACAAGTTATTCTCACATGGTTCATATAAAACAATCATATAATACAGTGATTATTACATGTAATACATATAATAATGAGACAAAGTGTAAACACTTAGTAAATCTGGGTAAAGGGTGTGTGGAAAACCCTGATAGTATTCTTTCAAGTTATCTGTAAGTTTGAAATTGGATAAAAAAAAAATTTTAATTTCCACAAACATCCTGTCCCAGTTGATATCACAAATTAATTCTATCAAACATTTAGAAAGAATATGGTAAATAAAATAAATAAATAGCACCAAAAAAGAAAGAAATAGCACCAATCTTACAGACTCTTTCAGAAAACAGAATTTATTTTACTAGGTTAATATAATCCTGATATTAAAACATGACAAAAACATTGTAAGAAATTTACTGACCCATACCCTTCATAAACATAGACACACAAGCTCTTAACAAAAGGTAAGAAATTGAATCCATCAATATATAAAAAGGATAAAACATCATGAACAAGTGGATTTTATATTAGGAATGCAAAGTTAATTTAACATTCAAAAATCAATGTAATTCACCATGTTAGAATAAATTTTTAAAAAATATGTTCATCTCAACAGGTGCAGGAAAAGCATTTGACAAGACTCAACACACATTCATGATAGAAAAACTTTTAGCAAGCTATCAGTAGAAGGGACATTCACTGATCTGATAAAGGTATCTATAAAAAACCTGTAACTTCAGGCTTTATGATAAAATACAAATCAATCTCAGTGTAGGTTGAACAAAAACTATGGCAGTATTAAATTTCTTAGTAATACTTTGGAGTTCCTAAGTATCTCCCACCAGTTAAAAATGTGATATCTGTTGTACCATTTGACACTCTTAAAACCAACAGACATAAGAAAATTCAAATTCTGCCTCAGTTCACTGCTACCTTTTTCCATGAAGCCCTAGAGAAGACATGTACAAAGAGCATTCAAAAAAGGAAAGGTAAGTAGCATTTTATTAATTATAACTGCTTATTAGATCTAGAATTTTGGTTAACTGAGATGGTATATACTTTTCTCATAAGAAAATTAAACCTAAAAGTCTTGGAACCAAACCAGACAATAAGGTCTTCCCAATTATCCATACTCCCTTCACTCCCCACCACTACCCTTTCTATGCTTAAACCAATAGTCTTGGATGAGATGAAGACATTTACTTGCTCCTTTTGTATTATAGTCGACTAGGAAACCTGCTCTTAAATATATTGATAAAGAGGGTTTGAGAGGGTTTCCAGAGCAGTGATTAATCAAATGGGGGTTTTCCAACCCATATTAAAAGACTTTTGAAGGGCCATGTAATACTGAAAAGTTATTAAAAAATCCCTTTCCAGAGTGTCAACTGTCATATATATACATAATTATTAATTATACAATGTAATATAAATATTATATTTATAATAATATAATTTTTAAAATATATTTTTTGATGTCTGATCTTATTTGTTACTCTTAGAAAATCTCATTTGACTGGACTCAGACTTAGAGGTAGAAGCTCTCAGAGAGGACAGCCTCCATCTCTTGACAATCTATTCTGGGTATTTTTCTTTGGTCTCCTTCATTCTCTTGGCCAAAAGTTTAGCATATTCTGCAGCCTCTTCTTTATTTTTCTTAGTACACTGTCTCTTCAGAGCAATATGCTGACGTTTGTGTTGGAGAAACATGACACTGAATCCTGGGCACTTTGGTTCTAGGTTTCTTACCTGCTTTGTTTAGGGGTTTTCTCACAACATACTGGTGGACATCAGCTTCTTTAGAGAGATGTTGAAAAGTTTGCAGATTCTGCTAGCTCTTTTGGGCCCCAGGCAACGAGGCACACTAGTATCAGTGAGTCCAGGAATTGCCTTCTCCCCATTTTTTTTTACAATGACCAAGTTGAGAACACTGAGATTGGCATTCAGAATGCACCCCAACAGATTTGTGCTTGCTTTCTCCAGTCCTCCTTGGTCTGTAGCAGGAATGTCCCTTACTCGACAGCAGGTGGACACAGCCATGGGTCAAGACTCCCTGCTTCATGGGGAAGCCTTGTTTGTCATTGCCACCACTGATTCAGACAACATAACCTTTCCATTCTTCACCCAGAGCATCAGCAGCAACCTCTGTGGCTATATGCTTCTCATATAAGGTACAAAGTTAGAGTTCATGGTCCACTTCAGTGAGTTTCAGTCAGCAGTATTTGGGAAATAGACATTCAGCTTCATCCTAAAGCAGCTTCCTGTCTCCAAGGTGTCATGAAAAAGAGTTATCTTTTTTTTTTTTTTAAAGTAAACTCTACTCTACACCCAACACAGGGCTCAAACTCATAACCCCAAGATCAAGCGTTCCATGCTCTACCTACTGAGCCAGCCAGGTACCCCAAGCAAATGGTTCTTTTATATTTTTTTCATCAAACACTTGATCAGCCTAAAATGTATTGTGCTGGTTCCTCTTTCCCAACTGGCTTTCTCCCAACTTTATAAAAGAAAGACCTACAGCTCATGCGTCCAGAACCTTGTTATGGTGAATTGTCCCAAGTTCTAAGAACTACCAAAGCATCTGTGGGACAATTCCAAAAAAGGATGCCAAGAAAGTAAAGTAGTATTAATGGAAACAAATCCATTTCCAAGACAGGTAGTTACTGATTACTGCTTAAAACAAAATAGAAAAAAAAAATGGCCTAAAACTATCAACTGGTAAATCATTAAAAATAATTTTTGCTGATAATTCACTCTGTGATCCTTAGCAGATAAGGAGTTCAAAGTAACATTTCCATTCACATCCATTTTTTTATGTAGTGTTTTCAACACTTACATTAATAAAAAAGAAAAATATAATGGAACTTATATTGAACTATCTCATTCTCACAATATATTATTATTCATCTAGGGATACACAAATTAATTGAAAAATGTCCAATTTATCATTTAAATGGATTTTATTATCAAAATTTTTAAGTTTACATTCTTTTGATTATTTTTGAACTTATAATCAATGCAATGATAATTCAAGAAGATAGTGACCATTTACACACTTATTGATCATAAGAAATACAATTTTAATTTATATACATAGTTTTATTGCATAAAATATATTAGTGTGATCAATCAAGCATAAATGTTTAACATTAAAGTAAAATTCTCTAAGAGGAATAAAAATAACATCACAGGGAAAAATAAAGTAAAATTTCTGACTGTTAAAGAACACTCTTGCTTATTTTTTAAACAGATGAGGAGTATCAAATTGCTACTATACTTATTTTCCATTGGACACTTTTAAAAGGATAATGTGACAGTTTTATTTTTAAATGTCAACATTTGCAATATGCTGAAAATTACATCTTTTTTTTTTTTTAACAAACCAAACATACTAATCCCCATCACTTATTCACCAATCCACTACCCATGTCCCCTCTGGTAACCACTGGTTTATTTTCTATAGTTAAGAGTCTGTTTCTTCATGTGTCTATTTTCCCCTTAGCTTGTTTCGTTTCTTAAATTCCACATATGAGTGAAATCATATGGTATTTGTCTTTCTCTGACTTAGTTCACTTAGCATTATACTCTCTAGATCCATCCATGCCATTGCAAATGGCAAGATTTCATTCTTTTTTATGGCTGAGTAATATTACACACACACACACACACACACACACACACACACACACACACACACACCACCTCTTCTTTATCCATTCATCAGTCGATGGGCATTTGGGTTCTTTCCATAATTTGGCTATTGTTGATAATGCTACTATAAACATCACGGTGAAATTAACAACACAGGAAACAACAGGTGTTGATGGGGATACAGAGAAAGGGGAACCCTCCTCCACTGTTGGTGGGAATGCAAACTGATACAGTTTGGAAAAGAATATGGGGATTCCTCAAAAAGTTAAAAATAGAACTATCTTATAGTCCAGCAATTGCACTACTAGGTATTTACCCAAAGGATACAAAAACACTGATTCAAAGGGATATATGCCTTTTAGTTTTGCTGATCATTTCCTTCACTGTCCAGAAGCTTTTTATTTTGATGCAGTCCCAGTAGTTTATTTTTGCTTTTGTTCCCCTTGCCTCAGAGAAACTACCTAGAAAAAAGGTGCTACAGTCAATGTCAGAGAGATTACGGTCTGTGCTCTCTTCTAGGATTTTTATGGTTTCAGGTCTCACATTTAGGTCTTTAATCCATTTTGAATTTATTTTTGTATATGGTGTAAGAAAGTCATCCAGTGTCACTCTTTTGCCTGTTGCTGTCCAGTTTTCCCAACACCATTTGTTGAAGAGATTATCTATTTCCCATTGGATATTCTTTCCTGCTTTGATGAAGATTAATTGATCATATATTTGTGGGTATACTTCTGGATTTTCTATTCTCTTCTATTGATCTATGTGCCTATTTTTGTGCCAGTACCATACTGTTTTGATTAGTACAGCTTTGTAATATAACTTGAAGTCAAGAATTGTGATGCTTCTAGCTTTGCTTTTTTTTTTTTTTTTCTTTCAAGACTGCTTTGGCTACTTGGGGTCTTTTGTGGCTCCACACAAATTTTAGGATTGTTTGTTCTAGTTCTCTGAAAATGCTGGTGGTATTTTGATGGGGTTTTGCATTAAATGTGTAGATTGCTTTGGGTAGTGAAACTTATATCTTAAATGACAACCTCTGATGGTTTTTCAAAATGCTTATAAGGGCTATACAAAGAAAGTTTGAGAATCATCAGTCTAAAAAGTAAGGCTTTTTGTAGGCTGAAATTTGGAGACAAAGATTTTCCTTTTTAAATATGGGATAACTGTAGCTTAAGCTCATCCTATAGAAATTCTCTGTGGAATTAACTGTAAGAATTTATAAGCATTTGTACTTACTAATCAGATCACAATTAAGAAAATTTTATAGCATTTTTTAAGTCTGGTGTGATTTTTCAAGTGTTTAAAAACAGAGAGCATTATTGCACTAAATAACCAGGGAGGGAAAACTTTAAATATCCATAAAATATAGGGGAAATTTTAAAAATTTTCAAAAATGAGTAAGCAACTTGCCAGTCATCAATATAAATTAATTTGTTATCCTTTGTATAAAGAGTACAAAACAAGTAGGAACACTGTCTCCACACCTCTATTCATCATTTACTATGATCGCTGATCTACAACCTATCAATGAATTCATTAGAATTCCTGCCTTTTTAAGAAAAAGGATGAAGCTGTCTAAATAATTTACACTGATTTACTTTTCTGATTATTACATAAACAAGAGACAGGATATCTAGTCTGCTAATCTCCTTAGGCAGAAGAGTGGTAAAGCCAGACTACACTCTATTACTGTCCTACTAGAACACTTCCCAGAAAATGTAATAATTGGGGTAAAATAAAATGTACACCTCATGAAGTCATTTACAGAATTGGAAAGATTCTTTTTCCAATTTAACTTTATATTAATAAAATTTCATTTTTCAATTACATGTATAATCAAATACCAGCAAACTAATATTGAGGGGCAAATTAAAATGAAGAGTGGAAAGGACTCCTTAAACCTAGTCTAAAATATTTCCTTATGATTTTCTAGTTGGCTATTTAAGTATAATTTCCTTAGGCTGAACCCATATTTTTTTTATTTAACATTATTATGCTGTGATGATAAATTTAAAAAGTAGACCTTTTTTCTCTTAGTTCAAATAGTGTTCATGAGAAACAACCCATAGGAAAAAATATCTTGAGCCCACATTTATTATGAATAAACTTTGTAAGAAGTGTACCATGAATATTCAATTCCCCTAAATTAGTAAGTCAGCTATTATTAAGTCAGATACTAAAACATCAAGCCATCAGCTTGAAGGACGAAACTTAATATATCTCTCACACACACACACACACACACACACGCAAAAAGATACCTAGTTTACATTGTAAAGAAGATGACTATTAACAAAATACATTTTCATTATGCAATAAGGTAGATCATTGTATCTCCGATATTAAGATATTAATAAGGTTGCTTTGCTGGATAACTAAATAAGGAAAGGATGTACAGCCCTAGAAAATGAGGGCACTTATTTCTAAAAATTCAACTTGCAATCAAATGTCAGTAAATTCTGACAGTAAAGGTGGGTGGGAGGATCTTTGTATTTACTTCTCAAAACAATCCCCCTTTGGTTATTCTCTTAGTACAATCCAACATTGTCACAGGTGATTTGCTTCAACGGCTAAAAGGATTTCTTCAGGGGCAAAGGTTGCTTTGAAAAGCAGGCTTCTATCTGGATTGCCTCTCCTAAACCGGAGATTCTTTTACTCTCTTTATGAAGAAAAGAAGTTAATAAATTATTGGCCAACATTATTAAAATAGTAATATATTCAAATAATGATATAAAATATATATCATATATATTTTATAGAGGCAAGAAGCGGAAATTTTTTAAAAGAGAGATAAACATTCTTTTAGAAATACACTTCATTACAGTACAGAGTTAAACATTGTTTATAAATCCCCAAATTGTAGAATGTCCTTAATATGAATAATGTTTGATTTCTTGTTCCCATTGGAGTAAATCCTTTAAAGTTTCACAAATGCCCTTCCCTTCTCTGGGAGGGAGCCTATTGGCTTATAAACTACATTCTTGATGACTTTTCACCTGCTCCTTCCACCACTTCTTTCTCCTAAATAAGATCAAGAAGAGTTCATTCTCCCATAAATTTAGTCTTAATCATTCAGTTGTTTTATGACCACTATGTTAAATAATTGATCAGGGATTGCCTGGACTTGGTTGGGTTAGACTAGAGTTGATTGGCACTTCTCAGTGCCCCACTCTAATTACAAAGTCGGTTCTCTAAATGGAGCCTAGACATTTCGACTCTTCTCCTCTGTCAGGACAGGCTCAGTGTGGACCTCAGTGTCAGACAGCCATCATTCCTCCTTTTGACTTAAGTATTTTTATCCCTATGTCCCAAAACCCAGCAAAAAATCCCACAGTTCTCCTCACTGTCTCCTGCAAGAGGTCTCTGCTCAAATAGGGTTTCCATGGTCATTCCAGAATTCCAGAGTTCCTCAAGTAGCCATGCAACTGAAGAAACCCCAAGACGCTTAACACCTTAAATATATGTGCATTTTTCAGATATTCTAGTAACCCAGAGCTTTTTTACATCGGCAAAATCAACTAGTCTCCCAAACTTAGTATTATTTTTCCATTTTGCTTCTGGTCTTTAAAAGTTTGTAGAGAAAATAAAGTTTTTAAAATATTATTATTATTACACTCTATGATCTAGATCTATTAAGATATAAATGTAAATAATAAAATCCTCAGGATTAGATTATCTTCTCAATTTTTTCTCTTCATTAAAAGAAAAAGATTTTTAAAACATCACAGGAATTTTGATTTTCTTAGGAAACTGGGATAGATAGTTCAACAGAAATTCTATGAAATTAAATTTAAACCTGCAAAGTTTCAATTTTAGTCAGCAAATGTAAGCACTTATCACTGTGCCTTTACCTACTGCCTGAGGGCTTTCATTGGAAGAGTTACACACCTAGGTCATGGAACAACAATGAATGCTATGATGAATATTGATCTGCTCAGACTTGAAGGCAATGAAATTTATTTTGCCTACACCAGAAACGATCTCCTCTGCTTTCGGTGCTTTCCCTGGAAACAGCCACCAAGTGCTCTACCTTAAAGACTTTTATTTCAACCCTACCTAAAGAAATTCTTTTCTGTATTGCATCTCAGACTCTCCATCAAAATCTTCTTTGGGTACATTTGGTCACTCAGTATCCCAGAGAAGGTTAAAAGGACTGCACATACTGGTGTTGGTCACTTGAAATAAATTTCACGAGAGATTATTCCTTGTAAGTAAGTAAACAACATGCAATGAAGTTAACACACATAGAACTACTCTGGAAATGCTTAATCCCAATGCTTCTAATCAGATGACTAGATCAATGTGACAGAATTGAGCCAGAAGTCAGTATTTAGGATTTGGGTAAATAGGGCAGGTAAGAGCTGGAGAGTCTGAGAAAAGCAAGCTGGGATGGGAAACCCTCCTAAAAAAGAGGATCCATAAGAGTATTTCAGGAAGAATAGGTCCCAGGAAGAATGAGAAACAGGGCACAGCCCATAGTTATATTTTTTAAAAAGATTTTATTTATTCATTTGAGAGAGAGAGACAGAGAGAGCACAAGCAAGGGGTGAGGCAGAGGGAGAAGACTCCCCACCAAATTGGGAGCACAACATGGGGCCCGATCCCAGGACCCGGAGATCATGACCTGAGCCAAAGGCAGACACTTAACCATCTGAGGCACCCAGCCACCCCCCACCCATGGTTATATTTTCGAGTGGAAAGCAAGGCAGAAACCTAGTCATTTGATCATGTCAAATGACAAGCTGTATTAGCAAAATGTGTAGCTGCAGATAACAGATATTCCAATTAATAGAGGCTTAAACAAATGAGAGTTGCTTTTTCTCACATGAAAATCAAGAGATGGGCAGTTGCTGGAATTACTTCTCTGTTCATTGAAACTACCCTTAATCCAGTGTGTTATTACTCTGTTCCACCATCTTATGTTGGCTCTCACTCATGTATGTGTTAACCAACGGATGACTGTGGGATGCCACTGCAGCTCCAGACAACATGACCACATTCAAAGCCAGACAAGTGGGGTAAGTGTTGTACCAGCTTCATGTAACACTTTGGACTGCAAAAACTTTCCCAGAAAGCCCTAGCAAAAATCCATTTACATCTCATTGGACAGAACTACCATGTGGCAACTCCCTTAACTATAAGGAAAGCTGGAAAAGTTGGCACATTCTGCTTTGCTATATATTTCTGTAACATAAACTAACCAATACATGCTTGGTAAATAAGGCACTGATGTCATTATAAAGGAATAAATATATTGTTTCATGTGGAACTTTCCCTATGCAAAGAAAGCCAGAACAGCAGTAGTAATATGTATTGTATTAATTGCAAGATGCAGTTTTTCACAATTGAACATTTCTGAAACCAGTGAAGTTTATCATTGTGTAGACCAGGTGGAAGCCATTACAAGTTGCCATCGTCTTTGCATGCATATGTAAGCTTGGTCACAGTAACATAAATTATCGTACATTCAAAAGAATACTATACGGTTGCCACCGTATGCCAAGCAATATAACCAAAGGCATGACAAAGTGCAAAATTCCTCAAAATCAATGAAAGGCATTTCAAAACAAGCAGGGGCTGGTGTGACTGATATATCTATTAATCATGTAAAACTATCATTAAGATAGAAAACATCAGTTTGTCAGAAATTTGATACTGATTTTGAACAGAAGCTGACATCCAGTAATGCATGATTCAGCGAAGATAAAATAAAACTATAATAGTCAAAGAAAAAAACATCAGCCTCAAAAGTTGTAAGTTAGTAACTTGGAAGAAAACCTCCAAGTTTTTAAGTTTTTAAGAAATGCTACAATGCTCTTAATGGCATAAACTATAATATGTGCAAAATATGGAGGATTTTGCTAAGTTGAAAAGTGGCACAAAAGGGTTAGCCTCCAAATATAAAGAAGTTATAGCAATTCTTACCAATTTTCATTAACTATAATTTTCAGTTTCAGGCATATACAAGAGCGGTTTTTTTTTACAGTCTATGATCAAATAAGTCTAAAAGAAGTCTTTCAGTGAGTAAACACCGTTCTAACTTTGAAAATAAAACACTATCTCATTGCTTAATTAGCATGTATCACTCTTATTAGTGCATAAAATGGAGTGCTTCATCTTACAATAAAAGCATTTTAATGAATCTGATATGATCAGTAGGAAAGCGGGGGGAAAAAAACCTTTAGATTGGCAACTCTAGTAGAATCAGGAACCTTCCCTAGATAATTTTAAGAAAATTAAAAATGAGCTCCTCATGAGGTAGTCCCTTTGCAGACAAGTTCGCCCGAGACTTGAATGACTCCAGGCTCGATGCGGGCTGTACTACACCTCCTCGGTTTTGCAAACAGTAGCCCCACCAGCTCAGAGCACCACTGCCATTTGCATTATTCCGTACCTGCTCCTTCTGCCCTGGCTGGATGGAGTGTTGCCAATATCTTGTCTTTGTTGTTTTTGTAAATTTTTAAAATTCCCTATGGAAGCTTGTGTTTGCTTCTGGTTTAGTGGAAATACAGTTGATTTGTGACTATTGACCTTGTACCCACAACCCTACTAAATTCCCTTATTGTTTGTCACAATTCATTTGTGATTATTTGGGAATTTCTATATAAATGATCACTTAATCTGCAATAATTAAAGTTTTATTTCTTCCATCCCAAACCTTAACAACGTTTTTTTCACTAGTATACTAAATGAGACTAAACATAATTATAATTTAAAGCAGTAAAAGTGGGTATCTTTGCCTTGTTCCTAAGCTCAGTGAGACAAGTTTCATTATCTCACCATCTATAAAGTTTTATTTGTGCATTAGTTTTCAATTATGTGATTTCTTCAATAATTACAAGAATATTCCTTTCTATTTTTACTGCCTATAAATTTATTTATTTCATCTACATTTTCAAGTTTATGACATACAGGTATTCAAATACCTTCATTATCTTTCTGGTGTTTCAGTATCTATAACAATATTACTCTTTTCATTCCTAATATTGCTAATTTGTTCTTATTTTTCCTGGTTCGGTCTCACTAAAAGTTTGTCAACTCCTTTAGCCTTTCCAAAGAACAATTTTTTACCCCTGTTTATTCTTTCTGGTGCAGGTTGCCATTTGATTTCTTTCATTTCTGCTCTTTCATCACTTCCTTCTGCTTTCTTCAGACTTGTTTTTGTTCCTTTCTCCAAATTCTTTAAATGGACGCTCAGCTAATTACTTTTAGCTATTTTTCTTTTTCTAATAATTTTTAAGTCTATAAGCTCCTTCTAAGCTCAGCTTTAACTAAACTCTGTAAGACTAATAGAATGCACAGAAGGAGGGCTTTTGTCTCCAACATTTCTTGAGGACGTGTTTTTTTTTTTCTTTTTGATGTCAAGGTCTGCAATGACCTTAACTCCATACAACAGTAACTTCTCTTTATATTTTCTTGACCTCTGAAGTTTTGGAAATATTTTTTGATACATTTCCTTTCTGTGAATATTGTGATGCTGGTGTCTCCTGGTTTTCTGAGTCACTTCTCTGCCTCCTTTGGGAAACCTCAAGTCACCTCTGCTAGACTTCTAAATGTCAGAGTGCCCAGTGCTCATTCTTAGACTCTTTATTTTTTAAAAACATTTTGTCCCTAAGTTACCTTCTCTAGTCTCATGGTTTGGAATACCATCTCTATCCTGATGAACCCCACAATTTCCTCTCTTATAATCCCATGCTTGTTTTTTTTCCTTCTAGTTAGATATGTAATAGACATGTCCCAAACAAAAATCTTGATTTCTTTCCACCTACCTCCTCTAAGCCTCTTTCTCCCTTATATTGGTAAATGATGCCACCAATCCCCCAGCTGCTCAGGCTAAAAGTCAATGGATTATCTTTGCTCATCTCTTAACTGTATTCATCCCAAAGTATGCATGCTCTCACATATGTGTGCATGCACACAGATACGTGCACACACACACACACACACACATTTTGTAACGCATTGACAAATCCTATCAATTCAACTTCAAAGGCATAACCAGAGCTCATATATATATACATATATATATATATATATATATATATATATATATATATATATATTCCATGGTTCCCACAAATATCATAGCCCAAGCCATCATTACCTATTGGTAAAATATCAAAGAGCCTCCATAATGGTTTATATGTTCCATTGCTTTCTTCTCTATCATCCACCCACCAAAGAATCAGAGTGATTTTTTAAATATAACATAAGTCAAATTATATTATTGCTCTATTTAAAACCTTCCAGGCAATTCCCACTGTACCAGAATAAAATGTAAATTCCTTCCCCAGACTGGTAGATGCTATACAACCTGAGCCCTGCCTACCTATCTGACTCATCTGGCTTCATACTTCATTCTTGCCCACTGTGCTCCAGCCTTCTTACTGTTCCTTGAACACAACCAGTTATTTCTGCTCTAGTGCCTTGCACTAGCTGTTTCCTCGTCCTGAATGCTCTTACCTAAAGTGTTTGTGGGGCTGCTTCCTTCTCTTCTTTTAGCTCTTATTTATGCTACCTGTTCTGAGCAGGATGCCAACCTAATTTAACCACGGAGTCACTTGATCACATTAGTCAATTACAAGTTTGTGAAAATACTTTATATCTATCTTTTATTATATACCCGTTTGCCTGTCTCCTCCAGAATTTAAGCATTTTGCAAACAAAGATATTGCCTATCTTTGTTTATTGCTTTTTCCCCAGCATCCAGAAAAGTGCCTGTTACATGATAAGAACTTAATAAATTAATGAAAAAAGTGAATCCTCAAAACAAAAACAAAAAAAAAAATATTAAAATTAGTTCCTAAAGTAGCTCAGAGGAACTACTGTACTAATATAGTTATTTTAATTCCAGTGTGATTTGAAGACTCAGAGAAGAAATCAGAAAGCCAAATTTGTGGCCCCTGACACAAAATCATCTTTAGTGACCATTTTTTTGAGAGCACTGCCAAAGGCAATTTAGAAGATGACCCTGGATCAAGTGGTGGGCTCATGAAAAATCAATAAATGCCCCTCGTCTCTTCCTTAAATTCTTATAAAACATATAAATAAGAACATTTAAGTTCTTTTTTAGGAAACTGTTAAAAATGGCTTACTATTTAAAATGGCTTACCCAGGAAATTTATTTTTTCTTTCTCTTTTAAAACTCTTTGGTTTTTGCTCTGATTTTGCTCTTTCTCTCATTCTCTAATAACTTTTCAGTGGCTGATCTGAACGGTTAAAGTTCCTCTGCTAGTGCTGGACTGGGGAAAATTAGGGGGGACAGAGGCATCTAGACAAGATGTCAGGTGGCTTCTGCCCTGAAGCTTTAGGATGTGAAGGTGTCACCACACTTCATTTGATCTCAGTGCAGAGAACAGCGGGTAGGCACAGAGAAGTTCTGGAAGCTGCCTTTGGCCAGAATGCCCATCTCTCCAGTGCTGGGCAGAGTGGGAGCAGGAGAAGCCTGACCACTGGGACCACTGCCATTTCTGTTATCCCTTCCCTTGAAAGGCAAACTTTAAGAAAACCTTCGGGCTGGAAATGAATAAAGGTTAAGAAACAACTTAAAATACTGATTATATAAAATTTTTATTCTACTTCTGGATCTAATCAAGTAAATTAGGACTAAGAAAAAGCTGTCTGAGCCTTCTTACTAGGCCTATTGAGTCCTGTTCCCCAAACAGCCATTGCCAGATGGAAAAGCAAGTCAGCTGGGATTTAAGGAAGGCCACTTCAGTGCCATCAGTGCTTTAGTAAGCAAAAACCTCTTCAGGTGTTTCAACAGAGTCTTCATGCCAATTAATATTATGTTCAGATGATTTTGCTTCCAAAAAACTTTTTATTAAACCAAATTTCCTCTTTTAGAAGCAGAAATTAAAAAAAAAAATCATATATGTGAAGGTATAACCAATTCTTCTTCTTTTTTTTTTTACTTATAGAACTGAAAAACTAAATTATCAACTGGGATCTTTTCAGAGCAGGGTCATTTCTGCCCTTGTTAAATTTCCTCTTTACAAGGTCAGGGCCCAGAGCGAGTGACCTGCTACAATCTCCAAAGGGCCATAAACTGTAGAAAGTGCCCAGTGTCCTGCCCCATGCTCTCTGGTTAGAAGTACTAGAAGCCCATTCAAACTAGCTTAAACTCAAAAGTGGAAATCTGATGTAATGGTACAGGATTTTATTATAAACCTAAAAACAGAACACATATGGACCTCAGAACAACTAGAACCAGAGACTTAGGCTGGGTCCCCATCTCTTCACTCTGTTCCACTTCCCTATCTGATGAATTCTTCCCTCGTTTTCTTTTTCTGCAAACTGACTTCCTCTGCTTCTCTAGTCACCTGAGTGGAAATAGAGGCATATACTTAAATTTTCCTTTTATTTTTTTTCACCTAGGTGTTTATATTTAAGTTTTTGTAATAGCCATCTTTTAGAAACAAATAAGGAAAGAATTACAAACCTGAGTTCAGCCACATAATAATAACAAATGCAAGTTCTGGGATCTCTCCAGATCATCTATAAGATGATCACAAAGTTGAGCTAGTGGATCAGAAGCAGTAGAATCTAAAATGGGGTTCATTTACCTCAGGGATTTTCAAGATGATGCACTGAGATGCTGGAAAAAAATATTGGAACTTTAACTCTTATCTTTATCTTATTAATATTTCTATGTTTTTTATGTTGTATAATGTACCTAGGACCATTTAATGAGTTTATTTTGTTTTTCAGGCTAAGGAGTTCTTTCTTTATTGCATCTACAGCTTTAATGATAAAGAACTAGAAACTGGACTAACATCTGGCCTGTCCCAAACCACAATGAACAAAGAATCAAGTTCTAAAAATAAAGTACCAACAGTTAATTTTAAAGCAGACATTTTATGGAACACTGACCACTAGTCCTATTATGGATTATTATGCAGAATGCTCAGTGTTCCAAATATCTTTAGAAACTTTATTTTGTAACTTTTCAATCTGTTACTGATCTTCAGTTCCACATTGTTGAACTAGAGACGTTCAGTTCTATTGATTTTGAATATTGCCGGTTGTTTTTCTGACATTAAATGCAAACTTGGGACCCCCAACACAATTTTACAGAAGAACTGCCAATAGTAAACGTCTATAACTTATCTATAAAGAGAAAGAACTTTAAGAAGACAACAACTGCTATTTATTAATCCCTTTGTAATCTGTCTTCAAATTAGAAGTTCTTATGATTCACATTAAGATGACAAATTTGAGTGGGAAAATCAAGGTTATTATTTTTTTTGTAATGGAGGAGAGGGTTCATTTTCAAAATTGACCTGAAGTAGTTTTGTTGATCAGCATAATAATAGGAAGGCTGTGCAGTCTCAACTATCATATTAACCTTCTAGAACAAAATTGGAACCCAAACCATTGTCAGTTTCTATACTTTGCAAGGAAAAAGGTGAGCCACAGGTTATATGGAATCAATGGGCAAATTAATGTTCCTACAGAACATTCACAGTTTGTGTGCATGAGTGTGTGTGTTTTTCTTTTTCTTCATTACTTGACCATGATCCATGTGAAATGGATCTGTGAGTACGTCTGTAACAATATAGCTGGTACTTCAATAAATATAAATAAGACAAATTAGATCAGGTAAAAACTTAATCCAAAAAATGGAATTTGTCCTGCATCCTGAAGGCTTAGCACTCTGTGGGAACTCAATAAATATTAAATCAGGGTCACAAGATTCAAAGCCTATTGAATCATAAGGAAAAACTAATTTCAAAGTCCTAGGCTATCTATAAAGGACCCCCTACTTCTAGGCTCTGAATTCCAATTTTAAGGTCCTAGCAGGTATGCTTTAACAGATAATGCTTACAGCAGCCTGCATAGGGAGAGAAAATATTCGTGAGGTGAAGAAGCATAAAACCTTATAGAATATAATGAATGAAACTCTTGCACTGTACCTGGAAGCAAATAAACAGAGCAGATTAAAGACCCCAGGAACGAAATAACTCATCGGGTCAATTGTTGAGTAATTTTCTTCACTCTCAAATTGCAAAAATGATTTGACAACTAATCAAATCTGAAGCCAAGTTCCAATAATTTGAGAGGTGAACTGAGGCCTATGTAGACTAGAATTTCTAGAAGCAAAACCAGTGAGTGCAGATTAGCTCAGGATAATCTTTCTCTACACCTTTCTGGAGCTTCCCATGGAAAAAACAAGTGTACCTAATAAACCTAGCTTTAATAATAAGCATTTTTATGTATAAAGGTGCTCAAGAACATCTCGTATACTTTCAAGTTGCTTCTAGGCAAGTTCCATAAGGATCTTAAATAAGATCAGGCTCCTATTAAAGAATAGGTACCTAATGATACAGTGTAAAGAAACAAAGTCAAAATCCTAGCCTAGAAATTTAGTTGACATGTAACTTGAGCATGTCATTTAACTTCTCTGGTCCTCAGTTCCATGACCAATAACATGGGAATGATAACACTGATGTCAAAAGGTTCATGTGCAGATTAAGAGGGAAAGTAAATGAGGAAACTGTATGGCAGAAGCATGGGATAAGGAATTACCAAATCTAAAAGAAACCTGTATGGTTCACCAGATAGAACCAAATGAGCCCTAGAAGCTGCTCCACTGGCTGGCTGCAGAATGCTGGAGTGTATGAGCTCCAAATGCTAGATAAAAACAATCTCAAATCTCAGTGGCTTATAACCATAACCACTGATTTACCTCCTTTGTGTGTTTTTAGCATTCTCGTATGACCAGCAGCTTCCAGATGCACGTCTCTCTCATGATGGATCACAGTAGTACAAGGCAAACCAACACAAAAACACATTTGAAGCCTCTACTGCATCATGCCCGCTGCTATTCAGTGGTCAAAGTAGTCACATGGTCAAGCTCAATCAACGGTGTCAGGGTATATATTTCACGTATACTAGTGGGAGGCATGACAATGGCACAAGACAAAGGACTGAAAAATTAGGAACAATTGTCCAATGCCATATTATGCATCGTGTAGGACCAGTCCTTCCTGAAGACATAAAAGATCTGACCCAAAAACTCAAGTCAATAGCATTTCAACTCCCTAAAACTGTGGACTTTGAACACCGGGTACTATCTGGAGTGATTAAAAAGCATATTATCACACTCATGGTCTCTATTAAATGCACCAGAGTTTAGTCATTAATTCTGGGATTTATTATACAAAGTAGCACATTACATAAAGAAGGGAGGCATTATTTAGTTTTACCTTTCCTGTAAATGGACCACAGCACCAAGCCAGATCTGCTACTCTAGAGACTATTTGCTTTTGCTTTTCTTGTTTTTTTAAACTTCCTTTAGGCATTAAAGTCTACAATATCTGAAAAGCTGAATATTTTGGTGAGTGGAAAAGAAACTGTTGATTCTTCACTTGCTGACTGTATCCATGGAAAAAGGAGTTTTACTGAATTTCTCAGAGCATTTAGATTACTCACTCTGAGGCTATATCAACACAATATAAAACTTACTCCTCTGTCTCTTGCCTATACAATGACAGTGAAGTTTCAACTACAAAGGTGCCTAAAGGCCCAGTGATTATTTAGTCATCTCCTGGAAAATAATTTCCGAATGTGACAAGGGCATCAACAATCTTCTTGAGTCTGCTAAATTTACTTCTTCCTTCACTTTGTCTACTATCTCCTCATATTACTCCCTTGTAGGAGCAGTTTCAGGTTTTGCAGAGCTTAAGATTTATATAATTGAGAAGAAGGCTCTTTAAAGAAAAAAAAACTATAAAATTACAACATTAGATAAAAATGTTTCTGCAAGTAAGGGACCCTGAAAACTTAAGCTTCATTCGCTTCATACCTATGTTTCTCTTACGTAGGGTTTCCGATAAAATATAGGATGCTCAGTTAAATTTGAATTTAAAGAACATATAATTTTTATTATACATGTACAGTCTTTGAGACATATTTATACTGAAAAATGACTGTTTATATGAAATTCATATTTAATTGGACATCTTGTGTTTACTAAATCTGGTAACTCCACTTAAAAGATGGAGAGTAAAGGCATATACCTAAGTCCCAAAAATAAATCCCTAAATACCCACATGAATCTCCTTAGGCCTTCTCTGATTTCTCTATAGATAATTAGCCCCATGGTCCTTATACTACTAAATATTTTAGAATTGAGTTATTTCATTAATTCATGAAATTAATTTCAAATTAATCCCCCAATTTAAAAAAAAATCCCATCTGGAAAAGATACGGCATGAATAAATGTTTTTTATTCAAAGATAACTTTGGTTGCAGAGATTATGATGATCTGAAATAAATGCCATCAGATTCTCATACTTAGGAGAAGTAACTTAGTCACACTGAAATCCCCTCAGTAATGTATTCCAGCCTCTCACAGCCTTTACAGGCAAGATGCCCTTCATAATTTGTTACCCAAACCCTCCTACTTGAGTTTAACCCTCTTGTCCTTTCCTTAATTAAATGGGAAATAGAACTCATTAAAAATGGCTTTCTAGACCTGAACATATTAAGTCCTTCTTCTCAGGCTAGTTTTCTCCTAATAAAATAATCTCCATAGTGTTTGCTCCAGGAAATGTCTCTCAACACTGATAGAGCTAACTGTTCTTCATATATGAAGTCCCAAATACAGATCAAAACCACAATGAGGGGCGCCTGGGTGGCTCAGTCATTAAGTGTCTGCCTTAGGCTCAAGTCATGATCCCAGGGTCCTGGGATCGAGCCCCGCATCGGGCTCCCTGCTCTGCGGGAAGCCTGCTTCTCCCTCTCCCACTCCCCCTGCTTGTGTTCCCTTTCTCGCTGTGTCTCTCTCTGTCAAATAAATAAATAAAATCTTTAAAAAAAAAACACAATGAGATATCACCTTATACAAAATGTATAAGGTGTCAAATGGCTAAATTCAGAAAGACAAGGAATAGTAAGAGCTAGCAAAGTTGTAGAGAAAAGGAACCTAGTATACTATTGGTGTGAATGTTAACTGGTGCAGCCACTATGGAAAATCATAAGGAGATTCCTCAAAAAATTAAAATTGAAATACCATATGATCCAATAATTCCACTACTGGGTATTTACCCAAAGAAAACAAGAACACTATTTTGAAAAAATATATGCACCCCTATATTTACCTCAGCATTATTTACAACAGACAAGATATGGAAGCAACCTGAGTACCCATCAATAGATGAATGGATAAGAAATATGTGGTATATATATGTACACACACACACACACACACACACACACACACACACAGAGGAATATTATGCAGCCATAAAAAGGGATGAGATTGTGCCACTGGTGACAACATGGATAGACCTAAAGGATATTATGCTGAGTGAAATAAGTCAGTCAGAGAAGGACAAATACCGTATGATTTTACTCATATGTGGAATCTAAAAAACAAATGAATAAACAAACAAAAAGCAGAATTAGGCTTATAAATACAGAGGGAAAGCAATCATCATTGCCAGAGGGATGTGGGTAGGGGGATGGGCAAAATGGATGAAGGAAAGTGGGAAACACAGGCTTCCAGTTATGGAAAGAATAAATCATGGGAATAAAAGGCACAGAATAGGGAATATAGTCAATGATACTGTAATAATGTCTGGTGACAGATGTGAGCTACACTTGTGAGCATAGCATAACATACAGAGAAGTTGAATCATTCATTATCTTGTACACCTGAGACTAATGTAACATTGTGTGCCAACTATACTAAAAAAAAAAAAAAGAAAAGTCCCTTCCCTACATACCAAGGTTCTTTAGTTTTGAGGTCTAACTGTGGGTAAATTACTACAGAAGACCTAAGGTCGATAACAAATATAATTTGAGAATAATCTCATAATCTGAGTCCTGGCTATTTTTGAAGATGTTTTGGGAAATTGAAAGTGTTTTGGGATTTGTTCTCATACTGACCAGAAATGAAAATCCTTCTCAGATAAACGAGGTAAGGAACTGCAGGTTTATGAACTACATTATAACTGAAGAATTACATTCCTCATGGATGCCTAACAATTTGATTGGATGTGTATTCATATACACAGAGTCAACATTTAACTCTGAAAAAATGACATCGAAGACAATTCCAAAATTATTACTAGGACTGACAAAATTATTGAAATAAATAAAAAGCTCAATACCTACTTCCGAAAGTAACAACTTTGAAGGAAATACAAACTTTATTTATAAACTCTACTAGTTTTTTAAAAAGGCTTATCTTTTGTAATTACAAATTATTTTGTCTTCATATATAAATGGGAAAAGTAATACCTATTTCATTGGGATGTTGTAAGGATTAAATGAAAATGTATTTTTAAAGCACAGCATAATGATGGTAATACAGCAAGCATTCAGTAGATGTTTCCTATTATTTTCACTACACATTCAAAAAAAGTTACTAAATATATATAAAAAAGGAAATATTATTTTTCCTTTCTCTTAGTTTTATTTTTTAAGCCTCTGTCCACATGCTTTATTTTCAATTATTTAATAGTTGCTAGTATAAATTTAGACAATTTTAAATAAGAAACCAGAAATTTTTTATTTCATCAATATTTTTATATAGCTTACAAATTTACATAACATATCCCAGATTCCTAATACTATTGTAGCTACATTTTATTACACAACACTCTCATTTCAATGTGAATCAGGATTTCAAAAATTACTGGTGCTAGGGGGCACCTGGGTGGCTCAGTCAGTTAAGTGTCTGCCATCAGCTCAGGTCATGATCCCAGGGTCCTGGGATGGAGCCCTATATTGGGCTCCCTGCTCAGCAGGGAGTCTGTTTCTCCTTCTCCCTCTCTCTCTGCCCCTCCCATTGCTTGTGCTCTCTCTCTCTCTCTGCCTCTCTTTCTCAAAAATAAATAAATAAAAATCTTTTTAAAAAATACTGGTGCTAAATAAGTAAGATATTGTTTAAAAGTCTGACCTTAAAATGAAGTGAAATATAGGCCTCCATAACTTTTATCCATTGTTATTAGCTCTGCCCTCTGAAGAAGCACCCCATCTCTCTTCCATGGAGTAATCTAATATCATCTTCCTTTTGGCAGCTCTTCAAGTATCTAAAAATGTCTCTTCAGTAACTGTTCACATCAAGTCACTTCTTTTCCAGTTTATTTCACTTTATTTTATAAAATATTGAGGATCTAGAGTGTACCAGCAGCTATTCTTCAAAAAAAAATTTTAAAAATATAACACAATCCCTGACTTCCCACAATTCAGTTTAATGGAAGATTTTAAAAGAGAGAAATATATAAAGCAAAATAAAATTATGCAATTAATGGAGTCCTTGGAATGAAGGGCACCTGGCCTTATCATTCTTCATAATTACACCTTCTCAACCTTTCACTTTCCTTAGGAGCTTCCTTTCAATATCCTCTAGCACAGTAGTTCTCAACCAGGGGTGATTTTGCCCCCCAGGGGGCATTTGGCAATGTCTACAGATATTTTTTGTTGTCCTGCTGGGTCCGGGAAGGGTGCTGGAGATACTATTGGCATCTAGTGGGTGAAGGCCAGAGATGCTGTTAAACATTTGCAATGCACAGGACAGCTGCACCCCCAACAGAGAATTATCTGATCCAAAATGTCGATAGTGCTAAAGTTGAAAAACTTTGCCTAGTCTTTTTATGTCCTTCATAAAATGCGAAATCCTGGTAAAAACACAAAATTCCGAATTGGTCTGACCAATTTGAATACAGAGCAAACTTTATATTCCTTAGTCCATAGTTCACACATGAATTGATTAGCCTAAAATAAAATGTTTTTTAATAACCTGTCACATGGTTGGCTCTTAAGAAAATGAGAGTCATGGGGTGGCTGGCTGGCTCAGTCAGTAGAGCTTGATCTCAGAATTTTGAGTTCAAGCCCCACCTTGGACAAGGAGCCTACTTAAAAAAAAAAAAAAAAAAAAAAGTTTATAGAAAATGAGAGTCAGCTAAAACTACTATGCTGATCAGTTTTTCTCTATAAATTTTATTTTGTTGATTTTAACCTATAGTTCTAGCCTACTGAGAACTTCCTGGTCTAAACTTAGCTACTTTCAAGTTTTATATACCTGTCCTTTATATCTTTATCAAAATATTGGCAAAAATATCAAGCAGACTAAACCCCATATCATTAAACTGCAAATATACCTTGAGAGACTGAAATTGATCAATTAAACAACACTACTAGGAATAGATTTTCAATAAGTTATTAGGAGTCACTATTTGCCGAAACATTAATACTAGCTCCTCAAAACAATGCTGAGGGAGTAGATAGTATTAGACCCATTTGTGAGCCCAGGACACTGAGAGTACTATGAGATTGAGGGATGTGCCCAGGGGCACACTGCCGTAAATGGGCAAAAGAGATTTTTACACCACCTCCCTATGTCTACAAACTTCAAGAATATGCTTCCTATGTTACACTGTTTCAAAAAACAAGAACATCAACTAGCTGGCATTACCACCATTGTACCTGTTGTAGCTAATCCTCACAGTAGTTCTGATGTGGACATTAGGACATTCACATTACAGGTGTGGCAATGCCCGCTGCTCAGCGAGGCTGGGATTTGCCCAGAGGCAAATGACTACTTTTAAGAATCAGACCCAGAATTCATACCTCATCCACATGGCCTTAACACTGCCATGTTGCCCTCCACCAGAGGCCATAAATCCACCCTGATACACTGTCATCTAGCCAACCCTTACTTTCCCTGTGTACACAGAGGTGTCCGGGAGTATCTTTGCCAAAAGCTTTCTTAGAATAGCAGTATACCTTGCTTCTGCTTACTGAGACTCATCATATTCACCTATTTGGGAAGAATTTCCATTTATGGGATAATGATTAGGGAAAATAACCAGAGAAAATTATAGAAGTAGTCAAGTTCCTCACTAATAATTAAAAATTATGGTAAGGGCTACCAATTTCCATACATTGCTTAACTTTGGTGAGCCTTTACCTCTTTCCAGAAAAAAAAAAAAAAAGTAAAACGTAAAATATTTTTTGCCTTTAAATGTCCTACACTACAGGTATCCATTAGGAAAAGGTAAAAAAATTTAATGTCTAATTTTAAAATGATGCCTTAAAATGCAGAGCAAACATAAGTTTAAAATGTGAAGTTAAAAAAGTAGGTAAGGCAAATATTGCAAAATACTAATACATTTTAATACAGGTGACAGAAATATTTTTATTTCTACCTTTAGTATGGTTAAAACTTTGAATATTGAAAAGTAAAACAAAATATAAAGTTTATGATTTGAAAATGCTTATTTTCCTTCCAGAAAGTAATTTTCCTTTGAAGTATTTTCATCATTTATTAATGTAGTTCAATATAATTTATTCCAACATGTTTTTCTCAGATGTAATTCTTAAAAATCATTAGATCTCAACCTTTAAAAGATAATCAGAATCCCAATCAAATCCTCTCCTCAGTCAAAGCATAAAATCTGTCATTTTTACTTTCTAGCCTTACTAACCATGCTGCCTTTGAGTATTAAATTCATATTTGATTTATTATCAAATGCAGGGTGCTTCAATTTCATTTTAGATCCCTCACATTTAAACAACATTTAACAGAGCTGAAAGCTGCTGCTGAGGTTGACAAGTGTTGGCGTAACAAGTAAATGAGACAACTGCCATTTTTACATGTATGAATTATTTGGCAGTATTATGAGCCAGTCTTACTGTGAAATGATAATTATTGAGTGAGCTGTAAGTAAAGTGAACTACTCCTGCAGTGAGTCCACAAGAGAGGAGAAAAAAAAAAAACAAAAAAAAACCCTACCTTTCAGTCTTTCTTAAACTTTTCCAAATCTTACAATATTTTCTTTAAAAAGGAAGCACTGCCAAAAAATATTGAAAGAATCAGACACCTTCATAACTATTTCATCACTGTAGGCTTGTCCAGACGGCAACAAGATGTCTGTAGTTGATTCCCTTGCCTCAAACATGTGAGGCAGAGAGTAAGTTCTCACAGAACCTCGAAATAGGCACTAGCAGAGAAATAACTATTAGCCAACCATATACTATGTGAACTTGATTACTTCCCAAGACCAAATAGCAAATGGAATCTCATTCCAATAGACTGTCAAAATTACTGTGTGAGGGGAGCCTGGGTGGCTCAGTTGTTAAGCGTCTGCCTTCGGCTCAGGTCATGATCCCAGGGTCCTGGGATCCAGCCCCGCATCGGGCTCCCTGCTCTGCAGGAAGCCTGCTTCTCCCTCTCCCACTCCCCCTGCTTGTGTTCCCTCTCTTGCTGTCTCTCTCTGTCAAATAAATAAATAAAATCTAAAAAAAAAAATTACTGTGTGAGCATTAGAGAGCAATGATTCCATTCTTAATATGGAAGAGGTGGTTTGAAAAAAGTACTTCATTGCAAAGAATAACCATCACTCTTAAGAGCTCACTCTGCTAAACCCTTTATGTACAATAACTGCTATAATCCTCATCACCATTTGTAATAGCTAATTTTATATTATCAACTTGACTGGACAACGAGGTATCCAGATATTCGGCCAAACATTATTCTATATGATTCTACATGTTTCTGTGAGGAAATGTTTGGATGCTATTAAACATTTAAATTGACAGGCTCAGTAAAGCAGATTGCTCTCGATAATGTGGGTGGGCCCCATCCAAAGGCCTAAAGAGAACAAAAAGACGGCTGAGTGAGAGAGAATTCCCTTGCCTGACAACCTTCAAATTGGCCGTTCATTTTTTTTCTTGATTTTGGACTCAAATTGAAACAGTGGTTTTTCCTGGGTTTTGAGCCTGTTAGCCTTCCACTGGAACTACACTATCAGCTCGCCTGGGTCCCCTGCTTGCTGACTGTGGATTTGGGGACTTGTCAGCCTCTATAATCGCATGAGCCAATTATTTATAATAAATCATTGTACTCTTAAGTGTATATATGCATCCTATTGATTCTGTTTTTCTGGAGAACCTTGACAAATATACCATTTTATGAAGTAGTATATTTATCTCCATTTTTCAGTTAAGAAAACTTAGGTTTGGAGAGTGTATATATATATTACTTTTCCAAGTTTTTTTTCTCCTGCTAGACTATAAGCTCCTGAAAGATACGTGTTTTTGTCTGTTTCATTTACTAATCTGTCCTAAGTGCTTAGGACGGTGTGTCACATTGCTCAATCTGTTAACTAAGTGTATTCAGCTGAATTCACTTGAATTCAGCTGCCAAATGGCAGAGGTAGGGCTTGAAATCAAGTCTGGGTGCCACCAAGATCCATTCTATTAACCTTTATAATAAACCATCTTTTAAAATTCCTTGACAGTTTCAGAAGGCAGTCTTTGAAAGAACAGTCTTTAAAAGAACATTACTAGAATATCTGAACTCAGTTCTAAAACTATTAATTCCTAAAAGATGATAGAATCAGGACCCAGAAAGATACCAAAAGGTGGAACAATGGACTTGAAGATGAAATTTAATTAGAAAAAAATGTAAAATACTTTTCTTTATTCCAAACAGCAACTAAATGTATATGGATGTCAGAGGCATAACTTAGCAAGAGTATAAATAAAAAAGTCTCAGTAGGATTAATTGACAGGGAGCTTGATATAAATCAACACTGAGTCAGGGTGCCAAAAGAGCTAATGCAGTTTTTGGCTGCATTAACAGAATATTTTGTCCAGATCAAGGAAAATAATAATTCCATTCTATCACCTCTATATCAAATCACATCTAAACCACACACTTCGAGAGGTAAACTAGAATACATTCAAAGGGAAGATTTCAAAAAGATGAGGAGAATCAAAGCCATGTTATATAAAGATTAGCTGAAGGAGCAAAAGATGTTTGTCAAAAGAGAAAATTCTGCAAATATCTCAAGATGCCTTTAAAATTTGTAAGGCTGTCACATCTAAAAAATATTAGATTTTTTTTTCCCTGACTAGCCCCAGAAGATGGACTTTGACCTAATAAATGCAAAGTTAATGCTACAATAAACGATCTCAATTTTCCAAAAGTGAGACGGATAATATCAGGGAAGTACTCAGGTTCTCAATCTCTGGTGTTGTTCAAAACTGACAAATCTATAATTTATATTTAGTTGGCAGCTAAGCTTCAGATGACTTGTTGTAGAAGACCCTTATGCTTCCTTCCAGACATAAATGCCATGATACCCAAGTACGATATGAAAGGGGAAGAGTCAAGGTGGTCAAGATGAATGAAATAGGAGAAAATATTTGCAAACCACATACCTGATAAACGGTTAGTATCCAAAATGTATAAGGGACTTATACAACTCAATAGCAAACAAATAATCCAATTAAAAAATTGTCAAAGGACCTGAATAGACATTTTTCCAAAGAAGATATTCAAATGGCCAACAAGTACATATAAAGATGCACAACATCACTAACCATGTGGAAAATCAAATATCACTTCACACCAGTTAGGATAGCTATCATCAAAAGGAAGAGATAACAAGTGTTGGCGAGGATATGGAAAAAAGGAAATCTCATATACTGTTGGTAGGAAAGTAAATGGGTGTAACCATTATGGAAAACCATATGAAGGTCCTTCAAAAAACTAAAATTAGAACTACCATATGAGCCAGCAAATTCAACTTCTGGGAATATATTCAAAAGTAACAGAAACACCACCTCAAAAAGATATCTGCACTCCTATGTTCACAGCAGCATTATTTACAATAGCCAAGACATGAAAGCAACTTAAGTGTCCATGAGTAGATGAAAGAATAAAGAAGTTGTGGTACATATGGAATATTATTCAGCCATTAAAAATGAGAAACTCCTACCATTGGCAACAATGTGAATGGAATTTGAAGGCATTATGCTAAGTGAAATAATAAGTCAGAGAAAGACAAATACTGTATGATCTCACTTATATATGGAATCTAAAAAGGAAAAAAAACTCAATAAAAAAGATATCAGGCTTGTGGTTGCCAGAGGCAGGTGCTGGGGGAGGGGAAATCAGAGGAAGATGGTCAAAAGGTACAAACTTTCAGTTAGATAAATAAGCACAGGAGATGTAATAATGTACAGCATGATGACTATAGAGAACACTGCTGTATGATATATAGGTAAGTTGTTAAAAAAGTAAATCCTAAGTGTTTTCTTCAAAAGAATAAAAAGTGGCTATACACACACACACACACACACACACACATAAACACACAATGGAATATTATTCAGCCATATAAAACAAGGAAATCCTGCCAAATCCAACAACATGGATGGACCCTGAGAGCATTACGGTAAGTGAAATAAATCAGAGAAAGACAAATATTGTATGATATTACTTAGATGTGAAATCTTTAAAAATCAAACTCCTAGAAACAGAACAGATTGGTGGTTGCCAGGGGTGGGGGTGCAGCATGCAGCAAATGGGTGAAGGTGGTCAAAGGGTATAAACTTCCAGTTATGAGATGAATAAGTCCTGAGCATGTAATGTATAGCATGGTGACTATAGTTAATAATACTGTATCATATATTTGAAAGTTGCTAAAAGAGTAAATTTTAAAAGTTCTCACACACACACACACACACACACACAAATATAACTATGTGAGGTGGATGGATGTATTAACTAACTTTACTGTGGTAATCATTTTGCAGTACATACATGTGTTGCATACCTTAAATTTACACAATGTTATATGTCAATTATATCTGAATTAAGCTGGAAGAAAAAAAAAGGATAATAATGATCACATTACAGGATTAAAAAAAAATAATAAGTTGGTCAGGATGAGGAGGAAATAAACCGAAATCTATCATATACTTAACAGTACGAGCATTGTGTAGAGAGCTTCCAGTTAAAATTTTTATGGAATCTTCACAATATAATGTAAAAATTCTTATTTCCATTTCAGAGAGGAAAAAAACCTGTAGTTTAGAGAAGTTAAGTAACTCACTCAATTGTTACAAATTTGTAAATAGAGGAATATAGTTTCCTATGATTCCAGAGTTCTTTCCTCTAAAATGGAAAACTTCTGGTTTGACTACTAGCCACACTTTTCAGTTGGCTTTTATCAAATCATTAGTGACCCCTTCTAAAGGGAGCTTGTTGGTGCTGATATCTATGCAGCCACCCCAGAAAGAAAATGTGCTTCCACTGGAGACTATGACGGTCACCTGCTTTAGAGATACAGTCTGCCTCACACCATTTAGGACCCTCCATATTTTGATCGCCATCATGCCTTTTAAAATAAAGGAACAATGGTATTACAAGAGTATCTGACTATGGCAATCCTTTAAAATTTTAAGTTTCATATAAAATATAAAAGAGTCTATTTGATAATATTTGATAATAATCTATTTGATAGTAATATCAGAGGAAGTTTCATTCCAAAGAATTCCAAAGGAAAATATGATTTAAAATCTTCCTCCCTTAATAATTCTGTTGATTTCTTCAATAAGCTACTATCTTCAGGTACTCTAAATTCTTAAAACATACTGTATTTTCAGCCTATATATCCTATATTTAAAACCCTCCAGCAGCTTCCTGCCTCACTTGAAATAAGAGAAAAATTTCTTGAAATGGCCAACATGGCATTACACAATCATCCTCTTGCCCTCTATGACCTCACCTTTGTCTACTCTCCCCCTTTCTGCTCAGCTCCAGCCACACTGGCCTCTTGGCTGGCTGTCAAATAGCTCCTACCTCTGAGCACTTTTATTCTACGCCCACAGTGCTCGTCCTCAGAGAGCTGAATGGTGAGCTTCCTCACCTTCTTCAGGTCTTGAATCAAATGCCACCTTCTCAATAAAGGCTTCTATGACATCCTATTTAAAATTATGGCACCTCTACCTGAAGATCCCTATCACCCTTACTTGTTTTATATTTTCCCCTAGAAATTACCATAATTTATATTCTATATGCTTTAATTTTTTTTTGTTATTTTATGGTTCCTCCCCACTAGCATATTAGTTCCATGAGGACAAGGAACGTTTTTATTCACTGCTACACCCAGAGCTATAAATGCTTGTCTAATGAATGAATGAATGTACAAGGTAGCAGTGGTGTTTATGCAGTATTTTTTAAATTGCTCCACTACATAAAAATTGTATAACACACTGTATGTATTTACTGTCTCTATAAACATCTCTACTAGCATTATGTAAAGACCCCCCTAAAAAGTGTTTTAAAAACAGTAAAACATCTATTAAAATGTAGTAACTTCTCTGAAATTTAAGATAAAAAATATAACAGGTATTTTCTACGTGCATAAATAACATGGTAACAGAGAAATATGGTAGCTTTCCTTCTGTTAAAAACATTGCTAAGAGACAGATTATATTAAGCAATGCATATTTATTTACACCTTAGGATCACAGTCTTCCCAAAGAATGAAAAAAAAAAAATACCTTCCTACTCACTGATGTGTCCTCAGAAATATCTCCATCAACATAATCACCTACATTTACAAATCCCTCTACATAGAACCCCGTGTAGAGCCCTCCTGTGCCAGGTACTAGGGATGTAAGTGAAGCAAACACACAAAGAAAGTCCTGCCCTGGAAGGGCTTCTGATTATAACTGACAGAAAATGAGAGGTGAAATTGATATTGACCAGCTGCCCCCTGAGAATCAGCAGAAATACTCCAATGCTCTTAGAGATGAATGATACCAAGAGATCTGAAAGGTTTTAGTTGAAAAATCTCCTTGAATAATTGAGAGGAGATTACAACTGGATGAAACACATTACATCAGTTATAATCTGTTCTCCATTGTTAGCTATTTCCTCTAGTGCCTCTGAAGGATTAATAAGGTTATCAAGACAAAGTATCACAACCGGTAAGTGTTTTAACCCTTACTGTGACCTGCCTGGCAGCAACTGTGAAACTTTAATAGTATCTAAATTGTTTAGTGTGGAACGTGTCACTGATTTATATCCGAGTACCTCATTTGATTCTTTTATTCCCCGTAACTGAAGAATTCGACAATATTTTTGATTGGTGTCACTGCAGTGATAATATTTGATGCTGCAGTACTCTAAAGGTCGATTTTACATAATTTCCAGCTCTCTACTTTTAAATCTCTTAGTCATACTTTTAAATTTCCATCTGAAATTCTCACCTTCTCAAGTTCATTTCCTAGTCAATCTAGTTATAGAAAGCAAATGCTTAAAACACCATTCAATAATGCCAAGGCAGACATATTGGATTTAAATTACATCCGCTTCCACACGGAAATATCAGAAGTACAATTTAGAAGCAACACACATTCCTTTGTTCATGAATTTAGGTATGCATTTTTTCTTAAATTTGCAAATACTCAGTTGGATCATGCCAACAAACTGAACTTTTACTACTTTAGGCTGCTTCTTAAAATGTGAATGATCTGAGAAAAATATCATGAGTGTTTTACCCCTTATGGCTTGGAATGAGAATCAAAGGTTGACTTTTGTTTAAAGTATTCTAGACATCCTGTATCTAGCAAACCACAGTTCCAGGAATTTAAAGATACAACTAAGGCAATGGAGAGAGAAAAGCCAGCCGTTGCTGCTTATCGCCACCTGTCAGGGAATGTTACGCTGCCAGCAGATATCCACCCTCCCCCCGTTAACGGCACTTGTAGAAATAAATGCAACATGAACTGCAAAGGTAATAGATGTTGCATTTTGATAAGGTTTTAATGGACACAGACATTTCAACGAAGCTATAATAGGTGACAGCTTAAATCAGTGGCTGAGAAAGACTTTAATTAAGATTTATAAGACCAGTTACTGGAAGCAAATATAAAATGATGGTTAGAAATGGTAAAAAAGTGAAATGACTGATGGTCCCAGTGGTTTGTAACTAAACCTCATTCTAACTTAGGTGATTTAATAAAAATCCCAAGTCTAGAGAGTTTTGTAGCTCTGTGTCATAGGAGAAAGGGAGGAACAACCTCAGAATTGCTCAGCCTGGACCCGTGAGTTAACAAGTGCCAGACTCAGCCTGGGTGATGAATACCAATATTACGGTGTCCCACTGGATTCTAGTGATCAGGAACCATCATTCCCAGCAGGAGCAAAGCCCAATAGAGTTTCATTTTCATCCCCTATAGTGTCAAACAGGCCTCAGATCCTGTTCCTCAACCTCTCTCATCCAAAAGCAGATTCATAAATGCCTGTGCAATCACCAACGAAGATAACACTCCTATGGATCCAGGTTGGAATCAATGCTGTTAACCTTTTTGCGAAATACCCAAAGGAGGTGACCACAGCCTGGCTCAAAGAGCACTTACAGTGCACTGGCAACAACATTTGCCATATAGGGGGTCCACATGCTTCGATAGCTGGAAGGTCATCAGGGAAAACGTAACATACAAACTTTTGATAGAATCATGTTGAATAGGCAGCCTTTATCTTAACTAGAAAGAGGCTAATACCAAGGGGACAAAGTAATTTAAGAACCGAGCAATAGAAAAATACGATAAAAAAAAATCTGTGGACTAATTCCTATTGTCAAGCTAGTCTAGAAGTTTCTTTGTGTTATCTTAGAGTCATTGAATCTCATAATAGAAGGACATTAATAACTACCTAGTTCAAAGACATTTTGAATCTTATAATTCTATAAACTGAAAGTAAGTAAAAGAACTTAAACTCTATTTGTCACAGTAGGATTTTCTTCTGCCAAGTTCTGGTTTCTTTTCCAAGTAAAATGAGGGCTGTGGAGAAGACATTACAATCACATGAAACACAGAGTAAGTCAAAAAAATGTTAAATTATTATTTTTTATTTCACTTCAAAGAGTTATTAGATGTCTGAATTACAGAGCTTCACTTGGGCAGAAGTTAGAATAAATCAAAAGCTTAACATGCAGGTACTCAATATATTTTCATGTGTAAAATTAAGATAAAAAGATACACATTTTTTGTTATGAAAATAATCTGATAATGAAGGCCCAGGCAAAATATTTAGCAAATGCTGATTCATTTTTTTACTCAAAAAATGCCAATTTGACACATTTCTTACTCTGCAGTGCTATACAAAATCTTCTCTCATAGCAGAACATTGTACTGCACTTATTTATTTACAGACTAATTCCTCTATTAGTCTAGAAGCTTGCCAAAAGCAGACATAGCTCTTCAGCTATTTTTATACACCAGGACCTGAAGAAGTACCTGTAACATAGCAGGCATGTAATAAATGTTTTTTGAATGAAGAAGAGATATATGAAAGAATGAATGGAAGTCAGGAGCTAGGCTTTCATCCAAAATGAATTACTCCTTAAAGGCCCCACCTCCTGACGCCATCACATTGGGGGTTAGGGCTTCAATATCAATTTGTGGGAAGCACAAACATTCAATCATGAAAGTTGGTAAGACATAAATGTAAAAAGGAAATTATGGTTATATAGAAAGAAAAATATTTTAATAGAGATACGAAAGAAATGTAATGAGAGTGTCAAGATCAGCAAAGAAGCCCAGGGAAAGGAACATAGAAGATTTTATATATTCTTTTTCATTCATTCAACATATATTTATCAGGTATCAATACACATAGGCATTGTTTTAAGATGCTAGAAATGCCATGCTGAACAAGAAACACTACTTTCTGCCCTTGCAAAGAAGAGTTGAAATATTTATTATAAAAAGTTATGTATGTGTACTTGCAGCCTCTCTCTCTCCCCCCACCTCTCTCTCTCAATTCCCTCCTTTGGAGGTGGGAGGAAGATATAAGAAAGAGACTTAAATTCAATTCATTTTTTTGTACCAAAGTCAAAACTTGGGGAAAATTTTTTTAATTTATCTTTTAAATTTTAATTCCAGTGTAGTTAACATACAGTGCTATACTAGTTTCAGGTGTACAATGCAGTGATCCAACAGTTCCATACATTACTCAGTGCTCATCAAGACAGGAGTGCTCTAATCCCCATCACCCGTTTCCCCCATCCCCCCATGCTCATCCCCTCTGATAACCATCTGTTTGTTCTCTATAGTCAGTAGTCTGTTTCTTGCTTTGTCTCTCTTTTTTTCCTCTGTTTTCTTTCTTAAATTCCACATATGAGTGAAATTATATGGTATTTGTCTTTCTCTGACTGACTTATTTCACTTAGCAGTATACTTTCTAAATCCATCCATGTTGTTGCAAATGGCAAGATTTCATTCTTTTTTATGGCTGGATAATATTTCATCGTGTATATATATACCATATCTTCTTTATCCATTCATCCATCAACAGACACTTGGGTTGCTTCCATCATTTGGCTATTGTAAATAATGCTGTTATAAACAGAGGGGTGCATGTATCCCTTCAAATTAGTGTTTTTATATTCTTTAAGTAAATACCCAGTAGTGTGATTACTGAGTTGTAGGCTAGTTCTATTTTTAATTTTTTGAGGAATCTCCATACTCACCAACACTTGTTTCTTGAGGGTTTTTTTGTTTTGTTTTGTTTTTTAGCCACTTTGACAGTTGTGAGGTGTTATCTCATTGTGGTTTTGATTTGCATTTAAAACTTGGGGAAAATCGTAAAGACACTCACTTTTGCTCCATATCTAATCCAGTATTTTCAATCTGTTTAGCAGGAATAAAGATATTTTTATCTCCATTTGGTTATCTCATATTTTATGTCTCAATTGGTTCTAAACACTAGACTTTAAATCCCACAGGAATTGTGAAAACAGAGAGACATGGAAATATGTAAATTATTTTCTCAAGGTAGTCTTACTGATTAACTGAACTGAAGAAAGAAAAGAAGGATGCTGCCTTAACTTTTGGCTCCAGCAACTTGGTGGATAATGATGTCATGGTAAGATGGGGATAACTAGGGAGTGGCCTAAGAGAATGATGGTTCCATTGGCTAAGATAAGAAATAAAGAGGAATAGCAGACTTGTCGGAAAGAAAAAATTTTACTTTCAGGCATGTGAAGCATGAGGTAAACTGTTATTTCCATGTGGAATGTTCCAGTATACAATCAGGAGCACTAGGTGCTCTAGAGCCCATAATACCAATTGGGGATTTTCTACTTACAGGCTATATTTGAAGCCATGAGGGCAGATAACACTGCCCAGGGAATATGTATGATGTGAGAAATGGAAGTCAGACTTAGGAGATGTGAGCTCTAAGGAATGAACAGAAAGAAGGAAACCAACAAATGAAATTGAAGAGGCTCATTCAGAGAGAAATGGAGTCACTGAAGAAATGTCATGGAAGTTAACAGAGGAGAAACTTTTAA
Organism: Phoca vitulina; assembly: GCF_004348235.1. Taxonomy (NCBI): domain Eukaryota; kingdom Metazoa; phylum Chordata; class Mammalia; order Carnivora; family Phocidae; genus Phoca; species Phoca vitulina. The sequence continues at coordinate 44,143,093 of NW_022589708.1, forward strand.
GAACAAAGGCTTGGTTGACATCACTGAATACTGGCATAGGCCACATAATATGAGAACCCAAGCAGCCATTTGACTTTTCAACTAAGGGGCCAGTGGTGACTTAAATAAAGGGGAGATAAAAAGAGTTGAAGAGTGAGTGAATGATGTTAAAGGATGTTTGGATTCAAACAGGAGAAAATAAGGGCCATACAGGAGCATTTAATATGAAAGTTTTTAAGAATACCACTGAAATGTCAAATGCTTTTTAAAGCACACACTTTAAATATAATTGCACTAGTAAAAACTTGGGTATTTTAAATTCCTTAATCAATAGTATTTTTCAAGTTATTTCATAATTAAATTCATTTTGGAAAATTCTATTTTACATAAGAGGGTTTTCTTTTTTATTATTTTTTCTTCTCTTTATTTATCATAACACAAGATGCTTTTGGAAAACAAATCTATCTACTCACAGAAAAGTTGAGGCAGAATAAATAATGGCAACCACAAAAAAATTACATATAATTGCAAAATATTAATTGTAGGAAGATATATAGTTGTAATTAACATTAATGAACATTTTAGTCCCTAATAGCTGCAACTGAAGTAGTCGATATTTTTTTTAAATGTAAATGCCTCCTTTAAAGATAAGTTAATACTACAATGAAGCAGGTTTAAAATTCTTTTCCAAGTCTCTGTGCTTAAATTGCCATCACAAGATAAGACAATTTTCTGCCGTAAGCAACTGGCTCAATACCGACAATTAATTTAAATTACCTTTTCATTTACAAAAGTGTTTCATTTTGTTCTAACTAAAAACCTTATTTTATAAACCCATTGCTTGTCCATTTTGTCTAAGTATATACATTTCTACCTTCATCCTATGGAGCTTTTAGGTACTTGCAGTTTTTGTCAGATATTACTTACTGTTCAGTTTCAAGTGAAAGTTAGCAATAATAACAACGAATTAACGAACCATGAAATTGGTGCATTGAAATGAATTGCACTAATTTGGCTTAAGATTTGAACACTGCCAAATGAATCCTTTTAACACAAACTATAAAATAATAAAAAGCTTCATATTTGACACTGCTCAAAAACATAAGGATTCATTCTTTGGAAATGAGGTGACATAATAAAATAGAATACAAATTGTAGACAAGGAAATGACTTGGTATTTGGGGAAATCTTGGGGAGAGCCAGGACCCTCAAAAGCAGGTCAGGTCCTTCCAGTTTACCATCAGTGAAGGCAGTGACCCTTTAACACGAGATTCGGACATTTCCAACTAAACCCTCAAAAGACACTCATCATACTCACACACATACAAAAATGCTTGCTGGTTCTTGCTGACCATTGTAGAAGTAAAGTTTGATTTAAACTGTCACCAAAGTGAAATGTCCTTTCCCTCCTTTGAGTTTGTTTTGAAGGACATTAATGAGGTCTTTGGGAAAGTTTGTGGCTGCTGGACCTGTATTTGTCCCACAGATAAATAACTAATTTCATTTCTTCAGGATTAATATGACTATACTATTCAAGAATGTGTCATTATTGTAAGAAGTAACTCTGCATTTTGCAAGAGAATAAAAATGTCTCATGTAGATATAGGACATTTTTTTTCCTTTAAAAACACATAAAGTGTGATGCTGAAACCATCTGTCCCTGCTGCCTTTACAGATTTTAAATCATTTCTAACCCATTCAGCTTCCTCAGATGTTAAATTACCAGCTACCGTTCTACCTCTCCATCCTTAAAGCTAGGGTCATATAATTGGTTCCATTTTCAAGCCTGGATTCATATTTAAACTAGTTCACTCAGGGGGGGAATATACTTTCTTGTTTAAAAATGATATGATGTGAATTTATCCTAGGCCCTAAGATAAGTTGAACTGATTTCACATAACTCTCCAGAGCATTCCTTACAGCACTATTAGTAAAGATTGCTGTGGGGACATCACATGGGTTTGCCAAATACATGGCACATGATTTGTAACAATTCAGTTGCTTCCCAAATATGGCTATGTCTCATAATTACCTAGATAGCTATTTTAAAATAGTTCTTAATATAGTGGGGCTATTTAAAATAGTCCTAGCCTATACCTACTAAGAATCTCCAGAATTCTGTCTTTTAAAAAAGATTCACTGAAGATTCCAATGCCACTAACTCAGCAATAGTCTCTAACTTCTCTAGGCTAATGGGAGATGATCCTTGGAAACTTGCAAGGAGGAAAATTATCCATATAATCTGAGATCTTGAGGATATTTTAAAGAACTTTTGAAATAAAATACAAAACTATCACTGAACAGAAGAGAAAACCGAGGCCTAAAGAAGCTGAATGACTTTATTACAGCAGTAAACCCAGCTAATGGCCAAATGGATCATTAGAACCCAAGTCCGGTGGATGAACTGAACGGTCAATAACAAATAAGTTGGTTGAAATAATGGCAATACCAACTGGCCCTCTGATTTTTTTTGGTTATCTTCCAGTTAATGGAGTTCATTGCTCTATATTCAGTTGTCAAGATAATTTTAACTTGAACTGTACATGAAATCATTTGATAAGAACTATTTAAGTTAAGGGGTGCCTGGCAGGCTCAGTCGGAAAAGCATGTGACTCTTGATCTTGGGGCTGTGAGTTCAAGCCCCACGTTGGGTGTAGAGATTATGTAAATAAATAAAATATTTTAAAAGAACTATTCAAGTTAAAACTCAAAAAAAAATTTTAAAGATTTCATTTATTTATTTTAGAGAGAAAGAACACAAGCAGGGGGAGGAGCAGAGGGAGAGGGACAAGGAGACTCCATGCTGAGTGTGGAGCCTGATGCGGGGCTTGATCCCACGCCCCCGAGATCATGATCTGAGCCAAAATCAAAAGTTGGATGCTTAACCGACCGAGCCACCCAGGTGCCCCCAAACTCAAAATTTTTAAAGGATAAAATGGTATTGACAAATTACTGCTTTTTTCTACAGCAATTAAAACTGGGTGCTTTCGAAAAAATTTTTGAAGAACCTCCATAAGGTTTTCTATGGTAGCTGTACCAATTTAAATACTTGCCAACAGTGCACAAGGGTTCCCTTTTCTCCACATCTTTGCTAACACTTGTCTCTTGTCTTTTTAATGATAGCCATTGTAAAAGTGTCATTGTAGTTTTGATTTGCATTTTCCTGATCATTAGCGATGATGAACATCTCTTCATGTACCTGTTGACCATTTGTATGTCTTCTTTGGAAAAAGGTCTATTCAGTTCCTTGGCCCATTTTTTAATCAAATTTGTGTTTGTTTGTTACTTAGTTGTATGACTTTTTTTTTTTATTTTGTACATTAACCCCGTATCAGATATATGATTTGCAAATATTTTTCCCATTTTATAGATTGCCTTTTCATTTTATTGATGGTTTCCTTTCCTTTGATGGTACAGAAGCTTTTTAGTTTGGTAAAAGTCCCACCTATTAATTTTTGCTTTTGTTGCTTATGCTTTTGGTGTCATATCCAAAAAACCATTGCCAAAACCAATGTCAAGGCGTTTTTCCCCTATGTTTTCTTCTAAGGATCTTATGGCTTCAAGTCTTCTGTTTAAATCTTTCATCTACTTTGAGTTAACTTCTGTGAGTAGTGTAAGATAGGTCATCCAGTTTTCCCAGCAGCATTTATTGAAAAGACTATCCTTTCCCCATTGAGTATTCTTGGCTCCCTTGTCAAATATCAGTTTGACCATATGCATGGGGGCTTATGTGGGGGGCATAGTTTTGGAGTATAGTTTGAAATTAGGATGTGTGATGCCTCCAGCTTTGTTCCTTCTCAAGATAGCTTTGGCTATTTGGGGTCTTTTGTGGTTCCATACAAATTTTAGGACTGTTTTCTATTTCTCTGAAAAATGTCATGGGAATTTTTATAGCAATTGCGTTGAATCTATAGATGGCTTTGGGTAGTATGGACATTTTAACAATCCCACTTCTGGAATATACATTTCCAAAGGAAATAAAATCAGAAAAGATATCTGTACTCCTATGTTCACTGCAGCACTATTCACAATAGCCAAGATATGGAAACAATCTTTAAGTGTCCTTCAGCAGATGAATGGATGAAGAAAATGTGATCTATCGATAGATGGATAGTTAGATGATAGATAGATAGATAGATAGAATGAAATATTATTTGGCAGGAGAAAGAAGGAATTTCTGCCATTTGGGACAACATGGATGGAACTTGAGGGCATTATGCTAATTGAAATAAGTCAAACAAAAAGACAAATACTGTATGATATCACATATACATGAAATATTAAAAAACCAAACTAATAGAAACTGAGAACAGATTGGTGGTTGCCAGGGGTGGGGATGTGGGATGGGGCAAATGGATGAAAGTGGTCAAATGGTACAAATTTTCAGTCATAAGATGAATAAGTTCTGGGGATGTAATGTATAGCATGGTGACTACAGTTAATAATACTATATTGTATATTTAAAAGTTGCTAAGAGAGTAGATTTTAAGAGTTCCCACCACACACACACAAATATAATTATATGGCGAGATAGGTATCTTAAATAACCTAATTGTGTTAATCATTTTATAATCTATACATATATAAAACCATTTCATTATATACTTTAAACTTACACAGTGTTATACATCAGTTATATCTCAATTTAAGAAAAATTGAGTGCTGTGGGAACATACTGCTATTAGGGTCTTGTGGACAAATCAAGAGGTGACACCAGATGCTACCTGCTCCTCACCCCTACCGTAAATAGAGTTACTCCAGCTGGCACCTGATTCATCTTCTAACTCATTACCCACCCTGCTCCTGCCCCACCTCTACCTCATACTACCATGAATTCAACTCAGAGGTAAAAGAGAGATGAGAAAACTGGACAGCCATTGCAAGGTGTGTGGAAGTACTATCTTGACCAGAGGTGAAACTTTTTTTCCCAGAGAGAAGTGAAAATATACAAGAATCTTAACTATTTTACTCCCAGCATATCCTTAAACATTTACTTTGGCCAAACAAAAGTATATTTGCCCCATAGCTTGCTATAGTTTTATAGAAGAAAGGAGCTTTGGATGGTATGTAATGATGCCAGGACTTAAGAAAAAAAAAAGAGATGAGTGTCAAGTTAAGTCTCTCCTATTTCATATTGTAAAAAATGTGCAACTTTTAAATATATTTTTTTACGTAGGCCACCATAAAAATGCCATATAACTGCTTAAAACTATAAATAGCAAAAAGATCAGTGACTATAATGTGAACATCTTTAACTAAAGAGCAATTCTGCTAACTTTGCTATTAGAATCAAGGACAATTATATACAACCAGGTGTGCTGATTATTTTTTCCTTTTAATATTTGAATGTGTACCAAGGGACTTTAATAATGACATATTTTAATGAAGTAAGAAGCTCTAAAATAAGTAAGTGATTTTCACCTGTAATAGCATGGTGTGTTGAACCTACACCTAAAAACATTCACTTCAAACTCTACTTCTATGGAAACCTTATACTTCAAATCACAACAATGTTACTTTTTATAAAAACATCTCCTTGGGCATTATACGCATTAATTTTCAAATGATGCCTTTTACTTGCCTACTTAGATTCCATCTAATAAACATAATCTGGAGTATGCCAATAAAACATATTGTGGTTTAGACATGTCAAATTTTGTATGATCAAATATAAAAGCACTCAGTAAAGTTTTAATCTATTTAATTACTGTCTTGTTTAATTTAAAACCTTCATTACTAGTTTCTATATTGCTTTCTAATTTCTTTTTATCTCAAATATATTTGCTGGCCCCAAATCTCGCTATTTCTTTTACTAATGTCTTTATGGGCAGCCACTTAAATACAGATTTAAATGTGAAAAACGAGAAAGTGTAAAAGGTGTGGTTATTTGTACAGAGCCTGTGTCTCACTCATATTCAGAATACTCTACCTGATATCTAAAACTAATGATGTAATGTATGGGGATTAACATAACAATAAAAAAAAGAAAAAAAAAAAAGAATACTCTACCTGCAATTACTGCTGCAATGTCTTGCAAACAGTAGGTGCTCAAATAGATTTGTTGAATAAATTACTAAGCTTTCAAACAATGCTCTACCAAAGTTCAGGAAGAAATTTATTTACCAGCCTGCAAAATAGATAATGACACCCAAAGACTAAAATTCTAGCTCACATAGTCTAGAGCCTGGGTCTGTCTATCTCCAAAGCCTATGCTATTTATGGTTTTTCTGTTTTGCCTAGAGATGTTCCTAGTGAATCTAAAATGTAAAGCATAAAACGTTATTCTCTCTTTTACCCTCCTGCACTTGGCTGTGACATAGCCCTCTTTAGTGTAATATTATATGATGGGTCAGCTCAACGGAAATCAGCCGTGAAATTTCTGTGTGTCTTTAGATAAGTCTGAGCCACTTTCTATTCCTTAATTTGTTCTTATTTTTCATCTATAAAACATGATGCTTAAAGCAAACAACCCAGTTTTAAAATTCTACAAAAATGATTAAATAGTTTAGTGATATAGTGATACAACTAGATTAAAAAATAATTTATAATAAAACAAGCAAACAAGTAGAACTATTTTTATAACATGCCTAGAAATTGAGTCACATTTCTTATCAGGCAGTTTTCAATCACCAATAGTCCAAGTACCACCACTAAGTTTCTTCCAACACAGTAAGTAATTTCACTTTACCCCTGCTCCCATCAGAAAGGAGCTGCCTTTAGTTAATACAATGTTCAAAAGGCTGCATAGAAAATAGATGTGTTAGTATTAGTATGTTGGTATATATAAAATAAAACCTTTTCACAGAAAGTTATTTAATGGGGAAAAAAACAAAGAAAAAAAAGAAATGGAAAAATGAATATAATTTGTCACTGGATACAAATATGAATATAATTCCATTAAATGATCACCCCTCTATGAATATATGTCTAACAAGCAATGCTTCATTTTGTTGCCACTGTTAAAATCCAAAAATTCAACAAGATCTCATGTGCCCACCCCTGGTGCTAATAAATAATCAAGTGTGTATTTCATCTCTAAGTGTGACTAATTTCAATTTGTAACAATTTCTAACCAAATCAGAAAAAGTAAAATGATAAGAATAACATAATAAAATAAAATTAAAAAAAAAAAAAAGAATGGCTTTTTTCTTCTCGCGTCATCCAAAGAGAAGGCTTCCCTAAGAACTCATCTTTCTAAAATTTTTTCCTATCGTGCCTCTGGTTATTTATTTCAAACTATGATAACAGAGGATTTATATAGACATACATCATTTTATTGTGTTTCAATTTATTGTGCATCACAGGTATTGCATTTTTTACAAATTGAAGGTCTGTGGCAACCCTGCATGAAACAAGTCTACTGACACCATTTTCCCAAAAATATTTACTTACTTCATATCTCTGCGTCACACTTCGGTAATTCTCACAATATTTCTTTTTCATCATTATTATTATATTTGTCACGGTGCTCTGTGACCAGTGATATTTGATGTTACCATTGTCACTGCTGTGGGGCATCATAAACCATGCCCATATAAGAGCGCAAACCTAATCGATAAATGTTGTATGTGTTCTGCGCTCCACTGACCAGCTGTCCCCCATCTCTCTCTCTCTCCTCAGGTCTGTCTATTCCCTGAAACACAACAATGTTGAAATTAGGCCAATTAGTACCCCGACACTGGCCTCTAAGTGTTCAAGTGAAAGGAAGAGCCACTCATCTCTCACTTTAAATGAAAAGTTAAAAATGATTAAGCTTAGTGAGAAAGGCATGTCAAAAGCTGAAATAGGCCAAAAGCTAGGCCTCTTGTGCCAAACAGTTAGCCAAGGTGTGAATGCAAAGGCAGAGTTCTTGAAGGAAATGTAAAAGTGCTACTCCAGTGAACAGATGAATGATAAGAAGGCACAACAGCCTATTGCTAATATGGGGAAAGTTTTAGTGGTCTGGATAGAAGATCAAGCCTCAAACCAAAGCCTAACCCAGAGCAAGGCCCTAACTTTCTTCAATTCCATGAAGGCTGAGAGAGGTGAGGAAGGTGCAGAAGAAGAGTTTGAAGCTAGCAGAGGTTGGTTCATGAGGTTTAAGGGAAGAAGCCATCTCCGTAGTATCAAAGCACAAGGTGAAGAGCAAGTGCTAATGTAGAAGCTGCAGCAAGTTCTCCAGAAGATCCAGCTAAGATCATAATGAAGGTGGCTATACTAAACAACAGATTTCCAGTGTAGATGAAACAGCATGCTATTGGAAGAAGACGCCAGTTAGGACTTTCATAGCTAGAGAGAAGTCAATGCGTGGCTTCAAAGGTTCAAAGGACAGGCTAACTCTCTTGTTAGGGGCTAATGCAACTGGTGATTTAAGTTGAAGCCAGTGCTCATTCACCATTCCAAAATCCTAGGGCCCTTAAGAATTATGCTAAATCTAGTCTGCCTATGCTCTATAAATGGATCAACAATGCCTGGATGATAGCACATCTATTTACAAAATGGCTTATTAATATTTTACGCTACTGTGGAGAACTGCTCAGAAAAAAAATTCCTTTCAAAATATTACTGCTTGGGGTGCCTGGGTGGCTCCATAGGTTAAGTGTCTGCCTTCAGCTCAGGTCATGATCCCAGGGTCCTGGGTTCAAGCCCCATGTCGGGCTCCCTGCTCAGTGGGGAGCCTGCTTTTCCCTCTCCCTCTGCAGCTCCCCCTGCTTGTGCTCTCTTTCTTTCTGTCAAATAAATACATAAAATCTTTACTACTTCTTATTGACAATGTACATGGTCACCCAAAATTTCTGATGGAGATGTACAATAACATTAATATTTTCACACCTGCTAGCACAACATCCATTCTGCAGCCCATGGATTGAGGAGCAAAATGGCTTATCATTATCAAGTCTTATTATTTAAGAAATATATTTCAAAAGGCTATAGCCACCATAGAGGATGATTCCTCTGATGGATCTGGACAAAGTAAATTAAAAGCCTTCTGGAAAGATTCACAATTCCAGATGTCATTAAGAACATTTTTGATTCATCGAAAGAGGACAAAATACCAACATTCACACGAGTTTGGAAGAAGTTGATTCCAACCTCCATGGATGACTTCAAGGGGTTCAAGACTTCAGTGGCAGAAGTAACTGCAGATGTGGTCAAAATAGCAAGAAAACGAAAATCAAAAGTGGAGCCTGAAGATGTAGATAAATTCTTGCAATCTCATGATAAAACTTGAACAGGTGAGAAGTTGCTTCATATGGATGAGCAAAGAAAGTGGTTTCTTAAGATGGAATCTACTCCTGGTGAAGATAATTTCAGGATTATTTAAATGATAAAAAAAAGATTTTAGAATATTACATAAACTTAGTTGACAAAGCAGCAGAGCAGGGTTTGAGAAGACTGACTCCAATTTGGAAAGAAGTTCTACTATAGGTAAAATGCTATCAAACATTATGTATAAACATCGTGTACTCCAGAAAAATCATTCATGAAAGAAGAGTCAATCGATGTGGCAGACTTCACTGCTGCCTTATTTTAAGTAATTGCCACAGCCACCCAGCCTTCAGCAACCAGCACCCTGATCAGTCAATAGCCATCAACATTAAGGTGAGACCCTTCACCAGCCAAAAGATTACAACTCAAGGAAAGTTCACATGATGGTTAGTATTTTTGGCAATAAAGTATTTTTTTACTTAAGGCATGCACATTTTTAGAAACTATTGTACTATATTAGTACTACAATATAGACTATAGTATAGTGTAAATATAACTTATATGCACTGGGAAACCAAAAAAAATTTTATTTGGATGGCTTTATTGTGATATTTGCTTACTGCAGTGATCTGGAACCAAACCCGCAATATCTCAGAGGTATGCCTGTATCTTAAAGTGCCTTCCAACTTGGCTAAAATGACAAGGTTAGAGGCTTATTCAGATTTTCACCCAAAGGGGAGAAATGCCTGCTTGTTACTGTCACTGTTCATATTTTTTCAAATGCATACTCATGATGAAACCAATATAGGAAAAGAAGCAACCCTGACTGCAGCTGTTCTGACAATGGTTAAGAGGAGGCCTGAGGCCCTACAACCTGATGAGTCAGACTGAAACTACTAACACTATTAGAAGGCTCAGAATCTCTAGATGGGATGGCAAGAAACAAGGGTCCCGATTCAGCTGATGACTTGATTTTTAACTTGCAGTAACTTTAGTAGAGAAATTATGGCGTAAACTTATTCACTTATTTTTCTAACAAATACTAACTGAGCACATTCTATGTGGTATTTATTACACAGAAAATGTGATAACATGTTTATTTTCTTGGGACCACTAGACTGTAAGTTCCCTAGTAGGTATGGGCAATTCCCTACTTTCAGAAATTATGTACTAAAAGCGTCTGTGAAAAGATGCATAGTCCAATCATCAGTTTCCATGTTAAAGGAAAGATTCCAGTCCCAAAGAGCTAAAAAGAATTATGAAATTCCTAATTATTTCTTTTATTCATAGTATTTGACAATGTATTTCTGGCATTTTGTTGTTTTTACATCATCCCCTTCTTTCTTTATTATTATTTATTTATTTAGGAGAGAAAGAGAGAGAGAGAGAGACTGCACGAGCAGGTGGGAGCAGCAAGAGGAGAGGGAAAAGCAGGCTGCCCACTGAGCAGGGATCCCAATGCGGGACTCCATCCCAGGACCCCAGGACCATGACACCAGCTGAAGGCAGATGCTCAACTGACTGAGCCACCCAGGTCCGCCCTCCCTTCTTTCTTCATTTAGGTTCAATGGGGCTAAAGATTTGCTATTCTTTCAATATGGCTGAGGACTTCCTACCTTTTCCCAATTATGAAGCCTATCCTTAAGAAAAGCGGCATTATCAATTTTATTTTTTTCTAATCTAAAAGTAAGGTAAACGCAATTTAAAACTCAAACAGTTGTGCAAACACACGTAATTTGGACAAGATAACAACGATTTTTAAAGACTAAGCTAGCAGTGGCACCTAACACCTCAAAATGTTTTTTCCAGCTGCCATATAGATGTCCAAATTCATCTTACAAAAGAGGTTACCATGTGTGATGTATGAAAATGTAGGGTTTAAGAAAGTCAAACCTCTGAAAGTCAAGAACTGCTTGTATATGCAATTGTATTTTAGAGAAAGTTGACGGTAATTAATTAGGTAGGTTTTAGATGGAATGCTGCAAAAAATATTTATGGAGATCATTTGGCTTTTTTGGTCATTCCCAGTTGTTTTAGTAGTTTATTCATTACAACTTTTGATTAAGCATTGAGAGCCCATATAGCATATTGGTGTTCTTTTTATTCTTTCTGAATTTGTTTAACTAATCTTTAATTCTTTCTTTCCAACTCCTCTCTATTCAATCATTTAGCTCCTTACTAATCCATCATCTGCAATTAGGAACCATCCCTTTAATCTCCTTACTATCCTTTGATAAGTTCTAGCCACAAATTTTCCACATCCTCACACACCCTATCTTCTATTTCCACCCCATATTGTTTACCAATAAACAAAACTAATCAAAAGAAGACATACTAATGTTCAAGCATTGCTAATTTCCAAGATGCCAAATTGAAGAACGTCTCTGCCTATTGCAGGAAATTTTGAAAATCTCTATATATTTAAAATCCCTACTGTGCTGGCTTTATCATATAAGGTAGTATCTGTGAAGTAGACAACTACCACTATAACACAATCTAGGGGAAAAAGAAGCTTCCATTCCTTCCTATGCCTTAAGTCTGCAGTGATACTGAAATTATTATCTATGGTTGAATGATGTTGATATTTTAACTTAAGAGGCCTGTGGTAAAGCATGAGTCTGCTTGAAATTCTCTCTCCCTCTGCCCCTCCCCCTGCTCACACACACTGTCTCTCTCTCCCTAAATAAATAAATAAAATTTAAAAAAAAAAAAAGGTGATTCTTCCAGCCAATAATGACCATTTATACCTTTTGGTGTAAGTTCTAGAACAAGATGAATCCACAAAAGGACAGTAGTACTTTAATACATGATGATGTTCAAATGAGAAAAATTAATATAAATTGTAGAGATAAATAGTTGTAGAAAAAATACAAGTAAATAAGTTAGGATGACTTTTTCTTAACAAGGTCATGTGTATGTGTTTGTGTGTATTTGATATATTTATTCTGTTAATTATATATTTCTGAAATAGGGACCTGTGTTTCCTTTTCTCTGCATAAGCAGGAAAGAAAAAGTAATAGTGAATAAATCAAACAGTTTTTTTAAAAGGTAGGAATTTACCAAGAAGAGACGACTGATCAGTTCTGTTGGTCATATAGAACAGGCAGGTGAAATAAAAAAGGACATTCAACACAATCAGGCCAATGACAAAGGAGAGCTTCAACCATGTGTTCCAAAGTGACTAATGAAATAAATGTGCTATAAACAAGGACTAAGTCAACGGAGTCAGCCCTTAATATCCTATGAAATATAACAAAAACTAAATGGCACAACAACTGATAACTTACACATGTTTTTAATCAGCATATCATAACAACAAAACAAAGAAGATAACAGATTGCAAACAACTAAAACCTATGTCAAAGGTATTAACTTAAAAAAAAAAAAAAGTATTATTGACCTAACAGTGAAATTTTAAGAATACAAAAAGAAGCTCCGTTTGAAATCAAGAGCTCAATTTTGAATCACCTTGGGAGAAACAACGCAGATCTAGGTCCCAACCAAGAATCCAAAACCTGACTATTCAGAGAAGATATCCTTTATTCTTTGGAGTCAATTAAGAAGACTACAACTCTGGAAATATATCAAAGTAGTATCACCAAACCTTTAAAAGATATTAAAATAACTACAACTATGATACTTGAAAGATATGCAAACAGAGAACTAATGAAAAATTGATTAAATCACAGAATTGGTTTGCACAGAAATAAAGTAATTAGCTGAGTGATAACTGTGTTTGTCCTTTGCCTTCTATTTAAGGTAATGAAGCAGGGGTAATAATTTCATAATTATATTTTAATTTTTTAACAGAATTTAAAATATGTTATCTATTTTTAAAAGCTAAAAATATTTTTGAATGTTTTATTATATTTATGTATTTAATACACTGAGCATTAAACAAAGTACTAATAATCATGAACGTGCTTCTCCATGTACAAAAGCCTCTCAGATATTAAAAAAACCTTTTGTTGGGAAATGGAGTGTGCCTATTAGCACCTACTGTCACATTAGCAGAGATCATTTCCTTGATAACAGGAGAGAGCAATATTCTCAGAAAAACCATTCTCGGAAAAGTTTTAACGAAAAATGGAAAGTAAAAGCCAGAGGTATGATCCAAAGAGGGCAGGCCGGAATAGGACAAGGCAGTATAAGTGCTGTTTTTGTCACTGTTTGGTAAGCTATATCTGTGATTTCCCATCTGTCACTTAACATTTCTACATCCCAGAACCTCTTCAAATGATAATATGGGCAGCATAATTGCACAGCAAAAGCTGGCAGTTTGGAATCTAAGAAACCTGGATTCAAACCTCCCTCCCATTATTAACTCTGCATTCTGGGTCCCATTATTAAGTAGCCCCAAGCTTCAACTTTTTATCATTAGCATGGACATATTTTTATCTGCCATAAAGGTGAACCAGGATTATATACACAAAAGTGCCTGATACACAATAACTGAATAGCAAATGTTAGTTGTCCTGATTTCGTAAGGATGAGGTGGAAATAGACATAAATAATAAGTCTAACCCTTGGTGATAGATGTTTCAGCCTCAGAGATGATGGTGACCGTGAATATATGCCTCTCAGATCCCCACTATGGTGACCATAACTGACCTACAGCTCCAGCTATCGTACTCTGAAACCCATCACCACTCTCCCACTGAGACCACCTTCTAGCGATGCTCCCAGCCAATGATGGCACAAGGCAAGCCTACTAAGGCCGGCCTACTCCTAAGAGATGGGGAAGCTTTCACCTGGACTCTCTATCAGCCTTGCTCAAATTTATCAGAGCAGTACTGCAGTCTCAGCATCTTGCACCCAGTGTTTGGGCTTTCCTTCTCTCCTTCAGGGTCAGAGCTACAACTGCATCACAGTCTACGGTCTCCCAGCCTCTCCTAGCTCCCCTCCCTCCCCATTTTCCTCCACAAGCATTTCCCCTAAGAAAGCTTTTACATGTCTAATGCTGTCTTGGCATTTGTTTCTCAGAGGATTGGGATTACACAGGAACCCAGGTTCTTAGATCTGATTAGGGTAATAATTTATAGTATTTTTAAAGCCTTTAGTAGGTTGAAGAGTTGATTCTCTCCTGAAAGAAAAACCTCACTCACAGGTAGGAGCAGAGCCAATGGATTTAAGGACTTAAAAGTCCTAACATTAAAAGACTATATTAAGTCCATTAAAATAACCCACCCAGAAAGGCTAATTCTACCATTAGTGAAAATAATGACAAATGCATGTGGAAATGTACATTTAGAATTCAAAATAATCCGTGATCAAGGCCACTTGGCCTATGCTTTAAAATCAATCATAAAATGTACTTTCTGAAACATGTGTTTATTTATTAAAACAAGTGCCCCCAAAAGGCCATAGTACAGATCAATAAGTCTATAATGGGGCTAAGACTACATGTCTAAAGGGGCATAATCTTTAATAGTGTATTAACAAATAGGCTCCAGCACCTTACACTGACACTGAAAAAGAAAATCAAATTCTCATCCCATCCATGGACCAAAAACTTCAAAATTTCTATTACTGAAAAGTGTTCCCATACTATTCTATTTAAACATTTTCTTAGACTCCTTGAAGGCTGCCAATATAAAGCATGTCTACAATTCATTTCATAGCTATTTATTTCTATAGAACAGAATGAATATAGATTCATTCTGATTTTGAATTTTAAAATATACATTTGTAATTCTTATAACTATTATGGTAACTCCTTTAGATACCCATTCCTAAGAGACCCCAAATTAACCAAACTGAATTAGAAAAAAAATCAAATTCCTTTTCAAAGCACTCTGCTGAATTCATTCAATCACTCTACTTTTGCACTATGGCCATATATGAACTCAGAGGCCCCTTCTAAAAATAGTTGCTAAACATTCAAATACTTATTGAGCACCTGACCCAGGGAACACATCATTACAGAAAAGGAAAATATCTTAACTTCTAAGTTACTCCCAGGCCATCAACATTACAACATATCTACTAAACGCTAGAAGATTCTTTTCTGCTTAAGGAGTGGATTCAACCACATAGCCCAATAAATTACCCAGCTGTACTTCCTTCCTGACATTTGACATTTTCCCTTAATTCAACTTCACAACATTTCCTTTGCTCATTTACCCACTATATGCAGCTCTTTGCAAAAGTATTTAGCTTTCACGTGTCGTTTTTAAATATTAGTCTCTTCAGTACTTTAATCATTTTTACTAAAATATCTGGATTCCTGCTATCTGATGACACTCCTCTGGAATTAAATTTGCAAAATGATTTTAAAGTATATTCATAAGATATATATTTACATAAGCTCTGTAATACAGAAAAAAAAAATATCCATCACCTTGTCTTATTGTTGTTTTATGTCTTTTTTTTCAACCCAAGGGTAGTTATCTTCAGGACAGTCATTACTTAGGTCTTAAGAGCTAGAACTGTCAATTTATTTAACACTTAT
Organism: Phoca vitulina; assembly: GCF_004348235.1. Lineage (NCBI taxonomy): Eukaryota > Metazoa > Chordata > Mammalia > Carnivora > Phocidae > Phoca > Phoca vitulina. Next base: position 44,158,712 of record NW_022589708.1, read on the forward strand.
TCAGTGCTTACTCTTAGAAATGATTCCCCTCTATTTAGAGATATTAATTCTTAAAGTTCCTTCAGCAGTCCTAGAGGTAGGTGTTGTTATTATTCTCAATGTTGTGGATGAAGTTAAGTAATTTCAAGGTCTCACAACTCATAAGGCACAGGCTAGACTTGAAACCAGGCAGCCTTGACCCAGAGTCAGCAAGTTTAGTACAGTGTATGCTGCCCACCCTATAATTCTATAGTGACTGCAAACAGTGAGTTATATAATTCACTGCTAGAGTAAAGAAATAATTAGTTTCTCTATAATTTCCTTTCATGACAAAAGGGTTTTCTCCAGTTTTTCACTGGAGAATGGTTGATGGCAGCTACTTGGAGGTCTGTGTTAGGAAGAATTTTGAATAGGAGTCTACACCTAATAGGAAAGAGTAGTGAGACTGACCAGGCCTGTCTGACAAAGGCCCAAGTGAGATCTCCTGTGGCCTCTAGATACATATTAAACATCTCTAAATTAGACTTTTCCAGTTTAAGCTTACAACATCAGTTTCTTCTAGATTTTAAAATATGTGAGGTTGTTAAAGTAAGACTAAAGGAACAGAGGAGTCACTGGAAAGTTTAGTTTTTCATTGCAATTGTAGTATAATGATATTTTAGGGACTCAAATATCCTCCTTAAAGAAATCAGTAACTTTCTATACATAAAGTGTCCAGCAACAGAGATTCTCCCTCAATAACTTGGCTCCTACTACACCCTCTGAAATAACGCTTGCTCTGGCTGAAGTAAGCACCGTCTGCTGGCATATACATAACTGGCCTCCAGATATAATCTAGCCGATTACTTTTTACACACAAAAACAAACAAACAAACAAACAACAACAAAAAAGACAAAAAAAAACCTTGAGGAAAGGAAAGAATACAGTAACTTAAAACAATAATCTTCCCCTATTCCCTACTCTCAGCAAATCTTTCTTTTCCATCAGTGTATTTTCAAATATTTTCTCTACTTAAGGGTCTGATAAATTTTTCATTACTTCTAAGATGTTTTTAAAGTGTGTCAGGAACAGAAATGGTTAGTTCCCTAATCAGAAACAAATCACCTAAATGAAATGAAAATCTGATATATACATTTTCTAGCTATAGATACTATATATGTGAAATTATATAGGTGCTACTGAAAAAGGATACAATTGAAGATTCATTCGCATGCTACTCAGAGCTTAGGATGAGGGCAGATAAATAAGCAAAGCCTGATACAAAACACCAGCTATTAGAAGAGATACGTACAAGACGTTATAATGGCCATAGATAAAAGCATATTTAACTTTTTGCCTAGAGGATTACATAATTCTTCAATGAAATGACCTTTGTTCTGAGAATTAAAACATACTTAGGATTTGTCAAGTGGAAAAGAAACAGGGGAGGCAGAGATTTTTTTAAAAGCATCTTACAAAAAAACATAGGGGAAAAATTAGCACGCCATGAAGCAGTTCAGTGGCGGAGGGGGGAGGGTAGAGAATAGTGGAAGGGAAGGCTAGAAAGGAAGGGAGGCGGGCATAACTGAGCTCATATTCATCATGAGAAGTAGAGACTTCAGCCAGAGCACAATAAGAAGTCATTGAGAAAGAAACATTTACTATGGAAGTGTCATGGTTACAACTGCATATTTTCAATATATATTTTATACACAGACTTTTTAAAATTCAATTAACATATAATGGATTATTAGTTTCAGGGAGAGAGTTCAGTAATTCATCAGTCTTATATAACACCCAGTGCTCATTACATCATGTGCCCTCCTTAATGTCCATCACCCTGTTACCCCATCCCCCCACCCCCTCCAGCAACCCTCAGTTTGTTTCCTTTAGTTAAGAGTCTCTTATGGTTTGTCTCCCTCTCTGATTTTGTCGTTTTATTTTTCCCTTCCTTCCCCTATGATCTTCTGTTTTGTTTCTTAAATTCTACATATAAGTGAGATCATATAATATTGTCTTTCTCTGATTGACTTATTCCACTCAGCATGATACCCTCTAGTTCCATCCACGTCATTGCAAATGGCAAGATTTCATTTTTTGATGGCTGAGTAGTATTCCATTATGTATGTATGTATGTATGTATGTATGTATGTATGTATGTGTGTGTGTGCATACACATCACATCCTCTTTACCCATTCATCTGTTGATGGACATGATGCAGACATTTTTTATCTGAAAGCATGATGAAGGATAGAACAAGGGAGGAGAAGGCTGGGGATAAAGAAATCAGTTAGCTAATTATTCAAACAGTAAAGAGGATGTGATGAAGACCTAAACTTCAACAGAAAAGCACAGATTCAACAAATATCTGTGGATATAAAACTTCCAATAACACACGTCAACAGGCTCCAATCTGATTTATGCATTAGGCCTATTTTGATTCTGCTTGATATACATGTATTTGTAGTTTCACATATTCTTCACAACAGCTTGATGAGTAGTATAACCTCAATTTTACTGATAACAAAATGAGATCCAGAGAAGTAGCTCACCCAGTAAAAATACTGCCAGAAAATAATGAAGCCTAAAGTCAAATCCAAGACTTCAGACCCCATTCTCCTCACTGACCCACAAGGCCTTTAATGGAAAACTATTCATCAAAGTGACCAACAAATTGACTTTTGTTATTGTGATTATACTTAATATTTCAGTGACCATATTTGTCATGCTAAAGTTCAAAAATTTATGATAAACCATAGTGTTAGAGACACTATAATCCCTGAAAGTATTTAAAATGCCAATCAAGGACATAGAATCAATAACAGAAATGTGAAATATATAATGATGTCTTTTATTACACAGTGAAAGAAAAAATTCTTACATAATTTCATAAATTCTCCTTGTGAACCATTAAATGAAAAACTCCCTATTACTTATTTACCTGGAAATAAACAAAGATGAAATAAAGCTTTCTGTTGTTATCTAGCTACTTTTTGTTAAGATGAAATATGCTGCAATGAAGGGTGCGTGGGTGGCTCAGTTGGTTAAGCATCTGCTTCCAGCTCAGGTCATGATCCCCGGGGTCCTGGAATTGAATCCTGCACTGGGCTCCCTGCTCAGTGGGAAGCCTGCTTTTCCTTCTCCCTCTGTAGCTCCCCCTGCTTGAGCTTGTGCACTCTCTTTCTCTCTCTCTCTCTCTCTCTGTGTCGCATACATAAATAAAATCTTTATAAAAAAAAAAATTGCATGCAATGAAATGCACAGATCTTAACGGTACAGTTCCACACAAGGCTATTATACAGAGGATTTGTCCATACCAATACCCCGTCTCCTAATGGGCATTAATCTTTTTTTCCTTTTTCTTCATCCCTCATCTATAGAGTGTCTAGCTATTTTTGTAGGATATATGACTCTACTTTCATTGTCACTCCAGAGTGACTTGGGACAAGACCTTTATTATTTATTGTGGAGTAATTCAGAACTGTATCTCTAGGCCAGAATACCTTGTATGAATACTCAGGAGAAAATTAATGAAGATTAATACTAAAAACTCAACAATACATTAGAAACCCTCATTATACATTATTATTTATGCTTTTAAATATCAATTATTTTTTAAGATACTTTTACAATAATGCAAAAGTCTCTTTTATTTATCTACATATTTACCATTTCTATTTTCTTCTGGCCCTTGTGTAGATTCAGCTTTCTATATGGCATTATTTTCCTCTGCTTGGAGAACTTTAAAAATAAAAAATTCTTGCAGTGCAAGTCGGCTGCCAGTGAATTCTCTCAGCTTTATTTTTCTTTGAAGAAAAATTTGTATTTTACTTCCATCTTTGAAAAATACTTCTCTGGGTTATGAATTTTAGGTTGACAGATTTCTTCACTGATCTTTTTATATGCAGGGTCTAATCTACTCTTAATCCCATTCAGTGAAATTGTTCAGTTTATATACTTTCTTCCTTTAGTATTCATTCTTTTCCGGAGGTTCTTCTTTTCCTGGCCTCTGGAGTTGTACCCTAGGCATGCATAGATGCAGCCAAACATTTAAGGGGATCTCTGCAGATTTTGAGGTGTCTTTCTTTCTATAGCTCCCTTCTGTCCCCCACAAATATTTGACCCCACAAATTTCAGCCACCTTGGTCTCTACAAATTTTGACCTTTCTCTCAACTCAGCAAAACTGCCAAGCTCAGTTTGGTTTTTCATTTCCTGTACCACAGAATGAAAATTGCCTCTAGGCAGAAAGCTGAGTTAATTTGGAAGGCTTACCTTTTTCATGTCCCTTCTCTCAGGAATCAGTCCTATGCTACGACATAGAGAAAGAACTGTTTTTAGTTTATTTACCCTGACAAGGTAGTTCTGTAGCCTCCTATTCCATCATAGATGGAAGCAGACTTACCTAATATTGTTTTTAAGATTCATCCATGGTTTTGTGTTCATTTTTAATTGTTGAGTAGTATTCCACCTTTTCAGTATACCAATACGTTCATCCGCTCTCTAGTTGTTAAGTGTTTGGTTTTTTTTTTTTAATTACAGATTTTAGCTACTGGGCTAAAGCTTTTACAAACATTTGTGTATCAGTATTTATATGGAGACAAATTTTTGTTTTTCCTGGATGTTTACCTACAACTAGAATTATTGTGTTACAGAATGGATGTATGATTTACTTCATAAGAAACCACACAGCAGTTTTCCAGTATAGTTAGATCATTTTAAATTATCACCAGCAATGTATGAGCAATCTGGTTTCCTCCAAATTTGATATTTACAGTCTTTTAAATTTTAGTCATTCTACTTGGTATAAAATGGTATTTCACTGTGATTTTATTTTGTACTTTCCTGATGACCAGTTATGTTAGGTGTACTTTTAGGTGTTGATTGGCCATCCAAGCATATTCTTTTTAAAGTGTCTGTTCAAGGCTTTTGCCCATTTTTGAGTTTTCCTTTTAATTGAGTTTTTTAAGTAGATTAGGTCATTTTTTAATTATATGTTGGACATCGTATGTAGCATGCGTTATATGTTGACTCCTTTAAAGGCTGCTGAGATTGTTGTGGGTGCCAAATTACTGGTGGCTCTTTTTAATCGTGTTAGACTTGGTTTTATTCTCTGAAACTATCTTAAGTTTGTCCTTAATCCTATCCATACAGTAGTATGTTGTCCGTTCTCCAAAGATGTGGCATTTCTGGAGTTTCAACTAAATGCCTGGGGAGCTCTGCAAGTTCTCTTCACTCTGGCTAGTTTGACACTCCAACAACCTCTGGTATCTCACTTCTGCTCTCAGGCTACCAGCAACTACTGTTGGTTAGGACACATAGAGACTTACCCTGTATGTTGGCACCTTAGCCTTTGGCCAATAGCTTGAAATATATCTCTCATAGGTGCTCCCTTTTTCACAGCTCCCTCCTTTCTATTACCTTACAAATACAAGCCACTTCAGCCCCCCACCCCAAACTCTAGTATCTGCCTCCTTTGCTCACTGAAGCCACCATGCTTTGCTTGGGCTCCATCTTCCTTTGCTCTACTAGGGCATGAGTCCCAGTCAAGCTTTGCAAACAGACCTGTCTCATGTTTCTCTCTTATCTCAAAGATCTTGAAAATAGTTGGCTTGTTATACATTTTGCTTAGCCTTATAGTTACAGGCAGGAGGGCAAGTCTGGTACAAGCTGCACCATTATGGCCAGAGTGAAGTCATGTAACTCTGTTTAAGCCTAACAAAGCGTCAAGAAATCCTATCCTACCTATCCAACTAGATTGTCCTTTTCAAAAGTTACCTGAAATAATTGGAAGAATTTCTATTTCTCTTCCCATGGCTTTGAGAAGTCTCTGGAAAGAAGTATCAGCAAAAACCTGCCCTTAGGATCTCAGATCCATAGTAAAACAAAAAAGCAAAATTCCAAAGCATATTAATCAAGTTTTTTTAATTACATGCAAACATTAGACCTCAGCTAATATAAAAAAAGTATGAAGCATATTAAAAGTAGATGTAAAACTATTCATTTAATCCCAGACTTTTTAAAAGCCTGAATATAGTAATAAAATGATCTCAAATCAGGTACAAAAATCTTTCATGTCAATCAAAAGCAATCTTAACATATGGAGCTGACATAAAATCTGTGTATAACAAGGCATCTGACAGATGTTTGAGGAACTGCAAAAGATATTAAAATGCTATTTTTAGCAACTCCCAATTTAGTTTCAAAATGCATATTATAATCCAAAACAGCAATATATAAGAATTAATAAAATCAAAGGATAGATACTATGTTCTGTGCTAAAATAGAATGGGTGAGGGAGGTGAGAATGAAAACAACAGGAAGCATCTATTCATTTTACAAATACAATTTTAACAGCATGTTTCTTAATTTAAAGCCATGTTGCATCATCGCAGTTTAATATGTTTGACAAACAAAAAGATATTAATTTTATATATACTAAAACTAGAGAATCTTATGAGAAAATTATTATTAATCATATTTACACATAGTTATGAACAAAGATATTTTTATATTTTCTTATCCACTATCTATCATCAGTTTGTATCTACACAGTAGAGCTCTTGGGAATCTGAGAACAGAGCAGTGCTGACAGGGATGGCTGCCACCACATTTCCAGATATCCATAATGTCACTTTGGTCATTTATTTGTGGGTTATCTGGAAAATTCTGTTGTGAACTCTTAACATGTTAATGGCCATGTTGTAAGATGCACTGGTGAGGATGAGAATGAAATTGGAAATTAAAGCACTCAAAACCCCCTTTTACTCACTTATCCCTATTAAGATGCTAATTTTTAAAAAACCATCTGATCCCTTGAATTCTTCCTCAATAATTATGAGTGCCATGTAAACAGGAATCTGAAAGTAGAGGGAAAAACTTAACAAAATAAGTTTGTAGAGATGATCTCTCAGGTTCTTTTTATTTCAAATATTCTTTTGTTCAAGGAACGTGAAAATATACATGTTTCAAAGTCAGTCTGGTCAGTGGAAGCACCCTTGAAAAGGAAGTAAAGCTGCGCAAAATGATTCCTTTCAAAGTTATAACATACACTTGAAGGTAAACACTGCAGTAAGCTAAAAATATTAGTAACTAATTTTTATTAACACTTTATACTTAGGATTCACAAATTCTAATCAGAAATTATCCAATAATTTCCTTGAGTTATTTATAAGTATTGTCTTCATCTCCCCCTATTCTCTCCTAAACCTACTATGATCATACTCTGCCCTCATCACCCTACCATAGTGATTTCTTCATTCTAATTCCAATGGTCAACTCTTTCTTAGGTCTCATCTTACTTGACCTAGCAGAAGCCTTTAACATCTTTAAAATACAAGATTCTCAAATTAGTTTTCAGAACCCTTCATTCTCCTGGCCACTCATCCTCATTCTCCTTTGTTGATTCCTTCTCATTTTCTCTAATTCTCAAAGTCAGAATACCTCAGAAGAATCTCTCCATTTTTCTTTTCTAATACTCTCAGTCCTTTGGTGATCTTATCCAATCAAACTGAATTTTAAATACCAACATCATGCTGGCAAAAACATTATGCCAAATTCTCCAGCCTGTACTATCCAAATTCCTATTTAATTAATTCCATCTAGATTAGTCTGTGACACACACATCTCAAAATGAGCTCTTGATCTTCCCTCTAAAATTGCTTCTCCCTCCATTTTCCCCACTTCAGTTAATGATGGGTCTATTCTTCCAGTCGTTTGGGGCAAAATCTGAGTCATCTTTAGGTCCTCTCTTTTCCTGCTGCACTGAACTGAGTCCATCAAATCCAAGGGATTCCATCTTCAAAATCTATCCAGAATGCTACCATTTACCATCTCCACTGCTGTCTATCTAGTCCAAGCACCATACTTCTTGCCTAGATTATTACATTAGCCTCCTACTCTCTCCCTCTAGCCTTACCCTTCTCAACAAGGAAACCACAATAATCCTAGCAAAACTCAAGACAGATCATGCCATTACTCTGCTCAAAACTGTCCAATGGCTCCCAATACATTTCAAATTAAAGCCAGATTCTTTATGAAAAAGTTCTCACATGGTTTGCCTTTCCACAATTCTTCTCAAAATGATTTCTTACTATTCTCCCAAATGGATCTTGCACTTCCTGGAGCACAGTAGGCATGCCTCTGCTTGAAGGTTTTGCCTTTGCTGAGGCTTATACCCCAAATGTTCTTTCTTCAAGTATCAACAGACCTCACTCCCTTCACTCCTATCTTTCTAGAGATGCTTTTCATGACTCCCCAGTTTAAATTTTCAATAACATCCTTAACTGTTTAATTTTCTCTATGCACCTATCACTATCTTTCAAAAAAAAAATCCTTTACTCCCTTCTTATTGGGACGTAAGCTTCAGGAGGGCAAAATTTTGTCTGTGTTATCAATGATTACGACTCCAGAACCTAGAAAAATGTCTAGTAGACATTCAATAAATAATTCTGGGTAGATAAACATTTCTTTACCAGAAAATAAATAATGTCCCCAAAGTAATTAGTTGTTTAGCATTACAGATAACACATGTTGACCAAAACAAAACAAAACAAAAAACAAACCAAAAAAACTCAACTCAGGATTTTTAGTCTTGTGGCAGAATAAAAGAGGCTAATCTAGTCAAATCTTTGGAAAATTGACTTAAAATGTAAGAAGTCTTAAGAAACAAAAAAAATGGGCACCTGGGTGGCTCAGTTGGTTAAGCGACTGCCTTCGGCTCAGGTCATGATCCTGGAGTCCCAGGATCGAGTCCCGCATCGGGGTCCCTGCTCGGCAGGGAGTCTGCTTCTCCCTCTGACCCTCCCGCGTCTCATGCTCTCTCTCTATCTCATTCTCTCTCTCAAATAAATAAATAAAATCTTAAAAAAAAAAAAATGTCATGTTTCTACTTATTGGATGACATATACAACAACATGCTAATTATAACAGTATCGTTAGGAAAAAATAAAGAAAATGACTCTTACATAATTAAGGCAGCAAAAAGTTTAAAGCTATTTGCCAAACTTTTTTTTAGGTAGTTTCTATTTATGGGCAACCTAAATTTCAAATATATTAAGGATATCAATACTTCTTCACAAACTGGTAATAGTAAATATTTCCTATTGAGGAAATTTATATATCTCATGAGCTATATTAAAAGAACTTGTTAATGCCCCTGTTTGGAAACAAAGAACAAAATTAATTATGTACCCATTCAGATATAAAAACCTGGGACCCAGAGAAAGAAAAATATGATCTTCAAGGTCAAAAACTAGCTGATGGCAAATCTATCTTGTATATTCCTTCTATAGTCAACAACACTGTCCCTAAACTCTGTAATATTTGGACTGTTTTATTCATAATATAATTCATGCTAGCAATTTATTTCAGAAAGAAAAGCTCTCAAATTAGTTTAGCAACATAAATGTCATGCATATAGAGATTAAACACACAGCATCTTTATTGCCTTAATATAACAGCTGTTATCCTCATTTTTAGCTGAAGCTCAGGCAAATAAAATATTGAATATATAAGAATTCAAAGGTAAGGACATGCTTTTTAAAAAAATGTATAATATCTAAATTCAGATACTTAAATATGAGGGTGATTTGAGTTTCTTGGTTATTTCATATCTCACTCTCACCAGTGCTCCCTAAAGTATAAACATTCAGTATTTTGGGGGGTATATCTGAATTTGCCAGATAGTTCAGAAATAAAAGTGACCACTGAAAATCTAGAAATTTGATGGCAGCCATCACCTTTAGCATTTCTCTGTTCTGAGATTTCAAAGACCCTGAAGAGAACAATAAAATAAACTTTAAACCTTTCCCTCACTTCAGTCTAAACCTAATATTTTATCTAAAGCTTAAAAAGTATTATACAGATTACATCAAAAAAGAGAAGAGGCTAGAAATCTTCACAGTAGAACTTTCTAGAACTGATTTTCCAGGTAGCACACATACAAGTCCTGGCATAGAAATTATTGCCAAAAAAAAAAAAAAAAAAGAAGCAGCTCATTAACTCTACTTACACCTTACCATATGCTAAATTGTACTAGGAATTAGAAATACTTAGCCTTTACAGTGAAGAAATGCAGTGTAGTAAGAAAGACAGGTATGAACAAATATTTATGATCAGTGTGATGAATGTTATCCCATTAGCCTGCAAAGGATACTATCAGATCCTGTAAGATAGACACCTAAGGACCTTAGGTGAAAGTCAGGTAGGAAATACTGACCAAATCATCCAAGCAGAGAGGAAAGAAAATTTAGAGACGATGACAACAAGAGGAAGAATGAAGCCATCATTTCCTCGGCACCCAACATCGAAACTTGGGACTAATGTTGTGCTTATTCTTATCCTTCCCACTTCATATTCTGGTTATTAAACTATGCTGATTCATTCTTCCTGTTTTTCCACTTCCTTTACTTTACCTAGTCCAGAGTTTACTAGATGCTTCCAGCATGATTGCAAAAGCCCCCTAACTGGCCATATGGTCTTGATCTGGATCCCCCCAGATCATCTGGGGTCATCATTTAGAAGGGTCATCTTCTAAACTACTTGATGATAAAAAGAAAACATATATATAATAAATATATATTACATATGTGATATATAATAAGTGTATGTTATATATATGACATATACAACAAAATGCTGATTACCACATCACTGGGAAAAAATAGACTATGATTCTTAGGTAATTAAGGCAGTGAAAAGTTTAAGGATACTTGCCAAACCTTCTTTTACAGCATTTTCTATTTACGAGCAACCCAGTTTTCAAATATGTTAAGGATATAAATACTTCTTCCTACAACTGGTAATGATAACAAATATATATTTAGTGTAAAGCTTAAACCTCCAAAAGAAAAGAGTAAGGCTTGCCAATAGGTTGATTTCACCCAAACTATTCAGCTGTATTTCCTATTTAACTCCCAAGACCTTGTACTGATGCATGATTATTTTCACCCTGTCCAAAACATGTCCATACCTGTCACTTTGATTTCTTCCAGATTGTTCCTATACACACTTATCAGCACATATATATATACACACACACACACACCCATACAGGTTCCACTCTATTTTTGTTCAAACCTTAACCATTCTTCAAGGTCCACTTCAATTTTCAGTTTTTCTAGGTTGTTTTTAGCAGCTTTTCCAGTCATTCCAATTCAAATTGCAATCCTACTTCCCAGGACATTTATAATCTCCTCATTCCAATTTTGCCTCTCATTCATTCAATCCAGAAATATTTATCAAATATGCACAATGCATAAGGCACTTTGTTAAGTGCTACAGATACAGGAATAAGCAATGTAAGCATGATTCTTGTGTTCATGGAGTTAACATTTAATTTAAGACTGATGGCATACTGTCTCTGCAGTATTTTCCTAAACATGATGCTTTACATAAACAGTCATTTCATATATATTCTATATTCTTATACATAAAAATTTATGAAACAGTTATTTTGTATTCTCTATAATAGTTCTTAGGCAGTATCCACAAAAGGCAGGTGGGTTAAAAAGAAAAAAGAAAGTACACGGGGCTAAATTTAAGATGAAATAATTTTCTCTTTATTCCTATCTCTTTATACTTCAAGAAAGATTAACAATAGAAAAGGCTGCATTTGAATTCCAGGATTCAAAACAGCATTTTTCATAGATCTCTATTTAAACTTAAAAATAAAGTGACTTTAAAGGCTAATGTGTCCAATAGATGGTCACATCTCTCAAGAGATTATAATCCTTCATAAGTTTTCCAAAATTTTATTAATATGCCTCTTTGGGGAACTTGCCTGCTACTCTTTTTTTTTTTTTTCTGGAATCTAATCAAAAGACTTCCCAAATGCATCCTCCTTTGCAACAGAATTACCTTAAAAATAATTCAGAACTAACTAAACTAAATTAAGTAAACTTAATTTTGCAAAGAACAAGGGTATCTTTAAATAAATGATAACTTAATGTCTTCAAGTGTTATTTTTACAATAGCTTTAGGAACCATGACTAGAATTGACATAACATGTTATAGGCCATGGGTTAGAGGTATGAAAAATGTTAGATAATCTTCACCAATACTCTAGGCCATCAATCAGGCAAAGCTAGGTTTCAACTATTGTTCTGAGATGGGTTTTGTCCTGCCTTGACCCTACATTTTCAGACCTACCTTCTCCTAAATCATAGTTTAAATAAAGCATATAATGTTCATGGCCTTGGGCAAGTATTTCAAAATAGTGGTATTATTTGGTCCAATATATTAATTCCTTGTCAACTGTATAGAAAAGGAGGGAACATTAAGACAGTGTTGGAATATGGTAACCTTCAGGTGTTGAAACGATGATAGCTTTAGGTATTGAAACACACACACACATTCCCATTCAAAGGAGGAAACAGATGTTGGAAACAAACATGGAAAACAATGTACAGAGTATTACTCTAGTAAGCCCCTCATGCATAATAAACTCCTTTATTTCCCATATAATTGGGAAATACTATTAGTGCTCTTATTCTCTAAGTCACAATGAATAATCCTCTCAAGACTCAGTATTCACGTACTGAATGGAGCACTGGGTGTTATACGCAAACAATGAATCATGGAACACTACTTCAAAAACTAATGATGTAATGTATGGTGATTAACATAACATAATAATAAAAAATAAATAAAATAAATGTTTGGTAGAATTAAAAAAAAAAAGACTCAGTATTCACATTTTACTATGAAGGCACATGTACCTTCCTTTTTTATTTTCCCCTCTCGTTATTAGATTCATGGGACTATCTCAGACCTGTTGCTCTGATGCCTTTAGCACTCTGCAAGACCTGCTTTTATGTGTTTGTCCTTCTCTTTATCTCAAAGCAGCCCACTTCTAAAGGAATAAGCAAATTAATTGGCTTTGGCCTCCTTGTAACTAGAACTTAAACATTTCTCCCATAGCCACCATGATTCTTTTTACACATCTGATTATCTTTTCTTCCCTATGTTATTTATCTAGGGCTCTTCACTAGTATTCATATACTGAAACACATGCTATAGCATTTCATAAGGCTCCGAAATGTAAAAGGAAAAACACTGTAAGAGGAAATAGTAATCTCAGAGCAAAGAATCAAAAGAATATAAAGCATAAATTCAAGATTATTCCTAACGTATAGGATTTCAGCATTATTTGTGTATTCATCTTTAAAACCCATGCCCAGATCACAGCCCAGAATGATTATACAAGTTTCCGAAGGGATTCCAACACCCAGGGTTGACAACCACTAACCCAACAAGGAGGTAACAACTGATATGGAGATCTGAAGGAATTATCCACTTCCTTATTGAAATGAGAGAGAAGCTAAGTGGAAGAGCCAGGGGACATGCCAACTTTCTTCAGTTAGCAGGAAGATCTGGGAAGCAGAGGAAGAAGATCCCATTAGGCAAAATTCCAAAGATTGGTGTTATGGGTTGAATTATGCCCCCCCCGCAAAGATGTGCTCAAGTCCTCACCCCCAGTACCACAGAATGTGACCTTATTTAGTAATAGAGTGTTCTACAGAGGGAATCAAGTTAAAATGAGGCTATGAGGTTGGGCCCTGACCCAAAATGACTGTTATCCTTAAATAAGGGGAAATTTGGACACAGAGGGAAATATCCACAGAGGGAAAATGATGTGAAGACACACAGGGAGAAGACAGCCATATGACTGTGTGACGCATCGACATGCCAAGGAACACCGAGGATTGCTAGCAAGCATTGAAGGCTAGAAGAGGCAAGGAGAGACTCTCCCCTAAAGCAGTCAGAGAGAACATGGTCCTGCCAACACCCTGTTTTCAGACTTCAAGGCTCCAAAATTGTGAGACCATCAATTTCTATTGTTTTAATCTACCCAGTATTTGGTATTTTATGATAGCAGCCCTAGGAAACTAGTACAGTTGGGAATGGGGATTACTGTGTTCTGGGAAAGTTTACAGCAACTGAAGAAAAACTATGCAAGGCGTAAGTAACATTAAAGACTGCAGTCTCTAAATAGTTGGAATTGCTTGGCACAGTGTTTATCAATGACTGACAATTAGTGACATATTTTCCTTTTCTTCAGAATTAATTGTCTCGTTATTACTAATATATGACAATGTACAACAACCAGCCCTGCTATTTTCCCTTTTAAAATGTTTTTTTGCGCCGTTAATTAGATCAGCATGCACTTTTCTGAGATGGTTCAAAACACCAAAACAACTGTCTTTGATCTGATGTTTTTCATTGTATAGACACACCACTTCATTTAGCGTAAACATCTTCAACATTTTTGCAGCAAACCCAAACATTTCCATTTTATTACAGATGAAAAATAACGATTTTAAAGAGTCAATAACAAAACCTAAGTACTGACAGTATAAATATGAATGATAAAGATAAAATCCAGCAATAATTGGTTCTTTGATTGACTACTAAATTTTATTTCTATTATATATATAAACATAACTTAGTATACACATATGTGTAAACATGTGTTATATTCATTACATATATACATATATACTATGCATATTACATGTTTTTTCTCTAATTTCCTATTTAAAACATTAAAATTCAATACCTTGTGCTATAAAAATGAATTTAAAAATTAAAACGCAAAGGAAAAAAAGATTGTCATACTATGCAATTAACTAACTCTTGCTTTACTAAAATACTAATTTATTCTCCTAACCTCTTATGATACTTCAGAGTAATACATCCATTATTCTCAGCTTAGAAGACCCTTACTGGTTTTAATAGTTCTGTAAGGGGGTTGGAAAGACTCACTGATAACCTTCTGTCAAATCCTATGGAATTTATAGCCCATACCACAACACTGATATTTATGGTATTCTGTATCTTCTATGTAAAACCCATGAGAGCAAGATTCTAATGGATATGTGCATAAGAGAATGTTAATAGCATGTAGAGGAAAAAGAGCTAAATTAGCATGAGTCAAGAGGCCTGTGCTGGAAATCAAAATCTGCCACTCTTTAGCTACTTAATTTCAGACATATCACAACTTTCCTGAGCCTTTTCTGGTCATTAAGAGAAAAAGTTATTAGTGGAGTAACCAATAGCAATAAAAAATTAGCAACTGACACTTTCTCTTCCTTTGTCCCCTTTTTAAATGTCAGAGATTCTTGCATGTCTATTGTGATCCCATTCTCTTTTTACTCAAAAACACACTCTTGGGGCGCCTGGGTGGCTCAGTCGTTAAGCGTCTGCCTTTGGCTCAGGTCATGGTCGCAGGGTCCTGGGATCAAGACTCGCATCGGGCTCCCTGCTCCGCGGGGAAGGCTGCTTCTCCCTCTCCCACTCCCCCGGCTTGTGTTTCCTCTCTCACTGTGTCTCTCTCTGTCAAATAAATAAAATCTTTAAAAAAAAAAAAAAAACACACTCTTTCTGTAGAATTATATGTACTGCCAAAGTACTGTCCCCTCTACAATCTGATATCCAAATTTGTTGATTAAATGTATCAATTAGTGAAAAACAACTACACTGGCAACACAGATCTCTCTCTTCAGAGTCAGACCCATGCACCCAACTTCCAGTGCACACAATCCTCACTTGGCTATCTCAGAGATAGCCAACACTCACAAAGTCCAAAAGAGAGGTCATCTACTCCCCAACCATGCTTCTATTCTCATGTTCTCAATCTTTGTGACTGATCCCTTGTAGAATAACCAATCCCTTGATAAACTAGGTCCACAGGTGAACTCTTTCTATGGGTTTGTATATATGTGGGCATCTGAGCTCTTCTGGAGACTATGACATGAATTAGTATCACAATAATTTAATCATTTCCATTCTCAGGCCGTCAGCTCTCTCTAGCATAGACTTTATTCTGAGGAACGTCAATGGGTTCCAATATCAGTATGTCTGAAAAACACCAATATACAAGGTTAAATAAGTTTCTCTACCATGGGAATTTTTGGTTTTTAATAAATTAATGACCACTGTGAATGTACAAGGGTGTGGGGAGTTGTAATGTGCAGCATTCATAAACTTACTTGTCTATACAACCCTTTCCCATTGGACATCTCACAGAGAAAATGCTCATAAGAGCATATTTTTATTAGCTCTGGTATGGCAGACCCAGGATATGTCCAGATGTTGTCAAAGCCAGCCCTTCAAGCTTGAACAGAGTTTAATAACCTCCTAGGGCTTCACTTAATCTTCACCATGAGGAATGGTCTGGACTACAGGAGACTAATTTGCTTTACATTAAAATATCTCCTAATAGCTTTTTTTGTCAAACCAACTGAATCCAATTATTTTCTTTTTAATTCTGTGAGGTATCATTATCTTTATTTTACCAAGAAGCAAACAGGGTCCAGAGAGATCAAACATTTGCTCAAGAAACATAGCTATAAACTAACCAAATTAAGGATTTAAATCTTGTCTTATAATAACCAGGCCAATATTCTCTCCCCTATATTAAAATCCTATGATTTAGTATTGTTAGCATGGAAGAAAAATGGGGAATGACAAACTCTGGGAAAGAGCTCTCATTTGTACTGAGTTAAAAGTTAGTTTAAATCAGTAGGAAGTAGAAAGTAACAGAAACTTTCAAAGAAATACAGTTTTCTTCCTACTATTTAAGTACATGTATAAGATTAACTAGCAAATTTTTAAATTACACTTTTATGGCTACATTAGAACAATTTAGAATAAAAGTATCAACTATTTTATGCAGCCTTTCAAGTTTATGAAGATAAAAAAAAAAACTCTTCCCTTAGAGTCTCTTCACATTACTAATTTTTTAAAGAAAGTTTTATATCATGGAGTCATCTTCAATCCTGACTACTCTGTGCCATAGTAATAATGAGGATGATAATAGCTAACATGTGTCTAGGATTTACCATGTACTGTAGTGGAAGCTTCACAAAGCATTATCTTACATAAGGCTCACAACCAACATCTGAAATAAGCTGTTATTATTATCCCCAAGAAGGGCAGTCAGTCTTGTAGGAGCTATAAAACCTTCCTCACACCATGAGCTAGGAGACAGAACTGGATTCAAACCTCTGACCATCTGGCTAAGAGAAACCAATTCTTAAGGAACACACTGCAGTGTTTTCTGAGTAAAAGAAGACTTAATCTATTTAAGACCTAGCATTAGAAATTTAAGAATACCTGAGGCCGAAGCTTGTTACATACTGTGAATATGTAATAACTCTGGCAAGACATTTTAAATTAAATAGATCTGTGCACTTTTAGAAATAGGTGAAACAAAATTCTTCTGAAAGTTCTCCCTGCAAATGAACAATGTCAAGATCATACTACCTGTCTGGTGACAGTAAAGAAGACATTACAAAACCCACTCACCCAACAGGAAAATGTCTTATCATGACTTGATGGCTCCCATCCAGAATTAGTCTGGATGTCCTGGCCAAACAGAGGAAGGGAGTAAATATAAGATAATCTTAAAACTTCAGGGCTGCCTCTGAGATTAGAGCTACATGTAATATGCCTGTCTCCCCTGTGCTCCTCTGGCCAAGGCCTGTACAGATTACGGCTCAAAGTTCCTCCAAATTCAGCTATTCTATGATTCTACTAGGTAAGTAAACTACTCCCTAGGTGTGAGGTAACAACTCTTCTAGGAGACATATTACTGCTTCAGGTTCCCAAATTGCCAATTAGTGTACTAGAGATGAAGTGTAATGCCCTGAAAGAGTTAGTGCTCCAAAGAGCCAACAAGGTGTTTCTTATTCACCTTGAGGGCTGGCTGGTGGAAGTTATCTAAGAACCAGTACAACATTTTGAAATACGTATCCTGAGAGTAAACTTGGGTTCCCTCACCTTTGTCTAAATCTGCAGCAAACCTACACATGAAAAATGAAATAAACCACTGTGTGTTTATAAGGGAGTGACATTATCTGAACGAAACTAATTGGAAAACTTTTATTTTTCTGGAAATTCCCTGAAGATACCATTTATCAAATAAATTTGTGTCCTGCACTGTTGTATATGAGGCTCTCCAAACACTGAACTGTTAATTCACAGCCTTATCTCCCTAAACCCACTCATCTTTTTATCTCATATTTTACTTTCTCTTTAATCTTGTAATGAAATGTGCAGCTGTGGTGGTTACATGTACCACACAACACCCGGTGCTCCTGGACCCATCCACTGATCCACTTAGGTTTCTCTCTAGTTGAACGCTACTGTCATTCCCATTTAAGTGGGACCTTATTCCTGGGTTCAGTTTCTTGCCCCTACTCTTATTTGACTTCACTTCACCTCTGGTGGACCTATCCCTATCTATGTCATCCCTAATCATACATATACATAAACGGCACATTTAAACTTAATTTTGAGATGAGAGAATTTCAAGGTACAACTGTTAAGAGACATGGTAAATGCAATATCTGAGTTTTCAGCTTATTCATAATTTTTAAGACTCTCAGTTACTTACTGTCAAGGTTATTAGAACACAGGCCATAAAAGTATCAAATGATTTCACTGAGCTCTGCTTACTGACCATTTGCAAATATTTGTTGAGGAATATCTACGTACTGGCACTGGTAATGCAGCAGTATTCAAGAAGGACATGGACCTTCTCACCTCAATCTTCAGAATAAAATGGAGATACATACTAGTACACAAAATTTCAATACGGTATGTTCAGTACCATGATGAGGGAAATGAGAGTGTCAGGTATGCACAGGTAAGGGGTTCCTTGCTCTTCTCTTTCCTGGATCTACCTTTCATTGGCCCTCGTGAGTATTAATTAAATGCAGTGATCTGCCAACTGGAACAATATTAAATGTAGTGAGTTACTTAGTAGGTCTCAGGACTGTCTAAAGCACTGAACATATATTACTTCATTTAATCATTCCAACAACCCAGTGAAGCTAGTATTATTACTAAATCCTTTAACAAATGAGTGATCTAAGGCAAGAAAGTTTACCTAACTTGCACAAGAGCCCATAATTACTAAGTGGTAGAGACAATATTCCATTCTGGGTAGTCAGGTTCTAGAGCCCACATGCTTAATTACTCCATTCAACTGTTTATTTTCTGTACCTTTATCATTAGAGTCTTCTTTGAACTAGTCCAATCATCCACTGAATGCATCCATCTGTTTAGCCAACAAACATTTATTAGGGGCTTAGCAAGTATAAGGCACTGTAAGATCATAAAGACAAAACTACAAAGATACTGTCTTTGCCCTCTAAGAAATTTAAAGTCAAAGTTGGGAAACAAATTACTTGGCAAGGTCAATCCAGTTCTCTTAGAGACAACACCTAACTACCCCCAACCTTGGCAGGAGACAAGAGCATTTTCTCCCTATATCCAAACTCTTCCACACCTTAAGGGTGACCAGAAGCTAGCCAGTGAAAGGTCTCTGGGGCAGAGAGAAGAACATGTCCATGAGCATGAACAGAGAGTTTGATATATTCCTGAAAAGCAATGAGCTGGCAGCTTGCAGAGCCCAGTTGTGCTGAGAGTGAAATGAGAAATCAAAAGAGGTAGGATGGGAGAGGAAAGCATATGTCTCATCATAAAAGTATGCCTTTTACTCTGAGCAAACAAGGAGTCACTGAAGGATTGACGAAATTTCATCAAAAGAGTGGCAAACCAGAACAATGCTTTAGGAAGAAAATTTTGACTATATCTCACTTTCCATCTTTTTAATATCACTATGTAACCAAGTTCTCTATATGAACACAGAAAAGAGTGAACCTGTCTCCTTCTTTCCCCTATTAAGTCCACAGAACCTTACCAATGATTCAGAATAATTGCCCTTAAGAAGGGCATTTTCTCAAAATTCTGCAATAATGTATGCTTAATTCCTGCACCCAAACTCCTTTGCTTGTCTTTTTCCTTTGGCTTCACAAAGCAGAAAAAGAACACAAAAATGAGTACAATGAAAAAATCGCTCCCTTGGATGTGATGAATGGCAGCATTATTATGTTTAATGCTGTTCGCCTGGAATGTTTTGCTTTTTAGAAAAACATTATTAAATGGCTGATAAAACATGCCAAAAGTCAAAGCATATTAATTTAATTCAGCTCAATCACCTAACAACTGTATACAATTCAAACTTTTAATGGCATTACAACTTCACCCCAACATTCTTTCTGCCTTCAATTTTAAAACAAACTCCTACACTTTGTTTCAGAAACCACTCCTCTACTGCATTTTAGTGACTATACTTTTTTCTTTTTTTGCTCTTGTAAGCCATGTAGACAAAAAGAGTATATCATGTACCTATATGTATATATTTATTTACATCTTAGTAAAAACTATAAAACAAATACCAGTGTATCCATCATCCAGAACAAGATATGAAAAAATGAAAAACAACTTTAAAGCCCCTCTGTACTTCTTCCCACAGCCCTCTCCCTCTACCCAGAGGTAGCTACTATTCCAGTATTTTTGTTAATTGCTCCTTTGTTTTCTGTATGGCTATAGTATTTATGTAGGAATCTTACTAAATAATATAGCTTAGTTTTGATCATTTTTTTAAAGATTTTATTTATTTATTTGAGAGAGAGAGAGAGTGAGAGAGAGAGCCCAAGAGCGGGTAGGGTCAGAGGGAGAAGCAGACTCCCTGCTGAGTAGGGAGCCCGACGCGGGACTCGTTCCCGGGACTCCGGGATCATGACCTGAGCTAAAAGCAGTCGCTCAACCAACTGAGCCACCCAGGTGCCCCAGTTTTTATCATTTTGAACTTTGTATAAATAAAATGAAAATGAATTAAGAGTCTGCCATGCAGCTCTCCCCAGTCAAGCAACAGGGCTCCTATGAAGCTTAAGGGCATCTTCCCTCATCTGTCCAGCAAAGCCCGAGGCAGAGGAGTTACCTTGAAGCAATTTGTGGTATAACTTTTGTCAAATGAAATGAACCCCATGAAAGTATACAAAACACCTAGAAAGTTCTTAAGAGTTATTTATGCGGGGCGCCTGGGTGGCTCAGTCATTAAGCGTCTCCCTTTTGCTCAGGTCATGATCCCAGGTCCTGGGATCGAGCCCCACATCGGGCTCCCTGCTCGGCGGGAAGCCTGCTTCTCCCTCTCCCACTCCCCCTGCTTGTGTTCCCTCTCTCACTGTGTCTCTCCTGTCAAAAAAATAAATGAAATCTTAAAAAAAAAAAAAAAGGAGTTATTTATGCTGCAACATGTCAGGTTTGGACTGAGGAGGATAGAGATAGCCTAGAATCGGGAGAGGCCATTAGATCTCCAGAATTTTACTGCCTGTCAGCAAAATTGAAAGGGATAAAAGGCTGAAAGGGATGCCCAGCTACACCCATATGCTACCTTTTATGACAAATGAAATATGGAGATGGAAACAAGAGCTGAAAATGTGGAGCTCTCTCTCCTTCTCTCTCTATTTCTCAAATTGCCTAGAGAGAAACTCATATGTTGAGAAGCCAAGACCTGCCAATAACCATGGGAACGAGCTTGGAAAAAGATAAACCCCTCCAATTTGAGCTTTAAGATGAGATCACTGCCCTAGCCAACAGCTTGACTGAAACCTAACAGGAGATCCTGACACCCAACTAAGCTTCCCCCATAATATTCTTGTTCCACCGAAACTAAAAGATACTAAATGTCTATTTTAGGTTGTTAGGTTTGGGGTTAATTTGTAATGAAGCAACAAATAACTAATACAGATTTTGTTGTGTGACAATACAAAATTAATATATACTCAGATCTTCAGACAATGATGTTCTTAGTTATCGGATTCCAAAGTCTGGATGGTTCATCAGACAAGACCAATAATTCTGTAAGACTAACTGCAAAATTTCTGAGCCAGTAGGGCTAGATAACCAGACTTCATACAAAAACTGGTATCCTCAGTGATAACTGTTTAAATCAGTAATACTAAAGTGATAATTATAATAGTACCTTTCATTTATATAGGGTTTTAGAGTTTACAGAGCAATTTCACATAAATGACCATTTTTATTCTCAGAAATAACTCTATGAATTTGACTACAGTAATTTCAATTTTAAGGGTGAATAAAGTGGATAGCAGAAAAGTTAGAGACAGGCTGAAACTCATCCTCTAATAAGTGGCAAAACAGGTCTTAAACTTTTGCCTTCTGATTCTATAATCCACCTTTACCATGTTTCTGGAGTCTTTCTCATTTGGTCTAGGTGTGGGGCATCTATGGTTGTACAGACCTAGAAGAATAATTCTAAAATGCCAGATGTTACTTGATATAAATGACAACTAAAACATCTCTGATAATGCACTAGCTTACTTAGGTTAAAATAGCTGATAACTAAATGGTTCTATTGTATCACAAAATTATCAGGCTTTATAAATAAACCAAATCATTATTACATGAGCACTTTATTTCACCATCAATAGCCTTCATACAAAAGAAAGCAATTTCACATTCAGAGCCATGATGTTTTTTGTCTCAGACTATAAAACTGGAGGTGTCTAAAGATATGATAAAAATCCAATCACATATTCTCTCATTTTTTGCCACTATAGTCATTCTAAAATATTCAGGGCTCCAATTTGCCTCAACTTGCAGAAGGCATTCAAAGTAATTTCCTGTAAAGAAAGAGCACGTGGCAGATAATCTCTATCACATACATCAAAATAATGTAGCATTTCAATCTTAAGTTAAAATAGACCTAAGAGATCCTGTGGTTTTGCATAGGAAGGGATTGAAAAATACTCAAGAGAACACACCTCAGGACAAAAACAAAAAAGTTTTCTCAAATGAAACTTTCTAAGTAACACTGTTAGTTAAATTTTGACTCCTGGCGGGGTGCCTGGGTGGGTCAGTCGGTTAAGTGTCTGCATTCAGCTCAGGTCATGATCCCAGGATCCTGGGATCCAGCCCTGGCTCAGGCTCCCTGCTCAGCGGGAGCCTGCTTCTCCCTCTCCTCCCTGCTTGTGCTCTCTCTCGCTCTCTGTCACTATCTGTCTCTCTCTCTCTCTCAAATAAATAAGAATAAAATATTTAAAAAAAAACAAAAAAAACAAAAAATAAATGTTGACTCCCAATCATTTCAGAAGATGGGTAAGCAAAAACTTCTTATATTTGGTTATATTTCCACCACTCACCAAAGATTTCTTTTTAAATTTATTTTTCATAGGTTTGTTAACAGTAATTTTGAGATAGAGGTATAAATGTGATTTTAATTTTAAAATGATAAATCTACAAAAGTTATTTTCATAAAACAAAAATTGGTATTTCAAATCTTTTAAGGTATTGTTTCTAAGTTTTTCAAATTGAAGTTTACATTTATTAAGCATTTCAGATGCCTAGTGAAAACCTGAAAATTCATTCAGGTAAGATATTTCTTACTTAAGGACTTTTAATGGACAAATTTTTATATTTTTCTTTGAGTATTTTAAAACTAAAGAAATCTGCATAAAAATAGAATCTGCATTTTTAAGACTTCATCTGTTCCTCATTCTTCTTAGCTCAAAATTATAATATTCTGTTTACAACATCATAATCCTTCCCATGGAACAAAATCTGATGTCATAAAGGACAATTATGACTTCAAGTGAGCAGTAAGTACAGGCAGCAAATAAACTTTCATGAAAAAAAGCTTTGTTTACAAAGAATTTCACAGCATTTGATGTAACAGTCAACATTTTACACCTGGTTTCTTTCAGCAGCTATCCAATACATTTCACACTTCTAAAGGCAGTATGTAGTGTCTGTGGCACCCGGGTGGCACAGTCAGTGAAGCATCCACCTCCCGGTTTTGGCTCCTAGTTTTGGCTCATCCCCACACTGGGCTCCACACTGAGCACAGTCTGCTGAAGTTTCTCTCTCCCTCTCCCTCTGACACTCTCCCCTGCTCTCACTCTCTCTCAAATAAATAAGTAAATCTTTATAAATAAATAAATGAAGGAACTATGTAATGTCTAATTAAATGGAAATTAGATTTTAGCCTCTTACAAGGAAGAGCCTTGATCCTTGGTATTCTAACAAAATTGTCATTCTCTTTCTTTTTTTTAAATATATTTTTCTAATTTTATTATGTTAATCACCATACATTACATCATTAGTTTTTGATGTAGTGTTCCATGATTCATTGTTTGTGCATAACACCCAGTGCTCCATTCAATACGTGCCCTCTTTAATACCCATCACCAGGCTAACCCATCCCCCACCCTCTCCCCTCTAGAACCCTCAGTTTGTTTCTCAGAGTCCATAGTCTCTCATGGTTCATCTCCCCCTCCGATTCCCCCCCCCTTCATTTTTCCCTTCCTACTATCTTCTTTTTTTTTTTTAACATATAATGTATTATTTGTTTCAGAGGTACAGGTTTGTGATTCAACAGTCTTACCCAATTCACAGTGCTCACCATAGCACATACCCTCCCCAGTGTCTATCACCCAGCCACCCCATCCCTCCTACCCCCCAACCACTCCAGCAACCCTCAGTTTGTTTCCTGGGATTAAGAATTCCTCATGTCATTCTCTTTCACAACTGAACACAGGAATTACTTTAACTCTTAGCAAAAAGAAGTCTGCTGAAAATGTCTCTTTGGAAAGTTTAAAGGGTCATTCATTTAGCTGACTGCTATTTTGAGCATATGGATTAGAATGGATTTTTCTGCGTGTCTTTGTTAAACATGCATCAAAGCATGTCAGTATCTTTCTTAAACTCTCCAATATCTCTTCTACCACTCTCAAGACAAAGTCAGAATTATTCTGCATGACAGCATATGAACATCTTCAGATTTTGATCCCTGAATACCTAGCACTGTCTTTCACCTCTGTCCTCCTCCTCCTCCAAACCCCTTTCCTATCTACACACTGACTTACAGCCTTTTAACACTGCAAGCTCTATCACACTTTCAACAGCTTTTAAAGTTTATTACTTGAGAAATTCTTCTTTCCCTAGCCTCAATTTGGTCACCTGGCAAACACCTCTAAAACTTAGTAGGAATGCCAACTTTTTCCTGTCTTGATTCTTAGGCAGAATATGTTATTTTCCCTCCTGAATTCCCAGACTTTATGCAGTAATAGTACTTAACAAACTGGGTTTTTAATTATTTATTTCTCTACTTTATCTCTCCCTACTAGAAAGTGAGTTTCTTGAGGTCCGTGTCTCTAAGACAACAAATAGAAGATAAGAAAGATTAAGAAGAGGTTTATTAATTGAATAGATGAAGGAAAGAAGAAAGGAAAGATGGAATGTCTGACTTCATGTTGGAATATATCTAACTAATCCCTAAGCAGAGATCAGACTTGTGACCCAAAATCTAATATAAAGGTAAGGAAGAAATGATACTTTATGATTTTGTATGTTTCCTTATATAACTATTAAAATGAGGACTTAATATATCTCATAAAAGAGGAAGAGTATGTAAAGTTCCTCAAACAGGACAAACATTATCATAGCTAACATTTAATGAACTCATTATATGCACCAGGTATGATCAGCATTATCCCACTTGATTGTTAAAGAAACTTTACAAGGTAGATTATCATTAGTCCTATTTCCCAGGTAATAAAACTGATGCATGGAAACAAGGTTACGGCTAATAATTAGGGAGGAATTAGGAGTAGATCCTCCGTCTGTTCATCTTGAACCCAAGTTCTCACTGCTACACTGGAAGTCGCCAGGTAAGTTAGAAAATAAAAAGCATTGTCTATAGTTTATGTATCATAAAAATGGTTGCATGAATATTGCTTTATAAAAATGACAAAATAAAATTTCCTCAAACATGAATTATTAAAGCCACATATTTCTTTGATTAATTAGAAAGATCCACAAGAAGTGGCAGGCAGCAAGGTAGGACTTCACTTATGCTGTTGATTACAACGTTACCTAAAACAAGCCCACCTGGCCCTACATAGTGCCGGGGAAAAAACACGCCCCGCATTATTCGCTACTTAGCCAAGGTAAAGGAACAGGTACTAGGAATACTGAGTTCATTTTCATGAAACTTTTTTGATATTCAAATTAAGGTATTTAGATTCAGATAAATACAAACTGTAATTCTTATTAGCAATATTATCATTTTGTCTTGTCAAAGGAAATGTTTGCTACTTTAACAGAAGCTTGATCCCCAGGATTACAGTCCTACAGTTCCATTCAGGTGAATATTTCTTCTAAATGACTTGCACACAGACAGACCTTCTAAAGTTCAGCTCAAATTTATGCATCTCTGACATATATAAACAGACACAATAGCTGCCATTAGATGACAAACTTAAACATCGCTCAGAAATTCCCTGCACACAAGAATCCTCCAGGCAGATAAATGGCCTTTGCAGAATTTCTTTTCCAGCAGGAAAACTACAGAGCTTATTTTGCCCCCTTATGCTCATAGTGTATAAGTGTGAAGGAAATCATAAACATTATCCACCCTGGTGGTCATCAAAGTGTGGTCTCCATGTTAGGAGCATTGGCATGGCCTGGAAACCTATTAGAAACCTTAATTCTTGGGCTTCTCCAAACCTACTGAATCAGAAATTAGGGAGAGAGATCCACTAATCTGTGTTTTAACAAGTTCTCCCCGTAAATGGTTCCAGAACCACTGACTTAACCCCCTGCTCTTGTCTCTCAAGGGAGGAAACAGAGTCCTTGGGTTCTTAATTAACCAAATTAATCAGACCCAAACATAATAATTTCGTGTACAAAAGCCAGTAAACTTGGGGCGCCTGGGTGGCTCAGTTGGTTAAGCGGCTGCCTTCGGCTCAGGTCATGATCCCAGGGTCCTGGGATCGAGCCCCGCATCGGGCTCCCTGCTCGGCAGAGAGCCTGCTTCTCCCTCTCCCTCTGTCTGCCGCTCTGCCTACTTATGCTCTCTCTCTATCTCTGTTAAATAAATAAATAAAAAATCTTTGGAAAAAAAAAAAAGCCAGTAAACTTTCCTATTCCTAATTTCCCCCCTCACTGATTACCATAAGGGTCAAGCCTCTAAGCCACAATACAGAGAAGCCATTGTTAGTTTTCTGGGCCCTAGTGAATTTAAAGTTTTAGGGTCTGAACATACAAATGGAAAACAACACCAATAAGCACTTTATTCTTCAATTAAGACTAGAGAGCTGCTTCACTAAGAATTTACAATTTTGATAATTGCCCCAGAAATCATGTCTATTATTGACTTATTCAAAATGAGCCTATTTTAACTTCCCTATAAAACCCAAAGGAAAGACAATATTTCCCCTTTCTTAAAACAATCTTAAATTTCACCATTTCCAGTTAACACAATCCATCTAGAAGACCCATATACAATGGAGATACAAAAGTTAGAACCTTGACATATGTAGGGATTTCAATGTGTTGGGGCAACTTGGAACACCTGGACCTTTAGGTTGTCTGGTTTGAGCCCTTTCCCCATCTTGATTCCCAGTTCCAGTGTGGTCACAAGCCAATCACTCTCTCTGGATGTTTATCTAATCTAAAAACGCTTGTTCCCTTCTGAGGGGGGCAGGGGAAAATTATTCCTCATTGAGTAACAGCAGACCAAGAGCTTCTCCAAGGTTCTGTAAGGATTCCCACATATGCTTAGGAGTACACTTCCAATGTAGATCTCAAAGGAAATGAAATTTGTAGGTATATAATAATTTTACTTAAGAACTAAGAGAATGTATCCTTCTACTCATTTGAGGAATTTTTTTTTTTTAGAATTAGAGATTATAATTCAAGTCAAAAGCATACATGAAATAGGAGGCCTGATAACTATTACCCTACGCAAGTTCCTCTTTACAGATTTCCCAAGTGCTTCTCTAGTCTCCTCAAATTCCTGTGTCTATGTGCAGGTGTTCCATGTTCACTGTTTGATTATTTCCTATGTGGGTCAGGCATCTATTTGGAAAAGAGTACTTCTTACTCTTAAGAAGATGTCATGTACTATCATAATAAGAATTCACGCTTAGTGTTCTGTGAAGATATTAATACTTCCGGAGGACTGATCTTTGTCTTCTAATTTCAACCATCTGGTGTATCAATATATTAACTAAACTCTTGCTAAGGCCCCTAAGGCTAATAAACATTTCCTCATCCCCAGGATTTATTTGTTTACAGTACTTTAAATTACTAGAGATCATAAAGAATAACCCTTCATCTCCCTTATTGCTATGACCTTTCAGAATGAAGAGAGCTATAAAATTAAAAAAAAAAAAAGGAAAGAAAAGAAAAGGAAAGAAAAAAACCCCACCTCTGCTGCAGCATTTCAAGTCTTTATGACAGTATCTGGCTCTCAGTTTCCTCAACAGTTTGCCCCTTTCCTAATGATCCCTTTTTCTGTTTTATTTCCTCAAATCCATTTATTTTCAGGTCTGTAAGGGCATATCCTCTTCTGTCTCTCCAGATACATAATACCAGTTTCCAGAGATTAAAAAATATCTAATCATAAATTAAAAGAAAAACATTTAGGAAGAGGCTGACTGTTGGTAGACCCTCACCCAACAGCTCTGTCCTCGCACACTCAGAAAATCAGCAAGTGCAGGAGCTCTCCTTCCCAGACCTACGGCCAAACACAGGCTCATTTCACAGAAACAGCACATGACAAGTCATTCTGGGAACAGCATTTGTTACCATGCTTCTACACAGTATTGAGAACTAACAGTAGCAGCCTGTGTTATCACACTCTGAATTACGCACATAACGTGGGGTTGTCATTGCTTAATTTGTTAGAAGTTATTGATAACAGAAAGGAAAGCCATTAAGAGAAAAACCTCAGACCAACAGTAGACCAGGCTAGCTTTAGAAATATACTATCCCCTAACTATATACAGGGGTTTTTGTATTTTGTTCATTTGTTTCTGTGTAAGAAAAACACCATGTTTCTCCTTTACTCACACATAATACTACTGACACCAGATGTGTGGGGTTTTTTTTTTCCCACACCAAGAAATCCTCTGTGATATCAACTGGGTGTTCTACAATTTAAGTCAATTCTGACACTTCACTGGAGTTAGTACAGACTGCACAGGTTAAGGGCTCAGTCCCACAAGACAGCTCCCCAGTTGCAATGCCAATCACAAGCAGTAGGTCATATCTACAGATCAGAGGCTCCCATGACCCTCTCCTTGGATTTGATCATGTGTTACAACAGTTCATGGAACTGAAACACTTACATTTATAGTTTATAATATGTGATATGATAAAGGATATAGGTGAACTACCAGATGAAGAAATACACTGAGCAAGATCTGGAAGGGTCCAAAGTGCAGGAGCTTCTGTTTCTGTGGAGTTTGGGGTGGGTTACTCTCCCAGCACATAGATGTGTTCACCAACCAGGAAGTTTTCTGAACCCCATACTTTGGGAGTTTTTATGAAAGCTTCATTACATAGGTATAATGGATCATTAACTTAATCTCCAGCCCTCTCCCCTTCCCAGAGGATGGGGTGGTGGGGCTTAAAGTTCTAAGCTTCTAATCATGGCTTGATCTTTCTGGTAACCAGCCCCCAACCTAAAGCTATCCAGGAACCCACCAAGAGACACCTCATTAGAACAAAAGACATTCCTATCACTCACAGAATTCCAAGAGATTTGGGAACAGGGATTTAGGTCAGCAACAGGGCCAAAGACCAAATAATAGAAGAAAAAATGTTCCTAATACTCTTATTACTCAAGAATCTGTAAGGGTTAGGAGCTCTGCTAGGAACCAGAGATGGAGATATAGATATAAATATAGATATAGGTATAGATGCATATTTATAAACCACTCTAATAGATAATACATTTTCTGTTATTTCCCAGTTTGCTTATTGGAATTACCACATTTTCTGATCAATGAATTTCCCGTTTTGGATTTCTCTAGTTTTCCAAAATATTCCAATTGGCTTCCACTTCTATCAATGGGTCTGCGACATTTGCTATGTGTTTCCACATTAGAATCAGACTCTAGAAATGCTTTAGAATGCCAAGTCACTCACAAACACAATAAATTATTCAAATTCACAAAATCAGAGGCACCGGGTGGCTCAACTGGTTAAGTATCTGCCTTAGGCTCAGGTCATGATCCCAGGGTCCTGACATCGAGCCCAGCCAGCATCAGGCTCCCTGCTCAGTGGGGAGTCGGCTTCTCCCTCTCCCTCCCCCTGCTCATGCTCTCTCTCAAATAAATAAAATCTTTAAAAAAAATGAAACATTAATTAAACTGGAGATTCTCACTGTACATATACAATTCTTTTCTTTCATTTATAAATATTTTTGAGGGCTTATAACATGCCATCCCCTGGACTAAACACTTGGGGAAACAAAGATGAATTAACCATGGAATCTTATGCCACTGGCTACATTTTAAAAGATGGGTCAAACTTAGTATGTCTTCCATGCTAATTAGCTTGAAATTTTTGTTTTGTTTCATTAACTAGAAATAAATATCTTCCCAAAAGAAATATTTCTAGAACTATAAGAACTGCCCATCTATCTTCAGAAATGAATGGTCCCTCAAAAATGCTCATTTCCAGAATAATCTCCAAATTTCAATCATTTGCACTTTTATTAAAGGAATAAGTCACTAGTATCTTTTTCAAAGAAAGTTATAGAGGGGCGCCTGGGTGGCTCAGTCTGTTAAGCATGTCCTTCAGCTCAGGTCATGATCCTAGGGTCCTAGGATGGAGCCCCATGTCAGGCTCTCTGCTCAGCGGGGAGTCTGCCTCTCCCTTTCCCTCCCCCTGCTCGTGCTCTCTCTCAAGTAAATAAATAAAATCTTAAAAAAAATAAAGTTATAGGTAAGGGAAATAGTCCTTTGTAAAAGAGTACTAGCCTTTAATGCCCCACCTCTCTACTTCTATACTTTCCTTGGCCTTCTCAGAGGCCCCACTATATGCACAAAGGCAGAGGTGCCTCAGGGAAGCCCTTCACAGGTGCCTCCCACTCTGTCCAACATGGAGTCTTCCTCCTTTCCCACCATAAGCCAAATTAGTACAGACCAATTTGAGCTGCCTGCTTAGAACACACCATCTATACTAATGCAGCAATAACTTTTAATGTGCAAATGTGTCACTCCTCCCAAAGAATCTTTTTTGTAATTTAAAGACACAATTCCTTAAGTGAACAAACTGATCTATGAGGGAAATAAAGCTCTCTGTGATACCAGCAAATGACATATTTGGGGATGAGGGGGTCTTCCAGTATTAGATCAGCTTCAAGGGTCCTGAGGATAAGTCTTTACTTTCTTCACCTCTCCAACCTGTACAATCTTCAAACATCATCTAAAGTCCCATCCTCTCCATGGGCTTTTCCCTACCACTTCAGCCCTGAAATTTATAGCACTATGAGCCCACACTCTGAGTTATATAAAGACCACATTCTATGTCATTCATTCATTCAAAGATATTTATTGAGCCCCGCCATGTGCTAGGCACGGTCAGAGGTGCTAGACATATAGTAATATGTACTGTAATAGGTACTGGAGATTTAATGCTATAATATATGCCCTCAAGTGCTTTCAGTCAATTAAAACCAATAATAATTAAGCCTATGAAAAATTAGAGAATAAGAACCTGTAATTCTAAACTTTGATCACTGTACTTCACTTAAAAATTCATGTTATAATGCCACAATAGAATTAAGCAGCCTTATTAAAATTTTTACTCACAAATTAAAACACTATGAGACTAGCTGAAAGTTAGC
Organism: Phoca vitulina; assembly: GCF_004348235.1. Lineage (NCBI taxonomy): Eukaryota > Metazoa > Chordata > Mammalia > Carnivora > Phocidae > Phoca > Phoca vitulina. The sequence continues at coordinate 44,190,186 of NW_022589708.1, forward strand.
CAAAATCACATCTCAATTGAATACTGCACAAAACAATGCATGTAAACTGCTTAGTCCTGTGCCTGACACATAGTAATCTATCATAGCTATAGGTACTGATCCAATTCTGATCAAATGAATCCAACCCTTGAATTCTATAATTCCACAGAAATTCCTGATCATCACTGTTAACTTGATGGATAATATCCACACCATAGCAGAACTACATCTTCCAAGGGAGAAAAACCAAGGTAAACTTTCAAAGTTTTAATTAATTAATTAATTAGACACACATTAAAACTATATGCCAGGAGAGGGGTTCAAGATGGTGGCATAGGAAGATCCTGAACTCACTCCCTCCTACAGATATGACAAATATATAACTACATATGGAATAATTTCCTCTGACAAAGACCAGAAAACTCTATGGACAAAGCCTCTACAACAAAGAACAAAAAGGACAGCATTGAGAGGAGTAGGAGAGGCAAAGACACCATCTCACCAAAAAACAAAACAAAACAAAACCCAAACCCAATACAGTGATCCACAACTGGGAGGGATCTCTCTAAAATATGGAACTTTTTGGGGTAATAAAAAATGTGAAACTTTCCCTAAGGAGAGAAGAGTTTGAGTTCCACATCAGGCATCAATCCTTTAGATCCTGCACACACCAGAAAGACAAGTACTCTGAATGTCAGGCTTTGAAAACCAACAAAGATTACAGACAGGAAACCAGAGAACTGCAAAACAGGGAGAACATGCTCTTAACAGGCTCCTGTGCAGACTCACCCACCCCAGGATCCAGCCCAAAACACCAATTTGAAAAACTCCTAGACCATATATGAAGGGCAATGACTAATCTTTTTTTTTTTTTTTTTTAAGATTTTATTTATTTATTTGACAGAGAGACACAGCGAGAGGGAACAGAAGCAGCAGGAGTGGGAGAGGGAGAAGCAGGCTTCCCGTGGAGCAGGGAGCCGGATGCGGGGCTCGATTTCAGGACCCTGGGATCACGACCTGAGCCAAAGGCAGACGCTTAACGACTGAGCCACCCAGGCGCCCCCAGGGCAATGACTAATCTTAAAGTGCCTGCTGGAGAGGTGGAAAACACTGAGGCCTTCCCCAAGGACTGAGACACTGATGGACACGGTATTTGCCACCACATCCTACTTTGCTAAAGTCAGCACCAGAGGGCACTATTTTGGAACAATCCCTCTAACCTGCTAGAGCTGGTGGGCATACTCAGCTAAGAACCCCACCCACCCCTTGCAGCACATCTGCATGTCATGCCGAAGTCTGGCATCAGCCCAGCCCAACCTGTGTCTTGGCACAGCTGTGCTTCATGGCCAGGCTAGGTGCCAGCCCCACCCACCCACCATGTGTTGTGGCCAGGCAGGACACCATGCCTACCCACTCCTGTGTAGCAGACATGGCTATGCCTCACAACTAGGCACTAGTCTTCCCCATACCCATGCTACAGACATGGCTCACTACAGCAGATGGGTGCACACAGCCCACACCAGGGATAATCAAAAGTCACAGAGTAGATGCATGAATAAAAAAATAGAGACCCATCTATACACTGCCTACAAGAGACTCACATCAGATGTAAGGACACACAGATTAAAGGTAAAGAGATGGAAAAAGATGCTTCATGCAAATGGAAACCAAGGAAAGCTGGGTAGCCCCTTTATATGAGATAAAATAGACTTTAAAACAAAGAGTGTAATGAAAGCAAGGATGGGCATTACATAAAGATAAAGGGGTCAATCTAGCAAGAAAATATAACATTTGCAAATATTTATGCACCCAACATAGGAGCACCTAAATATATAAAGCAAATACTAATAGAATTAAAGGGAGAAATTGACAGCAATAAAATAATATCAGGAGACTTTAATATCCCACTTATATCAATGAACAGATCATCCAAACAGGAAATCAATAAGGAAACATCAGCCTTAAACAACACATGAGACCAGACAGATTTAATAGATATATACACAACATTTCATCCAAAAGCAGCTGAATATACATTCTTCTCAAGTGCACATGGAACATTTTTCCAGGATAGATCATCTCTTAGGCCACAAAACAAATCTAAATAAATTTTAAAAAACTAAAATTATATCAAGCATCTTTTCAGATCACAATGGTATGAAACTGGAGAGCAATCACAGAAAGAAAACTGGAAAAGTCACAAATATGTAAAGATTAAACAACATGCTGATAAACAACCAGTGGATCACCAAAGAAATCAAAGAAGAAATAAAAAAATCCCTAGAGACAAATGAAAACAGAAATAAAACACACAAAAATCTTTGGGATGCAGCAAAAGCAGTTCTAAGAGGGAAGATCATAGCAATACAGTCTCACCTCAAGAAACCAAAAGAATCTCAATAAACAACCTAAATTTACATCTAAAGGAGCTAGAAAAAAAGCATAAATGAAGCCCAAAGTCAGTAGAAAAAAGGAAATAATAAACATCAAAGCAGAAATAAATGAAATGGAGACTAAAAAAAAATAGAAAGATCTATGAAACTAAGAGCTGGATCTTTGAAAAGATTTTATAAAATTGATAAACCTTTAGCTAGACTCACCAAGAAAAAAAAAGAGGGCTCTAATAAATAAAATCAGAAATGAAAGAGAAGAAATTACAACTGACACTACAAAAATACAAAGGATCATAAGAGACCACTATGAACAATTTTACACCAAAAACCTACAAGAAATTAGGCAACCTACAAGAAATGGATAAATCCCTAGGAATGTATAATCTTACAAGACTGAATTTGGAAGATATAGAATATCTGAATGGACTAGTTACTAGTAAGGAGATTGAATCAGTATTCAAAAACCTCTGAACAGGGGCACCTGGGTGACTCAGTCAGTTAAGTATCTACCTTTGGCTCAGGTCATGATCCCAGGATCTTGCGATCAAGCCCCGCTTCAGGCTCCCTGCTCAGCGGGGAGTCTACTTCTCCCTCTCTCTCTGTTCTCCCCTCCCAAAATAAATAAATAAATAATCTTTATAAAACAGGGCACCTGGGTGGTTCAGTCAGTTAAGCAGATGCCTTCCTGGGATCTAGCCCCACACTGGGCTCCCTGCTCGGCGGGGAGTCTGCTTCTCCCTCTCCCTCTGCCCCTTCGCACCCTCCTCTGCTTGTGCACTCTCTCTCTCAAATAAATAAAATCTTTTTAAAAAAATCTTTAAAAAACAAAAACCTCTAAACAAACAGAGCCCAGGACCTGATGGCTTCACTGGTGAATTCTACCAAACATTCAATTAGAGTCAACGCCTATCCTTTTCAAACTCTTCCAAAAACTGAAACACTTCCAAACTCACTTAATGAGGCCAATATCACCTTGATACCAAAACTAGACAAGGACACCATACACACACACACACACACACACACACACACACAAAATACAGGCGAATATCACTGATGAACATAGATGCAAAAACTCTCAATAAAATACTAGCAAACCAAATTCAACAATACATTTAAGAGATCATATACTGTGATCAAGTGTACAGAATTTATTCCAGGGATGTAAGGATGGTTCAACATCTGCAAATCAATGTAATACACCACCTTAACAAAATAAAGGACAAAAATCATATGACTATCTCAACAGGTGCACAAAAATTATCTTAATCCATTATGATAAAAACTTTCAGTGAAGTGGGTATAGAGGAAATATACCTAAACACAATAAACACCATATACAATAAATCCACAGCTAACATACCCAATGGTAAAAAGCTAAAAGCTTTTCCTTTAAAATCAGAAATAGGGCAAGGGTGCCCACTTCCACCACTTTTATTCAACATAGTATCAGAAGTCCTAGCCACAGCAATTAGGCAAGAAAAATAAATAAAAGTCACCCAAATTAAAAAGCAGTAAAAACTCACTATTTGCAGATGACATGATACTATACATAGGAAACCCAAAAGACTCCACCAAAAAACTGTTAAGAACTAATAAATAAATTCAGTAAAGTAGCAAGACATAAAATCAACATACAGAAATCTGTGGTGTTTTTATAAACTAATAACCAATTATCAGAAAGACAAATTAAGAAAATAATCCCATTCACAACTGCATCAAAAAGAATAAAATATCTAGAAGTAATTTTAACCAAGGAGGTGAAAGACCTGTACACTGAAAACTAAAATACACAAATCAATGGGAAGGTAGTCCATGCTCATGGATTAAATGAATTAATATTGCTAAAATATTCATACCAAAGCAATGTACAGATTCAATGCGATCTCTGCAAAATTCCAATGGCATTTTTCACAGAACTAGGACAAATAATTCTAAATTTTAAAATGTGTATGTAACTACAAAAGATCCCAGCAATACAAAAGCAAAAGCAATCTTGAGAAAGAAGAACACAATTGAACAAATCATGCACCCTAATTTTAAACTATACTACAAAGCTATAGTAATCAAAACAGTAGACATTAACATAAAAACAGACATAATGATGAATGGAACAGAATTGAGAGCTCAGAATTAAATCCACACATATATGAACAATTAACTTAAAATAAAGGAGCTAATAGCATACAATGGGAGGACAGTCTCTTCAATAAATAGTGATGGAAAGGGGTGCCTCGGTGGCTCAGCTGGTTGGGTGTCTGCCTTGGGCTCAGGTCATAATCCTGGAGTCCTGGGATTGAGCCCCACATCGGGCTACCTGCTCAGCAGGGAGTCTGCTTCTCCCTCTGACCCTCCCAACTCTTGTGTTCTCACTCTCTCTCTCTCTCAGATAAATAAATAAAATCTTTAAAAAAAATAAAAATAAATGGTGATGGAAAAACTGAACAGATGCATGCAAATGAATGAAACTACACTATCATCTTACACCATAGACAAAAATTAACTCGAAGTGGATTAAAGACTTGAATATCAGACCTGAAACCATAAAATTCCTAGAAGAAAACCGATGTGGTGAGCTTCTCAACATTAGTCTTAGCAATATTTTTGTGCATCTGACTCCAAAGGTAAGGGAAACAAAAACAAAAATAAACAAATGAGATTACATAGCTTCTGCACAGTGAAAGAAACCATCATCAAAATGAAAAGTCAACCTACTGAATGAGAGGAGATTTTTGCAAATCATACACCTGACAAGGAATTAATATCTAAAATATATAAAGAATTCATACAACTCAATAACAAAAAACAAGGGCAGCGGATCTAAATAGATATTTTTCCAAAAAACACATACAGATGGCCAACAGGCACATGAAAAGATACTCAACATCACTAATTATTGGGGAAATATAAATCAAAACCACAATAAGATAACACCTCACACCAGTTAGAACAGCTATTACCAAAACATGGGAAATAACAAGTGTTGGTGAGGATGTGGAAAAAAGGAAATCACTGAACACTGTTGGTGGGAATGTAAATTGGTGCAACCACTATGGAAAATAGTGTGGAGATTTCTCAAGAAATTAAGAACAGAACTACCATTCGATCTACCTATTTCATTTTTGGGCATTTATCTGAAGAATACAAAGATGCTAATTCAAAACAATATATGTACCCCTATGTTTATTGCAGCATTATTTATAAATAGCCAAGAAATGGGAACAACCCAAATGTCCACTAATGGATAAAGAAGATAGATATATATATATTCCCCCCCAATGGAACACTACTCGGCCATAAAAAATGAAATCTTGCCATTTGTAGCAACATGAATGGACCTTGAAGGTATTATGCTGAGTGAAATAAGTCAGAGAGAAAGACAAATATAAGATTTCACTCATATTTGTAATCTAAAACAAAACAAAACAAAACAGACTGGTGGTTAGCAGAGGGGAAGGATGTGGCGGCTGGGCAAAATGGATGAAAGGTGTCAACTGTATGGTAATAAATAGTAACTAGATTTTAGTGGTGACCACCTTGTCCTGCATAGAAATATCAAATTATAATGTTGTATACCTGAAACTTACACAGTTGACCTTTGAACAATGTGGGAGTTAAGTGAGCTGAAAATCCATGAATAACTTTGACTCACCAAAAATTTCACTTCTAATAGCTTACTGTTGACTGGAAGCCTTACCGATAATATAAATGATCAATTAACACGTTTATGTGTTATATGTATTATATACTGTATTCTTATAATAATACCCAACTTTTTTTTTTGGTATCTAGGCTAAAGTTTCATCTGTAAATTTTTTTAAGTTGTCACAAATCTCTAAAAAATGTTCTAATATATTTATTGGAAAAAAATCACATATAAGTGGGCCCATGCAGTTCAAACCTGCATTGCTCAAGCGTCAATTGTATAATGTTATATACCGATTTTACCTCAATTAAAAGAAAAGAAATCTAAAATAAAATTAAATGAACAAACAAACCATATGTCAGGCATTGGTAATATAAAAATGATTAGTTACATCCCTGCCCTCAACAATTTCAGAGTCTAGCTGGGGAGACATTTAAGGAAACATAATTTCAAAACCTGTCATTGTTACACTGGTTGTGTTCTGTGAGCACACAGAAGAGAGACTGTCTATCCCTGTTCATAAAGAGATAAGCCAGAGAGTTGGTCTCATGGGCATTCTAGGCAGCTGGACTAATAAAGGTGCAGAAGAATAAGAAAACAAGCCAGAAATGCACATGAATTGTTCAGACGAATGCTAATAGTAAATCTGGTACTCAGGCTACACGTGACTAAGTTGCCTATAAAAATATATAACCTTTGAAGGCTGGGCAGGGTGGGAGACTGTCAGATCATGAAGGGCCCATATGCCATGCTCAGAGACTTATCCAATAGGCAATTTAAAAAAAATTTTAAAACTGGTTTTAAAATAAAGATATATCACTCCTTGTCTTCTCAAAAATCTTCCCAAAATAATAAGCACAAGGAACAAAAATTCTACTCTTATTTTCAATGAAACTAGAAACGTTTGTAGTGGGAAACTGAAGTATATGAAGACTGAACTCAGAGGAATGGCAAATAAATTTTCACAGCAAAAGGTCAAACCAAACTGCCAGCAGAAGAGAATATTTACAAGAAGCTGGCTGGTTCACTCTGAGGAACCCAAGAAATGGCAAGGACTCCAGCAACCAGGTACTGCAGAGGTCTTGGGGATGGGGTACAAAACTGAAGATAGCTAGATTGTTTGAAGTCTGTACAAAAAGTACATAAAAAGTTTCTAAAGTTTCTTTTACATAGAAGCACTAGGTTTGGCTACTATACACAGCCACAGGAAAAGGGAGGTATATATCCTGGAGAATTTGAACCAGAGAAGTTCCTGACTCTGGGACTCCATACATACAGAAGAGCAAGGTTGAAGCAAAGGTATCATATGCTCATGAACAATATGAATGATGGGACATTCCAGTTCCCTTTTGCTGCTCAGCTACAGAACAAATTTTATCACTGAACTTATTCCTACCCAAATACCCAAAAGGAAATGATTAGGATAGGTGGTTAGAGGACACTTTTCTAGAGAAACGTAGCTTCCTTGAAGAGAATAATTGCAGATCTTGATGTGGAAGTCTCCAGTGAAAAGCCTAGACACCCTACCACCCCTTAAGCAAAACCAACCTTTCAAACAATCCTTGCCCAAATACTCAGAACCTCCAATCATCTTTTCAATGTTTACTCTTAAATAAATATAGACAAAATAATAACCAGACATTTTAGTAAAGTCTCCAACATAAAACATAGGGACATACATACCAAGTAACTTAAAAGAAATAAAGGTAATGCCAGGATGAAAAGAAATAACCAAATATGGTATAATTAAAATTCTTACAAATGAAAAACAAAGAACAAGTACCACAACCAAAAAATAAAAGCAGTATATTGTAAAAGAAAGGCAAAAATAGTTCTTAGAAAAATTAAAAATAGGTCATGCTCTACATTCTAGCTGCCCAGGGTAGAAGGTGGTCCTGCCTTCCATTAAGAGTCATGTATTATATAATTCACCAGTTTTAAGACGGGAGTTTGCTCACATTTCTGTGGGCCAGCAATTTGGGCTGGTCTCTGCTTTCATCTCACATGCAGCTGTAATCATCTGGCTACTTAACCAGGGCTGGACAGTATAAGATGGCCTTCCTTATGTCTGGCAATTAGCTCTAGCTAACAGCTAGGCATATGTGAGCAGTCCAGCTCTGACTTCTTTACATGTAGCAGAAAAGTTCCCAGAAGCAAGAAAGGGGAAATCCCAGGGCACAAGCATTTTTCAAGTCTCTTATACTCTTACTGGCCAAGGCAAGACTCATGGCCAAGCTAAGAATCATATGGGAAAGACTACATAGTGTATAATAAGGGGAAGTAGGATTCACAGGGACATTACTATAACAGTATTATCACATTTGACCAAATAGAGTTACTTAGAACTTCAGATTTAGACTAACTTAAAGGAAAAAGAACAGTGAAGAATATTCCTTATGATGTTGGCTTGGCTTTCAAAAACACCCTAATCTTAGCATTTATAATTATTTTAAATATATATTTATTTATTCACTTTCTTTTTAATATGTGTCTCTTGTTCTAGATTGTAAGCTCTATGAAGACAAAGACCATATCCCCCCCCCCTTTTTTTATTTTCACTTCTATTATTGGCTCAGGAAGTGGCTAAGTGCCTAGCTGTTGCTTTTTAAATGAAGTAATGGAGTAACAAATGTTATGCACAGAAACGGGCCAGTTCTAGGGTCCATGATAGCACCAAACACAGGCAGAGACTAGGAGGGAGACAGTTATTTAGCTACTTTAGCACATGGGCTGATGTTAGGAGGTCATTTGTGGCTCTCACACATACAGAGGTTCACTAAAGGTGTATTTAATAGGAATATTAAAAAACAAAATTGTGACCTCTGATCCTAGTTATTAGCATTTTGCTCTCTATCCTGTTGAGAAGCTTCTAAAACTGTGTAAATGTCCCTGCATCTACAAACGCTTTATTTTAAGAGTTCTCAGATTCTTCATTCTGGGACCACTTTGCACTTGTAAAAATTATTGAGGACCCCAAAGAGCTTTTGTTTATGTGGGTTTTATCTATCAATATTTCTCATGTTCTGTATTTCAACTGAGAACTTTTAAAATAGGTAATTATTTTAAAATAACAATAACAAACTCATTACATGTAACATAAATAGCATATGTTTATAAAAAGGAAAAACTATGTTTTCTAAAACAAAACACTCTAGTAAGAAGAGTTGCGTTTTTTTGCAATTCTCTTTAATATCTGTCTTAGTAGAAGAGAACTGGATTCTCCTTCTTCGTTCATGTTGTTGCAATATTATGCAGCACAGAGCCTCTGGAAAATCCCACTGTATATTTATTAAAGAAAGAAAGGGAAGAAAGGCAAATAACATCTTAGTATTATTATGAAAATACTTTTGACTTTTGTCAATTCTCTGAAAGGGTCCTGGTTATTTGTCAAGCATTTGGCAAGTGAAAGTAGTAAAAATGTTTTCCCCCAAAGTTGGTCATCTTCAAGGTAATATAACTACAAGATACTATTTATACAATTGAACTGCTGGGATTTCCTAGTACCAAACAAAATACCACTCTACAAAGTCTGTTAATATTAATAAGTTTCTTACTTAATGAAATAAACTGGGCTGTCTAATGGGTTCATCATATACAATGTGAGCTGTTTTTCTGCTCTTTGAGCAACTTGGTAAACTCGGTGATTGTTTGCATTTTCTCCTTTCAACTCTCCTAAAAGTAGAAAACAACTCTCCAGGCAGCTCTCTTCTCTTTAGGCACAATCATAATCTTATATTAATTAGGAGATAATAACTAAAACTTCTTGAGTGTTTCATATGTTTCAGGAAATGCTCAGTGTGCTTCACTGCATTATTTTATGTAATCTTCAAAACTAATCTCTGAGGTAGGTACTATTCTCATTATCATTTTACAGATGAGAAAACTAAAATCTACCATGATTAAGTAATATGCACAAGGTCATACAACTAATAAGAGAAAAATCTCCAGCTCTTAACTACTGTTCCATATCGCTTCCCTATTCATGGGTATGGTAATAGTAATATTTTCTACTGGTTTTCATTTTAACCGCAATTTTCACTATAGCTTTAAATGACTTCCGGGCTCTAGTCTGGGAAACTAAGCTTGTTCTCAGAATCTTGCCAATGTAAAAGTGTGCGCCCAATTTTATATCCCTCATGGAATGAGACATTTGGACCACAACACATTCCTGCACTGACTGGTCTGCTTCATTCCAAACAATTTCTTCTAGATCATTCCTCAAACAATACCATCTTCACTCCTGTCATTTCTTTGGTCATTCTTGCCTCTCCTATTTGAATTGTTCAGCACCACTGAAAGCCGATTGAAACTAGCCTGACAGTAATGGTTAGCCTAATTGCCAACATCAAGGATCTGGGACAATCTTATGCGTATGTCACACCCTCACTCTTCTTTTCAGAAATCCTGTCTGCAACAACTTTCTGCAGACCCCCGTGACTTAGAAAATAGTCACTCTATAAACTGTGTGGAAATGAATAGCAGATGTGTGCTAGCAGCCTTGGGAAATTCAGAAGTGTCAGTTTAATATCCTGGGTGTTGCTGGCTGAACCTGAAAAGTCAATTCAGGTTATAAAAATTTCAGTAGATTGCCACAAATCCCTGAATGTTCTCTTCAGTTCAAGTAGAGCAAAGGTAATGGGCCACAGGAGAAAAGCAGGCGGAAAAATAATGGATCCCATCTCACTAATTGAGAGCTGGCTCTTGAAAAGGATAATGATTAACTAAAGTCTCTATTTCCTCCATAACCCCTAATTTTAATACATGAGCCAATCATACACTCCAGTGTTATCACATGCAAGTCACACTGGAATCACAGAAATGTTCTTTTCTTCTAGTATAGCCTTATTTATACCAGATAAAGTACACAATTTTTGCCTCTTGGGTTATAACTCCATTGCCAAGCATTTTAATTATCAGTTATCCGTACTACAAATAGGATTATCACTGATTCAACTTTTGAGAAAATTACAATGGCAACTTAATTTAAATACTAGAACAATGTGCTTTTTTTTTCCCCCAGAAACTTTCCTTTGGTTTAATCCTTAGAGCATTATACATTGTTTTTATCAGTTGAACCACTTACTCTGTTAATACGATTCCAGAGAAAACATCCATTTATTACCAAAAGACATAAAACCACATTATTTTGGCATGAATGTCCCAAAAGAACCTAGCTTTCATGAAGTATACAGGAAAACGAGAATAGCCAAAGCTATTCTCAGTTAAGTATGATTAATTAAATGTACTGTCACTCAACTGATATTACAGTATTCTAAAATAATGCAGTGTTTCAACTGATACCTACACTGAGTATTTAAAATTGGTTTGTTTATTTATTACACAGTCATTTAATAAGCATCTATTCTGTAGCAGTGTGCCAGATGTTGAAGCTATGAAGATTGATGGGTATTGGTCCTTTCTAAGAGTTCACAGTCATATCTGACAGACCTACATGTAAAGAAATTAAATACAATACAAAGTGATATGTTTTATAATAACAGAATGTACAGTTCATATATGAGGCCACTGATCAAGAATCTAAATCATGCATGGAAAGATCGGAAGGAATATCCAAAATTTTTTTAAATGTTCTTCTGAATTTGAGTCAAGTTCTTTTACCAATTGGTTTGTTTTATGATAAAACAAAGCCTCAAATATTATCAATATTACTTAACTATTCGTAAGTAGATACACTAGCAATCAAAGCAGCCCACTTGAAGAATCTGTCCTAATAATAATAATGCTCTTATTGTCACACTCTGTGAGGAGGTGAGAAATATCTCCATTTTACAGATGGTAAAGAACAATGCAATGATTAAGTAATTGCCAAACATAAACTTGTAGTAAATGCTCTACCTGGGATGGAAATTGATTCCTGAGCCTAAGATTTTCCTGCTTTGCTAGCTAATTTCCCAGCTAACTTACCTGCCCAACAAAGCCATCAGAAATGTGTTCTATGTACATTCTCAAACGTGCAATACAATGATTTAATTAGAAGCAGAGTTGAAATGTCTGAGCTTCATGTTTTAGCATCTGAAAGATAGTATCACCTTAGTGAGAGGACAGACAGCATAGACACTCTGGAAGCTAATAGTAATGAGTAAGATTGGGAACTACAGCAATTATATGTGTGCATTTAAAGCCTTTCATCACTGACTTCAAAACTGCTTGTTTCCTGGTATGTTCCTGCCATATTTTCTATATGTACATTTCATTATGATATAGTCTGGAATGAATTCATCTTCCAGGCAAGAAAAAGAATAGAATAAGCAGTACCTGACTGTAAATGGTAAATCTGTTAGTCAAGTAATGCATTACAGTGGGAAAATGAATGTTTTAATTTGCATACAGGTAAATAGCTAAGATCAGTGTGTCCAGAGAGGCAAGAGGGCATGGAGGTTAAGGATTTAAGACATGGAATCATATTTTCTGTGCTCAGTCCTGGCCTCTATTACATAACTCTTGTGTAATTTGGGGCAATCTTAACTTTTTTGTGTCTTACTTTTATCATCTATAATAATAATAATAATGCCCACCTCAAAATGTTATTATGAGGATAAAATGAGTTAATACTTGTTAAAGCTTAGAACAGTGCCTGGATCTAAATGTGTGCTATTATACTAAACATACAGTACATTTTTATTACTGCAGTATTATTTGTGGTCTAGTGCTATCTTGTTCAGAAAGAATATGTAATGTAAATTCAGCCTTTAAAATAGTTATGTACACTTTGAATTAATTTTCAAGGAGTATTGCCAATTCTATTTGGCATTCTAGAAGGAAAAAAAAAAAGAACCTATTTTAGTCAGGATGGTCCTCACAGACTACTGCCTTCCATAATAAAGAGTAATAAATGGCTAAACTCTATCCAATGTCAATCTGGAAAAATTCTAAAACACTGCACTTTGGATGTGCTGGACTGGATTCAGCTTTTTAGTGAATCATTTCTAAGGCTCCTGTTGCAATTTCAAGATAAACATCGAGAAAATTCTGAAATGTGAATGAACTATACCCAGTTAAGAATGGTTCTTTTTCAGTCTTAGAAATAGAAGGGAGGAAAAAAGAGAAAAGGGGGGTGGTATGCAGTATGGCAAGATGATTTCGTTTTACATCTCCCTGTATTTCTTCCACCAAATGTGTAAAGAGCATGATTTTCAAGGCCTTCTGCTTTCATGTTCTTGTCAATGTCACTTCTGTCAATGTCCTCAAAGAGGTAATTAACCTTATACTGATAAGCAATTTTGTCCCAAGAGCATGCTTTACTAGTCCTCTTATACCTATTATGCCCTGAACAGGAATTGTATCCACTTCCATGTTCCCTTCAAAACCTGTCAAGGCTCTGCAATTATTATTAGGTAATAACTTCTCATTAGCATTTCCTTCAGCTTTATGCCGCTAAATTTAATTTTGCCATGACCCCAGCACATAAAGTCAAGATATCACTTGCCAGGTCCTAAGTTCCTTATGTTTCTAACAGATTTAATTTCTGTATTTTTTTAATGTCCCCAGCAACTCCCAGTATAACCTGTATGGAAGGTTTTAGCCCTACAAGTGTAGGGAATGGGATACCATTTCAAGGCCCAGTAACAAGCCTAAGCCCTGGGAGTGTGACATTTCTTTCCAACCCCCTCTTAGACCACCATAACACCAATTATCAGGAACAGGAAACATATTTTAGGGCAAAGTGGTGAGAGCATTAGGCAATTATTTAGCAAATGTGCCAAATAGAAACTTGACCTCCAAATGTGGCTTCTATAATTGTTGTTTTCTGTCCATTTCTACCAGCTGGTTTAACTACTCTGTTAATATGTGAGTTACTGGGTTTGTGACATTTGCAATCCTTCCAATTTTATAGCTGAGATTCAGACTATTTTAATAATAATCCTCTCTTTTTATTCCTTTAGGGAGTAAAAGAACAAGAATGGAGTTTTAAGAAAGAGAACATAAATTTTATTTTTGGCTTCACTACCTATGCATTGCATATCCTTAGAAAAGTTATTCAAGCTCTCTGAGCTTAAAGTTTCTCATCCGCAAAATTTAAACAATAATAATAGCTACCTTGCTGGGCTGTTATGAAAACAGAATGGATAATGCATATAGAAAATTATTTGTAAATATTAAAAATTTCCTCCACCCCCGAAAGGGAAGAATTCTGGAATTGTCCTGAACTGTCTATGGGAACATTTGAACAGACATGAGCAATGAGCCAAGCACAGCAACTTAAAGTAGGAGGCCTGGAATGTAATGACCCAGACCTGGGAGTACAGGAATGTCACTGTGTGCTTACTACTTCCACTCTATACACCTCAGGAGAAAAGGAACTACCTGCAAAAACTGTTAGGAAAAACAAAAAGTATTATTCAAAGTGATATGGTAGAATAACATCAACAACAAGAGTAAATTATTTATTATTGAATGACAAAAAAGAAGAGGAATTTACAAGTATGTAGGTTTATGTGGGTATAATATAATGCCATTTGGTGAACATATAGATGGATCAGATAAAAATATGGAAATATTAACAGTTGTCAGCTCTAGGTAGTGGGATTATGACTAATTCTTATTCTTCTCTAAATTTTTTCTATTAACATATTTCCTCCCATTAATTAGCATGTATTATTTTGGTATTAAGATAAAACATGTCATCTTAAAAATAGAAAGGTTATAAAATCTTAACACTGTGTTTTTCCATGTCACTTTAAGTCCTAAAACCCAACTGTTTTCACCCCAGCTTTGCCATCTGCATTTCTTCCCCCAATCACTTTATAAATTCATGTGTCATTTTATCTTTTCCTCTTTCAAATCTCTTCCCAATCTCTAAGCATTTACATTCGTGGCCTTTGATTCTCTATGATCAGTAAACCATTATATATGATGTTTCTCCCCTCCCCTCTCCCTACCTCATCTCTTATTCCTGTGAGTTTCCAAACCCACTTTTCTAAGCCTTTAAACCCACCTTTCTTCATACCCATTCTCCACAACCTGGACACACACACTATCCCAATTTCAAACCCTTTAAGGACATGTCCATTTCACTTCCTTATCTCCCTCTGTCTTTCTCAAAATTATGCAAGTATGAGAAAAAAATTTTTTTTCAAGTTTTAATTTAAATTCCAATTAGTTAACATACAGTGTAACACTAGTTTCAGATATAGAATTTATCCATCACCCACATATAACACCCACTGCTCATCGCAAGTACCCCTGTTAATCCCCATCACCTATTTCACCCATCCCCCCACCCTCTTTCCCTCTGGTAACCATTAGCTTGTTCTATAGAGTTAAGAGTCTATTTCTTGGTCTGCCTCTCTTTTTTTCCCCCATGTGAATTTGTTTTGTTTCTTAAATTCCACATGAGTAAAGTCATATGGTATTTGTCTTCTCTGACTTATCTCACTTAGCATAATACTCTGTAGCTCCGTTCATGTCGTTGCAAAAAGCAAGATTTCATTCCACCAAAAAATTACTAGAACTGGTAACACAAATTTAGTAAGTTGCAGGATACAAAATCAATGTAGAGAAATCTGTTGCATTTCTGTGCATCAATAATTAAGCAGCAGAAAGAGAAATCAAGGAATCAATCCCATTTACAGTTGTACCAAAAACCGTAAGATACTTAGGAATAAACCTAACCAAAGAGGTAAAAGTTCTGTATGCTGAAAACTATAAAACACTGATGAAAGAAATTGAAGATGACACAAAGAACTAGAAAAAAATTCCATGTTAATGGATTAGAAGAACAAATGTTATTAAAATGTCTATATTACCCAAAGCAATCAACACATTTAATGCAATCCCTATCAAAATACCACCAGCATTTTTCACAAAGCTAGAACAAACAATCCTAAAATTTGTATGGAACCACAAAAATACCCCAAGTAGCCAAAGCAATCTTGAAAAAGAAAAGCAAAACTGGAAGCATAATCCCAAACTTTAAGCTCTATTACAAAGCTGTACTGATCAAAACAGTATGGTACTGGCATAAAAATAGACACATAGATCAATGGAACAGAACAGAAAACCCACAAAATAAACCCACAACTATATGGGCAATTAATCTTTAATAAAGCAGAAAAAAAATGGTTTTAGAAGACATACAGATGGCCAACAGACACATGAAAAGATGTTCAACACCACTCATCATCAGGAAAAGGCAAATCAAAACCACAATGAGATATTACCTTACACCTGTCAGAATGGCTATAATCAAAAACACAAGAAATAATAAGTGTTGGTGAGGATATGGAAAAAAAGGATCCCTTATGCACTATTGGTAGGAATATAAATTGGTACAGCCACTGTGGAAAACAGTATGGAGGTTCCTCAAAAAGTTAAAAATAGAATTACCATATGATCCATAATTTTACTATGGGGTATTTACCCAAAGAAAATGAAGACACTAATTTGAAAAGATATATGCACCTCTGTATTTATTGCAGTGTCATTTACAATAGCCAAGATATGGAAACAATCCAAGTGTCCATCCACAGATAAACAGATAAAGATGTGGGGTGTGTGTATACACACACACACACATACACACACACACTGGAATATTACTCTGCCATTTAAAAAAATGAGATCTTGCCATTTGCAACAACATAGATGGACCTAGAGGTATAATGCTAAGTGAAATAAGTCAATCAGAGAAAGACAAATGCCATATGATTTCACTCATGTATGGAATTTAAGAAACAAATTAACAAACAAAGAAAAAAAAAGAGACAAACAAAAAAACAGACCCTCAAATACAGAGAACAAAGGGGGGGGTGCCAGGGGGGGGGGGGGGGGGGGGGGGGGGGGGGTGATATAGATAAAGGAGGGGTCAAGAGTACACTTATCTTCATGAGCACTGAGTAATGTACAGAACTGTTGAATCATTACATTGTACATTTGAAACTAACAGAATACTGTATGTTAATTATACTTCAATAAAAATAAGAAATGTAATTTTTAAAAGTTTTTTGACATATTTGTAACCTGTTTTGACTTACTTGTAACCTGTTTTATCTTCTGCCATTCCAGTGACCTGACCACTCACTAAAAATTTTCCATCTGTGTTCATCCACATACTCATTTTCTTCTAATAGTAAAAGAAATGTATTTGGCTCCTTGCTTTCTTTTTTTCTATACCCTTTGTATTATTCATTCAGGTTTAACATCTCAATACCAGACCTCTACACAGTTTTAAAATTTATCTGTCCCTAGTCTCTCTTTTTCCACTAAAATAATGTAACACAAACTTAATTTGACCACGAAATTTCTCTTACACAAGAATTTGCATTTTGTTGCTACTGCCATATTAAATACTCCCTCCACTACCTTTCAGCCCCAGCACCATTTCACATCACACTGCGGGGCAATGAAGAACATATTTTAATGTTTCTGCAGTTAGTATTTTTAGTGCTTGCTGAGCAAATTTTACTGAAACTTGCCTGGGCTAAAAGACAAAGCTAAATTACAACTGAATTGATCATGAAACTCTGAGAGATTTACCTTCTAGGAGCTAAGTGTTTACATTTTCAAGTGGGAATGAAACCCTAAACAAACCCTAGGTTGAAATGTCAGAGATAATAGTTTTTTCTTCTCACTAGAGACCTATATTTACGTTCCAAAGGATAAAAACTCAGGATCCTCCCTAAGGAGAATCTGTTTACACTAGGGAGCAAAGATTTCTCCTCATCTCCCAAGAGAGTTTGGGGGACAGCTGTTCCTTTTCTTTATAAGCCCCAGATTCTTAATTTTAGGCTTCCTCAACCTAGAGTGCAGTTCCCAGAGTGTATAGGATGACATCTGGCCTTCATCCCACTACACTCAAAAAGGGAAATTTAGGCATGGAGGACAGGCCCAGTTAAGTAATAAATAATCTTACTCTGTCCCAGAAATATCATATCCACTCTTAGGATAATACAGATACATATGGATACTGAACAGTTATCACATACCAAGTCCATCTAATCAAACTCATTCCTCTGTTCCTCCCTGGCTGACTCTCTAGTCCTTTAAAATGTTTCTTAAAAGGCCATACTGTACAGAATTTGTTCCCACATTCTGTGTCATCGCAAATGTTTACTCTCCATCTGAATGCCTTCTTTCCTCTTTTTAATCAACTCCAATTCCTCTTTGCCATTAAAAATTTGAGAGAAGTCTACCCTGTGTAAAATCCTTAATGTTGCTCAGTTTATTGGGCCATATACTTCAGAGTCTTACACTAGCCTAGTTAATTACACAATATACAATGTCATGTTAACTCAATTTCAGGGCAGACATTCTTAACCCTATTTTAAATATAAGGAACCAGAATCTCAAGAAAAGTGAGGAAAACTGTCCACAGTCACAGAGTTAGTAAGGGAAAGGACCATGATTCAGATCCATGGGTGCTTAATATAAGGCTTGGCCACATGAGCTTCTTTGACCAATGACATGTCATTAGAGGTGTCACAAGGCACCTCTCAGCAGAAGTGTCTTTGAATGTCTCCTGCCAAAAGCCCAGAATTTCCCACGTGGGGCTTTTTCATCAAATACTAACCCTAGTGAAAAAGATACTGAAAAAGGTGCAGTCAAAAAAAACATGATATGCAGGTACCATAAATGAGAAATAAATATTTGTTAAAGCCACTGAAATTTCTACAGTCTTTGTTATTATAATTTATTTTAGTATAAGCTAACCAGACAGAGAAATTGTTATAGGAATAGAACACAGCCATAACAGTACCCTAAAATATGTAGTACCAGATACTGGGCAAAGAGACTTATTTTTCGAGAAAGAAAATAATCCATGTCATGCAGGAGCAAATATCTGGTAAAACTGTCCCCTCCACTAAGTTGAAGGGGACACCTTGTGACTTCAAACAAGGAAGTGGGAAAAATAATATTGCTAGCATGAACTGGTTGCTGTTGGCTGTTTTTTGGCAAGGTGCTATAAGGAGGAAATGAACACAGGGGGGAAAAAAAAAGGCCAATTTGCAAGAGAACTAGAGGTAGGGGGAGCCAGAAGAAAGTCTAGAAATTCCAGGCCTTGCAGAAGTAAAAGATGCAAATTGTCTTTTACTTTGTTACTAAAAACAAAGGCTAATTAGAACTGTTTTGTTTTAAAGACCAAATTAGAGCTTTTGAATAAAAAAAGAAAAAAAAAAAAGCTATGTATTAATTAAGACAGTGAACAGATTTCTTCTGTTTTACAAAATGGTTCAGGAAAAAAGGACTAAAGGTATGGCTCTCCCATGAACATCTGACAACTACAAGATACCTGTTGTAGGCAGAATGTTTCCTAAATATGACCATGTCTCTAACAATCCCCAGTGAATATTATGTTACCTTACAGAGCAATGTGATTAAGCTAAGAATTTTTAAATGAGATTATCTGAATGGACTCATATAATCACAAAGGTCTTTGTAAGTAAAAGGAGACGAGATAAATCAGAGGAGGAAATGTGATGAGGGAAGCAGAGAAATGCACATGCCAGCCTTGAAGATGAAAGGGGCCATGAGCCAAAGAATGCAAGGAGCCTCCAGAAGCTGGAAAATGCAAGAAAACAGATTTTCCCCTAGAAATTCTAAAAAAAAAAAAAAAAAAAAAAAAACCTATAATCCTGCCAACACATTGATATTAGCCCAGTGATACCCATTTTGGACTTTTGCCCTCTAGACTTGTACAATGATAAATCTGTATTAACACTATTGTTAACTATTGTTAAAGATATAGCTGTTATACTTATTCATTATAGTAGCAACAGAAAACTAATACGAAAGCAAGATGGGGCACGTCTCAAAAGAAACTGTTGGTACAGCTTTTGATCAATATTTATTTTATCAATAAAATTAATAAAAGCTGACTCAGTTCTTGGGAGAACTACATCAAAAGAGTCATGAATCTAGACTAAGAAAGACTCTGACCATTTGAGAACTGAAATGTCCCTTTGATTTCAGTGAGCAGAAAGCAGATTGAGAAAGCTGATCAGTCCTCAAGCATAGCATACTCTCCAATTACTTCTCTACTATGATGAAAGAACATAAATTGAAATGGAGGCACCTCCAAGAGAATGGAGCTGAGAGCCTCAAGAGTCATGCAGAGCAATGGACTGGGGCCTAAATGAGAACTATTCCCACCTCATGTTAGGGGTCCTCACCACACATCCCAACATGACTTCAGAATTGAAATGGTCAGTGATTTCTTGTGCCTTCCATTCTTTTCTTTTTCAGACAAGGATATTTATCCTGGTTATCCTGTTCCTATTCTATTGAATATGTAGGAGGATATGGGGGATGAAGGAGTGATTTGTTTTTGTTTGTATGTTTCCTAATAAACCTCCAGCTCAAGAAAGACCACACCAGGAGCTGACATGGAGACTGTCATATAATCCCAGACTTTGAGCCTAACAGGATGGAACTTTAAGGTTGTCTCTATTAGAGAAGAACTCTAACATTTCATATATTTTAGGTGCAGAAGGGAGATGAGTGAGTTTTTGTGACCAAGTAGTAGACTAAGACAGAGCTTATTACAGTTTCCAAATATTTTATGCTCCTCCTTATGAAATAATTGTACTGCCCTGCCCTGTTGATGTCAGGCTTGCTTATGTGACATGTTTGGACAGCAAAATATGAGTCCAAGTAAGATATGCCACTTCTGAGAAGTTTTAAGAGACATTGTAAATCCAGCAACTCTCATCTTTCTCTCTGCCGCAAGCCTTGCAGCACTCCACAGAGGGGCTGCTCTGTCAGCTTCATTCCCAGAGTAAAGACACCGTACAACTGGGCCACAGGTGATGAATGACCCACGATTAAGACATAACTTGAGCAAGCAATGAAGCTTTATTGCTGTGTAAACTACTGTAATTGTGATTGTGGGGCTGGATGTTACAGTGGTATAACAGCCTCAGCTGGTGCAGTAGGAGTCAAGAAAAATGACTGGTGACCAATGTTCCTAATAGAATGACCCAGCACTATTAGATAGATTTGATTACTTCAGTTCAATAGAAGGCTCTAACCAAAGAATAATGCAAAAATTATTCCATGTTCACGTGTGGTTTAGAATGTATGTGATGGGCACTGAGGATTGTATTTAAGAACAGCTGCAAGAAAAAGAATCCACATGGTATTAGATGAGCTCAGAAGAGAAAGCAGTCATTCACTTGGAAAAAAACAATGTTTTTAATAACAAAGGATGAGATATAATCTGTGGTCCAATCTGGTGAAATATTAGAGTCATACAATTCTTCCATAACAAATGGTAGATTTCCAATACGACACAGAGAAGAAAATAAATGAGGCTTTGACATCACAGTCATGTATTTAATGATCATATTGCGTAAACGGCTAATATCCGTGAACCAACATGACTTGCTAGCAATGGCGCCATCACAAAGCCAATGAATATGCATCACCACATATTTCTAAAGCACAACCACAAAGCTAAGCCTTACAACCCATTCACAGATCAGAAGTTTGAACTTGTCATAGCAAGATCCACATACGTACATGTCAAAACCAAGGTAGTGAATATCTGGCCCAGAAAGGGCGGGCCTATGGATCCTATCACAAGGAATGCTTGTTGCCCCACTGAAACATTTGAGCAAAAGTAGAACTATGACAACACAAACATTAAGTGTGCCTTAAAAAGAAAGTATTTCCTAAAGTTCCCATAAAATACAATCATGGAAGCCAGGAAGGCAGTACCCCCCCCCTCCCCGCCCCCCATCTTGTTCCTGCCCAGCGGGGGAAAGGGGCTGATGAGAGTCTGAGACTGCTGCGGCTATGCTGTTGTTTTAGGTCCGGATCTTACTCCTCCACCCACTGTTTCACTGAGTTGCTGCCCATTGTCTGGAGGCTTTTTGTTGTGCTTAAACAAGAGCTATTCTTTGAAGAGAGTGAGTAAGAAACAAAGTAGCAATGACTTTTAGACTTCCGATCCTGTGCTCCCCAAACTCAACAACATGCCTTGAGCATTGTGCACAGTGGCTAGGAGGTATACCTTTGAATATGTAAAATGATTTCAATATTGCTCCTGTAACACACCTGAGGGCGTGGTAGGTGTTGAAGCTTGCCTCCAAATGCTCACCTACAGGGAAGAAACTGACAATGAGGAATATGAAAGCTGCCAAGAATAAGAAGCACAAAAGGGAACGGCTTTTATTCATGACGTATAATTAGAGCTTTCCTTCCCACTTAATATTAGTAAGACTACTATGTTCAACCTATAATATGCAACAAGATTCCCAAATACCATACCCAATTTATTTTACACATTTTAATACTATGATATGTTGCATAGATAGAAAATATTTTATAGCGTTGTGACATGAAAAATTCCAATTATTTTAGGAGGTAAAGTAGGAGTCACAAACTTAACTGCAGGAATCAGATAGAGAGAACCTCAGAGTTGGGGAGACAATACAAAGCTCTACCAAGTAGTCCCTTATAGAAAAGTAAGCCCAGGGACGCGTGGGTGGCTCAGTCGTTAGGCGTCTGCCTTCGGCTTAGGTCATGATCCCAGGGTGCTGGGATCAAGCCCCACATCAGGCTCCCTGCTCGGCAGGAAGCCTGCTTCTCCCTCTCCCACTCCCCCGTTTGTGTCCCCTCTCTCGCTGTGTCTGTCAAATAAATAAAATCTTTAAAAAAAAAAAAAAGTAAGCCCAGTGCAGTCATCTGATTTTTCAAGAGAAGCCAGAAATTCAGAATATTATGTGAAATTGCTTGATTTTTAAATGCTACCCACTAATTCAAAAAAGTAGTAATAACTTAAGCCCTGTAAGTAGCAACAATCTGTGGGCCCAACAAAACACATCTGCTGGACAAACTGGTCTAAATACCCACATTTCCAGTCTGGGAATGAAAAGGAGGGAGTTTTTTTAACCTGAAACTAAATTTTAGATTAAAGAAAAAACATATATTTTGTCATCAAGTACCATGATGACAAAAAGATTCCTCTTTTACAAACAACACGTTTCTAATGGGTTAATCTCTTGAGGTTATTCTTAAATTTCAACTAGGAACTCAATGTTATTTTACAGAACTATTTTGCTGGGAGCACAATGTGGTGGGAAGTACATGTAACTGGGATTTAAGAGAGAGAAATTCTAGGCCTTTGCTCCACTATGTTGCTCTCCAGAATAAACAGGTGGGGTTTGACTGTCCAAGACAAAGTGAAAGACACAAGTGACTAATTCTCTTTTATTTGAGGTTTTATCTATGTTTACTGGGTAACTGCTACTTGGAGGTTTGTTTCGGTGAGTGAGCTTGCATGGTGGGGGGGTGGGGGGATGGCCTAGGGCATAGGATTCAGGACAAGGGATCAATCCAGAATGAGAAGATTCCTAGGGTCCTATCAAACTCATGAAGAAACTATAAACCTCATCGTGATTAGGATAGTTGAGTAAATGGTGAAAATACCTTAGAAAATAAGACTGAAGGCAGCTCTCTGCAAATGTCTGAATGACTTACAGGAGATGAAGATTTTAAGCCTACTTATATAGTCCCAAGCGATAGAGAAGCCAGCGACAGACTTCATAGGAAGGTGGGGATATCCAAAGGTGGATTTGAGTAGTCAGCCTCAATTCCATTTATATCCTGTCATGGAAAGTACAGGTCATTACTCACAGATTCCAAATTTGAATCCACCTACTTGCTAAAATCTGTAACCCCAAAATCAATGTTCACAGTGCTTCCACAGTCACGGTCATTCACAGGCATGCGCATGCACTGAGCTGTGAAGAGTGTGAGTCATTGGCCCCACATGTTCCCAGCTGTGGTGCAATGAGGAACCTGCTGCTTTTTTGTTTCAGCTCTCTTACTGTAAGCAAGTATTCTTCTCTCAGTCTATTTAGTGCCACATATTTCATATTTGCATCCTTTCTGTCGGTGATTTGGCTGTTTAAAATGGCTCCTAAGGGCGCCTGGGTGGCTCAGTTGGTTAAGCGACTACCTTCGGCTCAGGTCATGATCCTGGAGTCCCAGGATCGAGTCCTGCATCGGGCTCCTTGCTCAGCGAGGAGCCTGCTTCTCCCTCTGACCCTCCCCTCCTCGTGCTCTCTCTCTCTCATTCTCTCTCTCTCAAATAAAAAAAAAAACAAAAATCTTTAAAATGGCTCCTAAGCATAGTACTGAAGTGCTGCCTAGTGTTCTTATGCACAAGGAGGCTGTGATGTGCCTGATAGAGAAAATACACAAGTAAGCTTCCTCAAGACATGTGTTAGAGTACTTTTGACTATGACTTCAATGTTAATGAATCAATAATACATATTAAATAAGCTGCCTTTATTTTTTTTATTTTTTTAAAAGATTTTATATTTATCTGTCAGAGAGAGAGCACAAGAAAGGGGAGTGGCAGGCAGAGGGGAAGCAGGCTCCCCACTGAGCAAGGAGCCCGATGCAGGACTCGATCCCAGCACCCTGGGATCATGACCTGAACTGAAGGCAGACACTTTAACCAACTGAGCTACCCAGGGGTCCCAATAAGGTGCCTTTAAATAGAAACACACATGCACTGATTGACAAAAATGTGACCAGAGGCTGGCAGGAACCTAACCCTGTATTGCCCCTAAGGGCAATGATTCAGTATGTTTGTTCATGCAGTGTTCAAAGTAACTTTATAAAACAGAACTACCACAAATAATAAGAATTGTTAAATGGCAATTTTATTACCTCTTAAGAAAAATGTCATGGAAAGATTTCACATATCAGATCAAAGGACAGCAAAGAAGCCACATGGTGCCCTTTCCAGTGGCACATTCTAGCACTCAGTGAAGAACTGATCCAGGCTTCAGTTGGGCAGTTAGATTAAATAATATTCCCTTTTGAGCCCCCCAAATTCCATCATTCCACAATTGGTCAGGGATCTGAGCGAGTCTCAGATTCCACTTTTATATAATACAAACGTTGGAAAAAATACTACCTTAGATTTCTTCCTAGCTCTAAAGTTTTATTATCCAAGGAAAAGATTTTCCTAACATTCTTCTGGAAAAATACACATTTTTGTCATTAAGTACCCTGACCATAAAGATTTCTCTTTTAACATCAAATCCTATTCCATATTTGTTTTACTCTACATTCAGTATTTCATCAATAGAAATTTTCATCTATAGAAACTTGCTATTTCTTATTTCTGATCTTCTTCTAAGTTGGTTACTATCTTCAATTCACTGGTACAGGAAAAGACTCTCAAAGTTTTCCTACATATCAGACATTCCATACTTCTAAGGAAGGACCTAAATCTCTTTGCCTTCCCCATGCTACCTTTGCTCATTCTAAAGAACTAGATCCAGAATATTGTAATGGACAACGTGCCATGCACCTTGGTCTCAAACCACGTGGATAATAAGCTTATTAAAAACCTACAGAACATCTCTCTCAAAGTGAGCCTTGGAGTAACAAGTCTTGTTTGCCTGTAACCCTATTTTTAGAACAAGCCTCCTAACCTGAGTGGTTCCCTAGAAAACACTCAGAATCACATCTAGGACAATTGTGACCAGTTTCAAATCAATCGATAGCTGAGCTGGCAGCAGTAAACCATGAATATGCCTGACCTGGGTAAGAACACAGTCCATTAAGTGATAACATCTGGACAGCAGCCAACTTACACATTTTCCTTATTCCCAAGAGGGGCAAAAAACAACAACTACAACAACAACAACAACAACAACAAAAACAGTTCAGAAATTGTGTGATTATCTGCATAATTTAATATTACACATCTCATACAAAAATGAAATGGGCTTGTAGGTGTGAGTGCCTCTAGAGAAGACAAAGCAATACACGATGAAGAAAGATGCCAAACTGGAGTGAAAGGGGAAGAAAAAAAAAAACACACAACAGAGAGAACAGAGAGGGAATGTTGTATCACAAGTAAAATAGGATAGAAGAATCAACATAGTAATTCAAATAAAGCAACTCAACTTGCTGCAGCCATGTTTGTCTTCCCCATTAAGCTCTGAGTATCTCGGTGATAATGATATAATTAAGTATCTCCGAGTATCTTAATGACAACTTTATCATTTGAGACAGTAGGATTTAATCACACATGAATTCTTAAACACAGTGCTTAGAATGCAGGTGCCTGTTAATAAATGTTGAGTTTAACAGAATTGAAGGCTTTTATTATTTTGGTTACTCATATCACTACTTTTCAAAAAATTATGACAAAGGAAGCAAGAAGGTCTCTTAGATGAGAGCATGTGAATGGCCTATTGTCAATCCAGAATGTCTTGCCAGCCTGGGGTGAATGGAAGGGAAAAAAACAAAGGTCAAAAATACTAGTTAAAATGTAAATAGAAATATATCACCCTTTCTTCCCTAAAATAAGATTTACTGATTTGTCCTTAAATGTGCCCAAGTATATTTGCCTTCGCCAAGAAACTTGAACAGATTGTTAAGAACACTGATAAGTTTAATAGCTTACTAAGCTAGCCTAAAATCTAAGATTGACAACTATGATTATTTTGTCATGAAATCATAAATGATAGGAAACCTTTATATTATATGCTCATGGACTCTAGTAAAGTCCCCTACCTCATCTAAAACTCAGTTGTTTTATGTCATTAACAAATTATAATGAAATCCTTATCATCAAATTAATCTATTAATTTTATAAACAAAATTGAACAGACACTTCTCCAAAGAAGACATACAAATGGCTAACAGACACATGAAAAAATGTTCAACATCACTAGCCATCAGGGAAATTCAAATCAAAACCACACTGAGATACCACCTTACGCCAGGTAGAATGGCAAAAATTAACAAGACAGGAAACAACATGTTGGCAAGGATATGGAAAAAGGGGAAACCTCTTACACTGTTGGTGGGAATGCAAGCTGGTACAGCCACTCTGGAAAACAGTATGGAGGTTCCTCAAGATGTTAAAAATAGAACTACCCTAAGACACAGCAATTGCACTAGTAGGTATTTACCCCAAAGATACAGATGTAGTGAAAAGAAGGGGCACATGCACCCCAATGTTCAGAGCAGCAAGGTCTACAATAGCCAAACTGTGGAAGGAGCCAAGATGCCCTTCATCAGATGAATGGATAAAAAAGATGTGGTCCATATATACAATGGAATACTACTCAGCCATCAGAAAGGATGAATACCCACCATTTGCATCGACAAGGATGGAACTAGAGGGGATTATGCTACGTGAAATAAGTCAAGCAGAGAAAGACAATTATCATATGGTTTCACTCATATGTGGAACATGAGGAATAATGCGGAGGACCACAGGGGAAGGGAGGGAAAACTGAATGGGAAGAAATCAGAGAGGAAGACAAACCATGAGAGACTCTGGACTCCGGGAACCAAACTGAGGGTTACAGAAGGGAGGGGGGTGAGGGAACGAGGTAACCCAGTAATGAGTATTAAGGAGAGCACGTGTGGTGATGAGCACTGGGTATTGTACGCAACTGATGAATCGTTGAACCCTACATCAAAAACTAATGATGTACTGTATGTTGGCTAATTGAGCATAATAAAAAATAAATAAATAATAAATGAATAAATAAAAATTGAAAAGAGGATGATTATATATATTGCTGTTCATATCACAGATTCACCTCATTATATTCAACAACAAATACTTATCAAATAACTACTGCATACTAGGTGAGGAAATAGAAAGATTGGTAAATAATTCCTGCCCTCAGAGAGATTACAGTTTTGTTAGAAATATAAACAATTAAGTAGTGTGGATAATATAGTCTCATAAATACTATATCAGAAGTAAACATGGTACAGTGGGATAGGGAGGGATGGGTGATTACACGTAGGGGAAACATAACCTAGATTGGAGCAGCTAGATAAAGAGTGATCAGAAATGTTTCTCACAGACTGCTGAGCTTAATATATTAAGACTCATTTACTTCAAGTCTGTAAATTTGAAAATGTCTTAAATGAAAGAGGCTGTATTTTTATGTACTAGGTATCATAACAAAATTATCTTATAAGACATTCTTTCAGTACCCCTTGGCTAAACCAAATTTGACCTTCAATGATCCAGGTAGAGGTCTTCTCCAGAGAGAATATTTCAAAAATCAAAGTCCCACTCTTGTAATATATAATTGATCTTCAATCTAGACTGACAACAGACTCACACTTGCCGGAAAAGCTGATGATACCACTCCCATCAACGCTGCTGGCCTTTTCTCCTATAAAAAGTGCACCAGTGTACTACTTGCAAGGTCAAGTAAGTAATTTGCACACTACACAAAAGAAGCATCACTTAAAGAGGAAAGGAACTAAAATACCAGGCAAATAAACTGTCTTAGCAGTTTACATTACCTGTTATCTATAATCTTGAGTGTGATCATATGTAAATGATCCAGAAAAAGATGCCTCCAATTAGTCTATTTATAGATATCAATGGCCACAGTGTACAAAGTTTCCTATTATCATTCTTTATCCATAATTGGTAATAATGTTATGCAGTTTTTAGCCAAGACTATTTAGGCTAAAATGTGTTATTCACATTTATACTGACAACAGTGTTGATGTTACCGAGATTTATTATGAATATCTCTACCAGACCTTACATAACAGTAATACGACTCTTGTAATAGAAATGGATTAAGGTCACAAAAATCAGTTTCCAACGCATAGGTGATCCTTAAACAGGGATTCTCAAATTTTGACACAAATCAAATTACTGGAAGGCTAATCTAGACAAGGATTGCTCAGCTCTAACTCCAGATTTTCTGATTTAGTAGATCTAGGGTGAGGTCCAAGGATTTGCATTTCTAAATTCCCAGGTGAGGCTAATTATGTTGGTCTGGAGACCACATTTTGAGATCAGCTGCTCAAAAATAACACAACTATTGAAAATTGTTAACAAATGTACAAATGTAATCTCTGGAGAATATAGCTGGCCAAACAGTAAAAGTAAATCAATTAACATATTAGGACATCATGAAAAATATAAGGGAGGCATTCACAGAAAAAACAAAGACATAGAAAATTCATCTAAATCATAATGGGGAGGGATGTCAAAAAACATTCCTAAAGGAAGGTGTTTTGAAAGAAAGAATTACTATGTAGGAAAGGAAGATTATTTTAGGCACAGGAAACGGTGTGTGATAAGAGTGAGAGACTCCTGAGTTTGGACTTACTTCCACTAATTCTAAGTATATCAATAATCAAGTTTTTTATCTCTCAGTAAAATGGGTCTAAAAATAACACCTTTACTATGTGGATCTGTTTTGTGAATACACGAGATAATATATGTAAATACAAAGCTCAATGACAGGTTCTGAGTATGTGCTACTCTTATTATGATGAAGTGGTTAGTGTTTTTTTGCTTGTTTGTTTTCTACAAAACAATAAAATATTATTGATATTTGCCCGATTCTACATGTAGATCCTATGACTAATGTGTAGGGCAGTAAAAGACAGAGTTATAGGATCTATTTCATGTGGAGCTTCCTACGTGTTAAAACCAGGTAGTTTGCAAGTGATCATGAAAGTTGTAAAACTTTCATGTAAAAGTCCATTGAAGAGTTTTAAGCTGGGAAGTTGGAAGATCAGATGTACATTTTAGAAGGATCATTTCTGTAGATGTATGATATGTGAATTCATGGAGATTAGACCATAAGCAAGAAGACTAGTTGGGGAGCCACTAAATAATCCAACCTAAACTAAGGCAATGGCAATGATGAACTTGAAGGGTGAAAAGTAGATTCAAGGGATACTTACAATATACCTAGAGAGTCAAGATGGCAGTTAGGTAAGATAGAGTGATCAAAGACTACTTACAAGTTTCTCTTAAAACTGAAAAAAGAAAACTCAGGGTTTTGATCAAAAGTACACTTAAATTTATTTATACTTAATGAGACACAACAATTCTGTCAACTATCAAAGATATAACATAAATGCAGAAGGCTAAAAAAAATGATCAAGCAAATAGAAGTCATTATAAGTTCAGGAATTGCATAGAAATATCAACATTTCTTGTCTTAGAAATAAATCTTTGTGGGCGCCTGGGTGGCTCAGTTGGTTAAGCGACTGCCTTCGGCTCAGGTCATGATCCTGGAGTCCCTGGATCGAGTCCCGCATCGGGCTCCCTGCTCGGCAGGGAGCCTGCTTCTCCCTATGACCCTCACCCCTCTCATGTGCTCTCTCTCTCTCTCTCATTCTCTGTCTCAAATAAATAAATAAAATCTTTAAAAAAAAAAAAAAAAAAAAGAAATAAATCTTTGTAATTATATCTCAAATTGCAAAAAAGGAAGTGTTTCATGTATCACTGTCAATGAACATTGAGTGACTGCACTTACAAGAAAAACTGCACAAAGAGTCAGACCAGACCTACCCTCCCCCTATCTTTTTTGTCTTTTCCCCACCAGCTACCCCCCAACACCATCACAATGGCAGTCCTTGACTTACGAATTTCTGTATTCAACCAGTTTAGCCTATGCCTATTTAGATGGATCACTGAGTACTGCAAAAACTAGATGACATTCTGTTGCAAGGCTTCTTAATCTTTTTTGGGTATGGGGCACTTTCAATGACTGATAAAACCTACAGTTAGACTTTCTCCCCAGAGAGGGATTGGGGTACAAAATTTGTATTGAAATACAAACTTTCTAGTGATTCAAAGATTCACTAGATCACCATTCTTTTTGAGGGGTTCTATTGGTATAGTTAAGTGTAGACAGGAAGTAGGTCATATTTCCCTTTATTTCTGTCACTTTATTCTTTATAACATACACACAAGTTCTTAAGTGCATATCAGATTTTAGTGAAGCACTAGGCATAGATGTAGGGAATACTGAAAGAGAAAAACTTAAGTTCTCTGGCAAACATTACTGTTCCTGTACTAAGAGAACAGCATCTATGACGTAAAAATCTTTATGAAATTTTTATCCCCTGTAAATATTCCCATTTCTAAATGTGCTCCCCTATCCTCAAGTCTATTCTCACAAACACTCGCCCTACTCCATATGTGACAGTCTTTCCTCCTTTTAATCTCTGTCCTCTTTGAGGAAGCTTCCCCATAAAACACAGTTGTTGATTTCATTGCAACACCCAAGGCCTCAAAGAACTGCTATAGGGCCATCAAGAGCTTGGGCCAAGGTGGCTTGGGTGATCAGATTCTACAGAACAGTCAGAATGTGAATGTCAGTTCAGCCCACTTGACATCTCTTCACCAGTATGGTCTCAGACAAGTCTACAGGTTTTTCCAGTTGTAAAAAAGCAGGTAACTTATATTAATCACCATACCCAGCAAAAAATACACACATACACACACACATATAACACACAAAAATGCCCCAGATAAAGATGATTATTCTTCAGAGATAATACAGTCCAGATACATAAGGAAAAAGATAAGCATGTCTTTTGATGATTTGTATGGCTTCTGGTCTTGTTGTAGGTCTTTTACTTTATTTTTACCATGCAGGACAGTATATGTTCCTTTATTCTTACCCTACTTTCAAATTGTGCCTTTCTGGCTTGATGAGGATAAAAACAAGGCCCAAACAATGTGCTTCTTAATGGCTATTTCCTTGATTCACAAATGTTTAACCAACATTCTGAAATAATCACTTTAATCACTTTCAAAGGCCTAACTTAAAATCACAGACAAGCCATCTTTCTTGGTCCCATTCTCAATTTAGGTATGGGTTTGGGAGTCACAGTGTCTGTGACTGTCATAACACTAATATTTTTTAAAATTTTATCTGGTCATTATATCTAGATATAATGTCGTTTCTTGGGATCAGGAACACAATGAAATAGGATGGGCACATTATTTCAGTGTTTCTGTATTCATTAGACCCCCTAGTTTTATGTGAATGTCCACATTTTCCAATGTTCTCACCTTTGAGGTACTTCATTCTCTCATCTTAATTGTATCATCTTTCCGTCATGTGTTTGGAGGGTTTGCCATCATCTCCTCTCCCCTCTTCCCCCAACTTTGCAAACCATTTCCACAAACATTAACTTAAATGATTGCCATAATTATTCTCATGTTCATACTAGTCTCTATAGATTAGTGAAATCAAATTGGGTTGTGGCAAGGAAAACAAAAGAGAATTCACTTTTTCCAATCAGCTTTAAATTAAAGGAAAGAATATAATTGAGGCTAGCAGGTTAATTATTTGCATGGATAAATATGGTAAGAAATAAACACAAGTCACTTAATAGTTACTAGAAATTACTATCATAATTCAAATGGTAATGAAGGCAAGTCATTTAATTTAGAGATATTACATGTTTAGGAAAATTAGTTTCTCAGTCACAAATGACTGAAACATAAACTTGCAAATGATGTAAAAGGATATTAATAAATAAGAATATTGACAATCACTGTAAAATCTCTGAAATGTGTTTTTTATATGAGCAGATATTTCTTAAAAGTATAAAAATTCCAAACTATTAACTGTGCTCTTTAATTACACAATATCTCAAAATTCAAAATTTTCATATTTCACAGAAGGAACTATTGAACGCTCTAATCAATTTTACATAAATTCCAACTGTTAGACCTAAATTCTCCAAATACAATGGAAGATAATCATATATAGCCAAAATAAAAACTTAACCCCCAAATTTTAATTACCATAACTCAATCTTCATGAAAACTATTTAGCCATATTACCATTGTTTAAAGGAAAAATATCGCTGTCAATTTTCAGCTTCTAAATATTAATTATGAAAAACTAACTCATCCCACATAAGCATAAAGATATTCATTCCTATATTAAAAAGTTAATTGCTTAGCTTCCTGAATACTTTTATTTTAAAACTATGACTGTAACAGTATATACTAACATACATTAGTAATTCAACAATAAGGTCCTAAAATCTTTACCAGAAGGAAAAAAAATGCTAAATGTATAATTTTATTATTTTATTTCAGAGCAAAGTTCAACTCCTATTTTTTTTTAAAGATTTTATCCATTTATTTGACACAGAGAGGGAAAGCACAAGCAGGGGGAGTGAGAGAGGGAGAAGCAGGCTCCCCAATGGGCAGGGAGCCTGATGTGGGGCTCGATCCCAGGACCCTGGGATCATTACCCAAGTCAAAGGCAGACACTAAACGACTGAGCCACCTAGGTGCCCCTCAACACCTGTTTTTTTAAAGCAACTAAGTGAAAGAGACATGTAGTCTCTGGTATAGTTAGATTCTCACTGTTAGGGGCGCTAGGGTGGCTCAGTCGGTTAAGCCTCTGCCTTTGGCTCAGGTCATGATCCCAGAATCCCTGGGATTCAGTCTTGAACCTTGTACCAGGTTTCCTGCTCAGCATGGCATCTGCTTCTCCCTCTCCCTCTGCCCCCCACTCCCACCCCCGCTCTCTCTTCTCTGCTCTCTCTCTCAAATAAAAAAAATAAAAAATAAATCCTTAAAAAAAAAAAAAGATTCTCACTTACAGTTAGTTATGCCTTTGAACTCCACCATGTTGCCAGATCAGTTACATGGGAAAATTGCTGATGATTTGCCAAGTGAATAACCAGCAAAATGTTCAAAGGGCCAGAGGTAAATTAAATGCTAAGGCAAAACAGGCACTTGAAATGGGTTTGTCAATTTGATCCCAGAAATACATAAGTAAAAGAAAAGCAGTTGATTGGGAGAAGCTGGGAAAAGAAAAAGTGGCTTACGTTATTTCTAAACAAGAAATTCCACAAGAGAAGACAGCTACTGGACATCAATAAATCTGAATTACTGTACCTACACTGGTATGGAAATACTAGACAACATTTTTAAAGAATGGAAATTTCCAGAACTGGAAAGACATAATTAGGTGTCATTGTCCTGAGAGGTTTTGTTGATGTGTGGTAGTCCCAGTTCTTCCTAATGGAAGGTGAGCTGTTGTATTAAGGCATGAGACAGAGCTCTATTTTTACACCAAAGGCAGAAAGTCCTACTTAATTGTCCTAAAATCACTAAAGTATCAATGGCTATCCCTTATCCAAATCTTTTGGGACTTATTGAGTAGTGTCTAGATCTGTGTCTACATTATCTAAGCTGCAACTACTCGGCTACCTGTTCTGGGACTCTTCTAGTTCCAACACATCCTTCGAAGGCAATACGACAGGTACTGCTGTAGCTTATACCATATTCACTGTAGACACACTGCAGTTTTAAAGAAGGGTAATAGAAAGATTTGTTTCCTAATATTGCTCTTGATGATGTCCAACGTTGTGTTGACATTTTAGGTCTAAAGTTCATCAGGAAGTTCAAAGAGATTAATTTAATCAGATATTTAAAAATATTATAAAGCTAGACCAATTTAAATAGAAAACTACTGTCACAGAATTTAAAGGTTGTAGTTTCGGAGCTCCTGGGTGACTCAGTTGGTTAGGCGTCTGCCTTCAGCTCAGGTCATGATCCCAGGGTCATGGGATCCAGCCCCGCATCAGATTCCCTGCTCAGTGGGGAGTCTGCTTCTCCCTCTTCCTCTACCCCTCCCCCCCGCTCAGGCTCTCTTTCTCTCACCCACTCTCTCAAATAAATAAAATCTTTTTAAAATTTTTTTAAAAATAAAAGTTGTAGTTTTATTATATTAGTATAAAATGCCACAGCTCAGAACTACTATACCTTATATATAAGACAGTGATATAAAGCATCAAAAATCATCAAAGGGAGACTTCTGCTTTCAGAAAGATGAAGTTGACATACTTTTACCTATTCTTCCCACTAAATAAAACTAAAAAACTTGGACATTATATATAGAACTGCATGTTGATAGGACTGAAAGTTTAAGAAGGCAGTCCAGCTAGGGACTTTGTGAACTAGGGAACAACACAGGTGAATCCCCTGCATATCCTTTTCGCTTCACATATTTCATATTTGGAAAGGAGAAGCTAGCAACTCAGAGGCATAAATGGATGAAAACAAAAAAGGCAGAACAAAAGCCTACTCTATCTAGCCAAAGGATTGGAAAAGAGGCACCCTGATAAGACAGAAAACATTTAGACAAAAAGGAACTTCTACCCCAAATACAAAAGAAAAAAATTATGGCCCCACCCCTACTAGTGCCAACCAAGGCTGGGTGGGGAGCCTCGAGTTTCACACTTACCTAGCTGTAAAGAAGCACTACATCTCACCCTTCCAGAATGGTGACAGAGAAGGCTGGATAGGAGCCACACATTTATCTTATCAGACAGTAACAAGCTTCCCCTCCAGCCAGAAGTATCAGTGGAAACCACATGGGGAGCATGGATTTCCACTCCCACCTGGCAGTAACAAGGATCCCCCTCCAGCTCCCTGCTGGGGTGGTGTCAGAAAAGACTAGTGGACAGTCAACTTTCCAGCAATAAAGAGGCCTTATTCCCCATGGTGTCAGTGGAAATCATCAGGGAACATTAATGAGGCACACTCATTACTTCATTCAAAGAAGTCACAAAGCGAGGGCACCTGGGTGGCTCAGTCAGTTAAGTGTCTGGGTCTTGATTTCCGATCAGGTCATGATCTCAGGGTTGTGAGATGGAGCCCCACATCAGGCTCCGAGCTGTGGGTGGAGCCTGCTTAAGATTCTCTCTCTCTCTCTCTTTCTGCCCCTCGCCCCTAAAAAAAAAAAAGAACTCAAAATATAAGCATATGACTTCTAGTAATGACCACTGGTATTCCTCTGGAATTTGCAGAACAGGCGGAAAATTGATAGGCTCAGATTTTGGAGGGGAAGAAATCTAGATAGCACTATGATCAGAAAGGAGAACAACTTTTATTTGAGCAAGTTGGTCATGTGGTTAGCAGTGGAAGATAAATAATTAGGTCCTCACTCAGCGGGAGTCTGCTTGGGATTCTCTATCTCCTTCTCTCCCTGTCCCTCCTCCCACTAAAATAAATAAATAAATCTTTAAAGAAAAACAAAGAAGTCACAAAGGAAATAAAAAATTTACATTAGGGGCGCCTGGGTGGCTCAGTTGGTTGAGCGTCTGCCTTCGGCTTGGACCATGATCCCGGAGTTCTGGGATCAGGGCCCATGTTGGGCTCCCTGCGCAGTAGGGAGTCTGCTTCTCCCTCTCCCCCTGCTCGTGATTCCTCTCTCGCTCTCTCTCTCTCTCTCAAATGAATAAATAAAATCTTTAAGAAAAAAAAGATAATTTCTTTAAAAAAATTACATTAAATTAATGAAAATGGAAATAAAACATACCAAAATCTGTATGACACAGCTAAACCAGTGCTCAGAGGAAAATTTAGAGAACTCAATGCTTACAACAGAGAAGAGGAAAAGTCTCAAATTAACAATGTAAGCTCCCACCTCAAGAAGCTAAAAAAAAAAGACAAAATAAACCTAAAGCAAGAAAAAGGAGAGAAACTGAAATTAAAACAGAAAGAAAATAGGAAAAAATCAAGGAAACAAAGAGTTCGCTCTTTGAAAACATCAACACTGACAAAATTCTAGAAAGACTGACAAAAAAGAAAAGACACATTATCAATACTAGGATTGGAACAGGGATTATAACTTCAGAACCTACAGACATCAGAAAGATAATAAAGGAATTCTCTACACATCAATATGAGAACTTAGATGAAATGGATCAATTTCTCAAAAAAGAAAACTACCACAACTCACACAATATGAAACAGATAATTTGAATAGCCCTGTAACTATTAAGGAAATTGAACTCAATTTAAAAACTCCCAAAAGATAACTCTCCTAGCACAGATTATTTCACTGGTTAATTCAACCAAATATTTAAAGAAAAATTAACACCAATTCTACACAAGTTCTTCCAAAAAAATAGAAGAGGAAAAAAACACTTCTCAATTCAGTTCATGAAGCTAGTATTACTCTGATATAAAACTAGGAAAGTCAGTACAAAATAAGAAAACTGCAGACCATTATTCCTCATGAATACTACAAACACAAAAATTCTTAACAATAGTATTAGCAAATAGAATCTAACAAAATGTAAAAAGACACCATGACCACCAAATGGAGTTCATTTCAGGGATGCAAGGAGAGTTCAACCTACAAAAATCAATAAATGTAATCCATCACATCAACAGGCTAAAGAAGAAAAATCACATGATTGTATCAATTAATGTATAAAAAACATTTGACAAAATTAGAATTTTAATATAAAAATTCTGGAGAAAAAAACAGTAATTAAAGGGAACTTCCGCAACTTGATAATGAGAATCTAGAAAAAACCTACTGCTAACATCCATAATGGTGAAAGACTAAATTAATTTCCCCTAAGATCAAGAACAAGACAAGGAAGAATGCTCTCACTATTCTTATTCAATATAGTGCTAGACATTCTAGGTAAGTAAAATAAGGCATCTAAAAGAAATAAAAGGCATACAGATTGGAAAGAAAGAAAGAAAACTGTCCCTACTCATAGATGACATGATTGTCTACATAGAAAATCCTGATGAATTTACAAAAACCTCCCAGAATTAATAAGTGATTCAGTAAGGTGGCAGGATACAAGATAGGTATACAAAAAAAAAAAAAAAAAATCAAGTTTATTTCTATATACTAGAAATAAAAGAGGAGATATTTACTATAGACCCTATAGCTAAAGAAAGAAAGAAGTAAGGAGAAATTCAAGCCAGAACAAGGGTTGGCAAGCTGGTCCTCTAGCAAGATGGCTTCAAAGTAAAAACATATTATCTGGAAGGGTATGAGAATAAAGAAACCAAGCACAGAGAACATGCGCACATATCCTGGTATAGATAACGTTTCTTAAAGTTCCACCAGCTTTTTGTAGCTTCTATCTACTGCTCATCTCACCACTGTCCTTACCCTCATGTAGGATGTAGGTACAGTAGAAATATGGTATTTAGGGAACCCTCTTGCACTGTTGGGAATAAGTGGATTTTTCTGGTGGAATTTCAGGGATATGTCAAGGACAGTATCTGAAAGCTAGTAGTGGTGAATCTCACAAACCGTTGGTGGGAATGCAAACTGGTGCAGCCACTGTGGGAAACAGTATGGAGGTTCCTCAAAAAGTTAAAAAATATAACTGCCCTATGATCCAGCAATTGCACTACTCTGTATTTACCCAAAGAATACAAAAATACTAATTTGAAGGGATACATGCACCCCAATGTTTATAGCAGTATTATCAATAGCAAAATTATGGAAAGAGTCTATATGTCCATCAATAGATGAATGGATAAAGAATACATGGTACATATATAATATGGAATATCACTCAGCCATAAAAAGAATGAAATCTTGCCATTTGCAATGACGTGGATGGAGCTAGAGAGTATTACGCTAAGTGAAGTAAGTCAGAGAAAGACAAATTCCGTATGATTTCACTCATATGTGGAATTTAGGAAACAAAATAAATATACAAAGAAAAAAAGAGACAAACTAAGAAACAGACTCTTAACTAGAGAACAAGCTGATGGTTACCAGAGGAGAGGTGATGGGGGGGATGGGTGACATAGGTGATGGGGATTAAGAAGTGCACTTATGATGAGCCGTGGGTATTGTATGTAAGTGTTGAACCACTAAATTGTACACCTGAAACTAATATTACACTGTATGCTAACTGGATTTTAAATAAAAACTTCTTTTTTAAAAAAAAAAAGATTTTATTTATTTATTTGACAGAGAGAGACACAGCGAGAGAGGGAATACAAGCAGGGGGAATGGGAGAGGGAGAAGCAGGCTTCCCGCGGAGCAGGGAGCCCGATGCGGGGCTCGATCCCAGGACCCCGGGATCATGACCTGAGCCGAAGGCAGATGCTTAACGACTGAGCTACCCAGGTGCCCCTTAAATAAAAACTTCTTAAAAATTAAAAATAAATGAATAAAAATTTAAAAGTACCTGTAAAAAAAAAAAAAAAAAACTATTAGTTAATGAATGCTTGTCTAATAAAGGGCCTTGGATTAAAAATCTTATTTATAGGGACACCTGGGTGGCTCAGTCATTTAAGTGTCTGCCTTTGGCTCAGATCATGATCTCGGGGTCCTAGGATCAAGCGAGCCCCAAGTTGGGCTCCCTGCTCAGTGGGGAGTCTGCATTTCCCTCCCCTTTTGCCCCCCACCTCACTTTTGCTCTAATAAATAAAATCTTTTAAATTTTTTTTTTAATTTTAAAAAAGAATCTTATTTATATCATCACAATTAATCTTCACCTTTACTAAGTATGCATTTATACTCCCAGTTATACACATTAAGAAATTCATGGTCAGTCAAATACATTTTCCAAGGTCAAGAAGTTAGTAAGTGGAGGGGAATGGCTGGAGCCTACGTCTATTTGAATTCAAAACTCTGTAGTCTCACTTGATCTCTGTTCCATACCTGCCTACTCATAGAGAGTCAACCAGAGTTCAGAGTCAGGGCTGAAATATAAAAATTTAGTGTTTCCTTTCTGAAAATGTATTTTTTTATCCTTAAATAGTGTACCTCTAACCCATGTTCTCAAATTGGATGGACAAAAGCTTGTCTGAATTTCAATAATCCATAGGTCATGTGTGTTCACAAAGCTAAGGGATCATCCAATTACCCAACCACAGAGAGAAACAAATGTGGAGCAGAGGGAGAAATAAGTACAAATTCCTAAGGTTTGTTCTAACGCCACCCCAGAGATCTAAAGTGATCAATGTAACATCAGCCAGGGAGATATTCCCCAACCTGTCAAAGGCCTCTGAGGTTTGGGGTCTTAATTCTGTCAATTAAAGCACCTGCTAACACTCTGGGCATCGCAGGAAGAATGCAGTACTAGAAAGTGAGACTATGAGATTGTTACAGGATGCTTTTTCTCTTTGTATATCTCATGTCTGGACATAACAGTATAGCACACTGAAAGCCAAATGAGATCCTCTGGGGCCGACCAAATGAGCTCAATAACTCATCATAGTCCCCAAAGACAATTATTTTGTCTTTTCAGTCTATAACCAAAAGGGAGTGCTTCAGTAGAAATGTGAATAATTCTGAATAAAGCTATCAGAGAGCAAATCCCTATAGTGCCAAAGGGAATTATTCTAAAGCATTTGTTAGAAATACCCAGATAACAGTAACAGTTGGTGCCAAAGCATTCTGGTTTTGTAGGGAAGGAGTTTAACTCACATCAGAATTTAGATTAATCATAATGTGAATTGTTAATATAAAAAAGCTTAGGTATCCCACAACAGAAAGACTAGAGAATACAGCCTTTGTATCATTTCAATTTGAAAACTATATTTACACAACAATCCTACTGAAAGGTTCACCACTGATAAAGCTTTGTTTTAGTAGTGAATTACAGGAGCTTAGTAAATGTTAACTATCATCACAGAATATCAATTTTAAAGTTTCTAGAAACCAAATATGCTTTGAAATTAAAAGCTAGATGGGGCTCTATATATTCTGTCTAAATCTTACCAAAAGATATTGATTCCTAACAAGCCAATTCTCTTTCCAAAAAGATCACCCTTAAAGAAGGAGTCTCCTCTTAAACGTACTCTTGGAGGAAGGGATAGGAAAAAAGATAAGCAGAAAGACACGCAGCAGTGTACCACGGAGTAGCACTTAGCTCAGCCTTACTGCCCACCCACCCTGACCCACCAAATGCCAAAGAAATCCACAGCAGCTGCAGTGCCAATGAAATGCAGATATTTGAAGGTGGTGTTCTATAAATAAAACACAAATTTTAATAAATATTCAGAGTAATGCCATATTTATCAAGGCCTGGTTACAACTGCTGCCAGGAAATAGGGCCATAAGGAAAACAATGCCATACCCATAGTCCACATACAAGACTGGTAGGGGATCCTGAATAGGAAAGTCACACTCTGAGCAGTCTAATTTCATAACCCCTAGAGGTATCATTTACATTGTCGTCATTACAGATGGCAACTCTTGGATTTGGGCAATGCACATCCTGCACAGCTGGGACCCTGGATGGATGATATCAGAAAACTAAACATGTAACAAGCACAGCTTTTTAAGACCAAGGTAGCTCTGTTTGAGAAATGACTTGAGCCAGATAATCCAAGTCGGGCAGGCAGAACAAAAAACAGGCTCTGTTTTCAAATCAGTATAAGAACATTAAGCCTTTTTCACAACCATCAACAGTATTTACCTTAAAATTGTGAGTTCTGCCAGCTGTGATGGTTAAAGTCTGTCCAGTCTGATTTCTATTGACTTTTCATCTCTGCTTCAACTCTCATTTGTGCCATAGCCACCATCACCTGATACCATGTTCATCCCAATCTAACAACTGCCTCGGGTCAGCCTGAGAACCTAGCCCACAGCAGACCCTCCACAGAACCACCAGAGACAAGCAGTAGTGGGAGGGAGAGAAAGAAGACCAAAATAAATATTAAATGCAATGTTTAGAGATGGTTGAGATAAAAAGTAATAATGGCCTTTACGTGTGTTATTCAATAGGTGCCAATTTTTTTTTTTCAAGTACTCATATTTCGAGGATGGGAGATTACCATGCGTTTTCTCATGCACAAGTACAGATTTCATCAGGAAATA
The DNA here is from genome assembly GCF_004348235.1 of Phoca vitulina. NCBI lineage: Eukaryota > Metazoa > Chordata > Mammalia > Carnivora > Phocidae > Phoca > Phoca vitulina. The sequence continues at coordinate 44,231,558 of NW_022589708.1, forward strand.
CTACTACATGGTGAGCAAGCTTCAAAAAAAAAGTACATCAAATGCCAGGAGAATTATCATCAGTGACACAATATAGGGTATTTCTGGGTGCCCAAAGCAAGGGCATTATAAAGATGAAGAATAGTCTACAGTAAGGCTGTAAGTACACATTTAGGTGAAACACACCAAAAATTTTTTGAGCCTGATTTTGTTTTCTCATCACTGATTTTTGTCTTTCCAGCCCTCACACTCAACTTCCCCCATAAAAATTTCCCACCTAGCTTTTTCCTTGAACTTCTGCTCATCTTGAAGTGGTTTACAGAACCTGCCTCTATTCTACCACTGAATGCCTTGGTCCACAGCACACCTCTGCTCAGATTGGTCTTCCTATTGCAGACCTGACAGGCCCAGAGATCCCAAATACTGAATATTAGTCTCACGTGTTTTTCTTCCTTGTGGTGTTTCCCAGATAATGGCACCTGATTCCTTACATGATTGGTGTACCCATTCCAGTAGGAGGCTCCTTTCTCTCAAGACCATTTTCAGACAAACTGTTCACCCTTAACTGCTGCCAAAGTAACAATGACAAGATGGGGAGTTTTCTTGTTTCCTGAAGCTCCCTGAAGTTAGAGCAGCAAAAACACTGAGAGGATTTGAAGAGCATTAAAATACATTTCTCTCTTTCTTACTCCGTTCAAATGGACTGAAAGAAAGAGAACATTTATTTCCATTACTACTTCAGCTAAAGCCTCAAATCCTCTGGTTTCTCTAAAGTTTTTGCTTTTGTATGAGAAATCGTACTGTCTTTCATCACTAAACCCGTAAGGGTTTTAGAGCTCTGCAGTCCTTGTAAGCAATCCCAGAATGATTTAATGTTATTTTCTGGGTTTTTTTCTTCACCTCAACAGCAATTCAGAATGGATTATAATGAATCCATTTTTGTTTCTAGGCTTCCAATTGCTTCACAAAATATGCTTTTAAAAGAAATCAAAATTATTTCAATGTTATAAAATTGCTTCTATACTTCTATATAGGCCTGGAAAAAAAATTTTAAGGGTCCCTACCAGACAATTTTCTGGTCACAAGTGAAACGACAGTGAAACCATTCCAGAGAAATAACAGTTTCATCTTCTTATAAAGGCCCACAAAAGTGGAGATGCCACGATCTCCTTCAGTTTCCCCAAATGTTGACAATCCTTAGTGTTGACAAATGCATTCTCATCTGTAGAGTCTCATGTTCTAGTTAAACCTGTTCTGTTTATTCCTCAATTCTGAAGAGATGTTTCGGATGGATATCCGCCCCCCCCTTTTTTTTAAAGAGAGAGTGCATGCATGTGCCATGCACATGGGTTGAATAAGTGGGGGAGAGGCAGAGGGAGAGAGAGAGAGAGAACCTAAGCAGGCTCCATGCCCAGTGTAGAGCCCGACTCCAGGCTCAATCTCACAACCCTGAGATCATGACCTGAGCCGAAATCAAGAGTCTGAACCTTAACTGACTGAAGCCACCCAGGTGCCCCTCAGATGGATGGATATTCACTTTTAATTCAATTCAGTAATCATTTATCGAGCAACTCTTACTAAGCACCAAAGATACAGAAATAAAGGATATAATCCCAATCCTCAAGAAACTTGACATCTAGTAAGAAGGACAGACATGTAGACATTACAGTAATGTTTGTTACAATAGATATTGGTAATATTCAAAATACTTACTGTTAGAACATGGACACCAATCCATCAAAATGAGACCTACAAACAGAGGAGTGTTCTGGAGGACCTTCTCACAACTCTACAATTATAGCATTGAGGAGACATACAAGAAATGTAGGAAAAAGGTGATGATGGCCTGGGGACAGACGGAGTGAGTGGGCAGGCCAAGGCATTGGCTATTTTACTACTGATACAAAAATATTTTTGTATTTTACAACTAGCATGGTAATCCTGGTACACAGAATGTAAAGATTAGCTTCAGAAAAAGGAACCATTCTTAGAGTGACAATGCATAAGGACCACCAGACCACTATCCTAATCCATGGAAGATCACTATTTCCTGTCATAGTCCTTAACACTGTACACATAATATTCTAGTTTTCCTTCTTTCAAGTACATAGTAGGATTGCACTTTCCACCTCTTTTGAGGCAAAACATAACCATGTGATTTGCTTGGGCCAGGAAAATGTAAACAGAAGTGATATAAAGGTGTTAGAAGACTTAAAGAGCCAGTAAAGGATTTGATTAGAGTCCCATCCTGCCAACATACCCACTCAACGAACACGTAGCATGAACTAAAAATGTACCTTTGTTGCTCTAAGCTCCTGAAATTCAGGGTTGTTTGTGAGTGACATATACGTAATATATCGTGACTGATGAAATAACTAAGTTTAATTTTATAGAACAAGTCAAATTTAGCCAGAAGGAAAGGGAGGAATGACAATTCTAAGCAGAGGGATAGTAGGAACAAAGTGAGAGTATTTCTGGATCAACATGATGACAAAGGATAATTTAAAGACATAGGCAGAAGTTTGTCATAAAATAGTTTGTATGGTATTCCAAGGAATGTAGACTTAATTTTATAGGCAGGATTGAGGAGCTAATGACCAAAAGAGCCTTAACATTCCCCTCAGCATAGCTAAACTTTAGAGAGATTTCTTCTTGACTTTAGGCCCCTGACCTCCCTTTTCTTAGAGCATTTATTTTAGAAAACTTGCAATTGTAAATTATTTCTTTGCTCCTTTGAGATGTAAATATCTCCCAGCCTCTGGTCAGTTTCAAACCAAGAATGTCTTGTCTTTCTCAAGGGCCTAGGAGCCATCTCTTTGAAATGTAATCATAAAGCAAGATAGTGTTCCTATCCCCCAGTCTCTGTGGGAGGGCAGGAGTCTAACTTGATGGGCACCAATTAGCAAACATAGATGGCCTAATTACATTGACCACCTCCTGCTCATGTCCTCCAGTAATTTCCCACTAGCTTACCTCACTGCTTATAAACTCTCCTGCCTTTTGTTTAGTCAGAATTGAGTTCAGTCTCTCCTCACATTGCAATAGTCTTGAATAAAGTCCTCGTTGTTTGTTTAATGTGCCCAGTGTAATTTTTCTTTGACAGTAAGAACAAGATTAAGGAGGTCATTTGTAACAATCCACATGAGAACTAGTGAATTAACATAACCTGATAACCAGATATGAAGAGAGGAAGAAAAAGAAAGCATCTGAAATCATTCCACCTGTCTTGGGATCAATGTTGCCCACTGACATGGAGAAGAACAGAAGGGATCATACAAAAGCACATAAACTATGAAGTCAACAAATTTTCTCACTTCTTTGGTCCCTTCCAAGGCCTGGAGACCTAGCAAAGTGTTCATATAATCATGTTTTGTTAAGCTTTGCAAAAATAAGATATTTTAACTGTAATCAGTAAAAACAGCTTCCAGTTTCTTTCCACTAAAACTTCCCTTATGTAGCATTTTTCTTGTGTTATTTTATAGATATGAGCATTTGTGAGATCCTGTTTAAGAGAATGCTGAAGTGGGAATATGTCAGTATTTGCAACTTGGAAATAAATTTTGGAACATTTTAATAAGTAAAGATAAACAAAACTCCTGATTTGGGCTTATATAAAGAGTATCTACTCTTTCATTTTTATTTTTTTTCATCTTTAATTTTTTTAAAATTTGGGTAAAAAGTAATGGAATGAAAGTGAAAGCTCTTAGTGAAATCAATAATGTATATTATTGTGACACTGAAAAGTAACTTCTAACAAAAAACAAAAGATCATACCCACAGCATTAATTCATTAAGAGGAAAAGATAAATACAAAGAGAAGTTATAAATAGGCCTTACTTGATAAACAAATAAATGAAAAGAAGTGAATCACTGACACATCAGAAAAGGATTTAAATTTCTGGCTGATTTGACATGACATACTGCTATTGACAAAATAATATAAAACTCACAATTCAACATTAAAATTTTCCACAAAACTCATGATTCAATATTACAGATATTCCAAAATGCAGATATTGACAACAAACCAACTAATGCATATCTCCAGTTCAAGAGTATATAAAATTAATCACCACATAAGAAAACTTGAAATGTTCTGAAATCTTACAATTCACAGAAGAGTGAATTTGAGAGAGGTTTTCAAAATTTGTCAACAGTCTCAAAAATTCACCTGACATTCCCAGTACCAATTAAAACCAATCAAAACTTTTAAAGTGCCTAATACTAAAACAATATTCACCAATGGAAAATGAAAGATTGAATTATCTTTCTAATCTATCATAAATGATGTAACAAAATCACTGTCATATAAGAAATACCAATGAGTCTGCAGCTAAAAAATGATGGGGAAAATGTATTACAGGGATGTATCGGGCAGTTAATAAGAATAATGACATTTTCTGAATTTTGTGATGTTTGTGGTAGTATTTTTTTAATTTGTAATTTGTTGAGATTTCCTTCTCATTCAAAATAAATATTCAACTTCATATCTAATGTTGCATTATTTTTCTTAAAGAGGGTTCCCAGCAATTGTATAAACTTCAGCCTCACAAAACCTGGATCTAACCTTAAAGACCAGATTTAAAAGTATGTTGGTAAATTTTATGTATCAACTTGACTAGGCCATGGTATACCCAGATATTTGACCAAACATTACTCTGGATGTTTCTGTGAAGATGTTTTTGGATAAGATTAACATTTAAATTGATAGACTGAGTAAAACACATTGCCCTTCAGAATGTGGGCAGGCCTCATCCAATCAGGTGAAGGCCTGAATAGAACAATAGCTTGACCTCCCCCCCCCCCCCCCCCCCCCCCCCCCCCCCCC